>NC_069785.1:89571842-89917677 GCF_027406575.1 Nycticebus coucang
GGTAGATGTATGGAACAGAATTGGGAATGAAGAGATGAACCCAGCCTCTTGTCATTTGATCTTTGATAAGACTATCAAAAACATAAATTGGGAGAAAGATTCCCTATGTAACAAAAGGTGCTGTGTGAATTGGCTGGTGACTTGTAGAAGACAAACTGGACCCACACCTTTTACCCTTAACAAAAATTGATTCCCACTGGATAAAAGATTTAAACTTAAGACATGAAACTATAAACATACTTAGAGAGAGTGCAGGAGAAACACTTGAAGAAATTGTCCTCAGAGAATATTTTATGAAGAGGACCACAACCACCCCCGGCAAGTGAAGCATCACCAAAAATATATTACTGGGATCTGATCAAACTAAAAAGCTTCTGTTCAGCCAAGAACACAGTAAGTAAAAAAAGCAGACAGCCCTCAGAATGGAAGATTGCTCAGTGCTCATATCTAAGTGGATAGGGTGCCAGCCACATACATCAAGACTGGTGGTTCAAACCCAGCCCAGGCCTGCCAAACAACAATGATAACTACAGAAAAAAAAAAAGTAGCTGGACATTGTGGTGGCTCCTGTAGTTCCAGCTACTTGGGAGACTGAGGCAAGAGAATCACTTAAGCCCAAGAATTTGAGGTTGCTGTGAGCTGTGACACCATGGCACTCTACTGAGGGTGACATGCTGAGACTTTGTCTTAAAAAAAAAAAAAGGTAGAAGAATAGGAGAAGTTATTTGCAGGTTATGTTTCTGACAAAGGTTTGATAACTAGAAACCACAGAGAACTCAAACTAATTAATAAGAAAAGAACAAGTGATCCCATTTCATTGTGGGCAAGAGACTTGAACAGAAGCTTCTCTGAAGTAGACAATTGCATGGCTTACAGACACATGAAAAAATGCTCATCATCTTTAATCATCAGAGAAATGCAAATCAAAACCACTTTGAGATATCATCTAACTCCAGTAAGTGTAGCCCACATAACAAAATCCCAAAACTACAGATGTTCATGTGGGTGTGAAGAAAAGGGAACACTTCTGCACTACTGGTGGAAACACAAGTTAATATGTTCCTTTTGGAATGAAGTTTGAAGAATACTTTGGAAACTAAAAGTAGACCTACCATATGATCCTGCAATTCCTCTACTAGGTATGTGTCCAGAAGACCAAAAATCATCTTACAATGAAGATATCTGCATCAGAATGTTTATTGCAGCCCAATTCATAATTGCCAAGTCATGGAAGAAGCCCAAGTACCCACAGACCCATGAATGGATTAATAAACTGTGGCATGTGTATACCATGGAATATTAGACAGCCTTAAAGAAGATGGAGACTTTACCTCTTTTATGTTTTCATGGATGGAGCTGGAACATATTCTTCTTAGTAAAGTATCTCAAGAATGGAAGAAAAAGTATCCTATGTACTCAGTACTATTATGAAACCAATAACTAATCACCCACACTACCATACGAAAGATAAAACACAACTATAGCCCAGAATGAAGGAGGGAGAGGAAAGTTGAGGGGAGGGGAGGGGGGATGCCAGGTGGAGGAAGGGCAATCAGGGGACCTCACCTATGGTGCTTACTGCAAAGGTACACGTCTAATCTATTAAGGGTAGAGTATAAATGTCTTAGCACAATAATTAAGTAAATGAAGTAAAGGCTATGTTAACCAGTTTGATGTAAGTATTCCAAATTGTATATAAAATCAGCACATTGTACCCTATAAATGCATTAATGTACACAGTTATGATTTAATTTAAAAAATGTTAAGAGAGATGAGAGATTAAAGATGGTAGCCGAGTAACAACTTCCCTGCAACTGGGAACAGCGAGTCTGGGGAGACAAGACTCCAGGCATCTCTGGCCGGTGGGATCTGCCTATAATCATCCCTTTGAGGATACAAGGAGCCAGCAAGGGACTTCTGGACCCCAAGAGAAGGACAAAAACAGTGGAAAACGGGCAAGTGGTTGCATGTGTTCGATCGACCTAATCACGCCTGCAAACATAAGTACAAGCAGCAGTGAGACTGCAAACCAGAAAGGCCTTACCTGTGAACTGTTTCGGTGTTCTTGGACTTGGCACTCAGTTGAACTGCCTTGGGAAGAACTTGAGTAGGAGTGTGGAGAACTTTGGGCAATGTATGGGGCCCCAGACTGAGCAACTGAGCTGAGCACGGGAAACCATTGTGAAAGAACTGCCCCGGCAAACTCCGCCCTCAGGGTCTCAGAGCAAGGATTGGGCGGGTCAAAGTAACCTACTGACAGAGCAGCCTAAAGGCGGGAACTGAGCTGCCTTACAACCTTAATTCTTAGGGGCAGAGTGAGACGGTTTTGACACACTGTAGCCTTGGGCTGTTGCCCTGGGTGGAGTGCTGTGACATCACAGCTCATAGCAACCTCAACTCCTGGGCCTGGCGCTGCCCAGACATCCATAAGAGCTGTGCAGTGACCCCCAACCGGTGACCCGCCCCCACTGGGCCTCCCCATTCCCTGACCAGGAACTGCGGGAGCCACGCAATCCTGTGTCCTCCCTCCTGTGTCCTCCCAGCTTCCACACTAGCCTGTTCATCTGGACAGGGACTCTCGTAGCTGTGTGCCCTTTGGAGCCATCCCTGCCTCTGATCAGAGCCCTTCTCCTGGCCAGAGACTGCTGGAGCCTTGGGGTCTCTGTGCCAAAGTCACTGGGCACCTGGCACTCCCAGAACCATGTGCACCACCCCCAGCCCTGTTGCTGGATATGGGTGTGTCACAAACTGGAGCTGCTTCCAGAGCCAGAAATCCCTAGTTAGAGCATCCCCAGACAAACTACACAGGGTCACTCCCTACAAAGATCCAGCAACAATAGAGTGACCCGCTGGGGTCTAATCTTGGAGAGACACATCCCCAACTCTGAGGACAGCCAGAGGCAACGGTGAAAAATAATCATGAGGTGAAATCAACAGAAAAACTCTGGCAATATGAATAATCAGAGTAGATCAACTCCCCCAAGGATCAATTGGACAGAAACAGCACAAGACCCCATGCACAAACAAATAGCTGAGATGTCAGAAATTGAATTCAGGATCTGGATAGCAAATAAGATTGAATTAGAATTCCAAAAGTTATCTCAAGAATTCAACGGATTCAAAGACCAAATGACCAAAGATTTTGACACATTGAGAGAAGAAGTTGCAACCCTCAAAGATATGAGAAACACAGTAGAATCCCTCAGTAACAGAATGGAGCAAGCAGAAGAAAGGATTTCTGACATTGAAGACAAAGCTTCACAGTGGTTATGGCGCCAGCCACATACACCAAGGCTGGAGGGTTCAAAACCCGCCCCGGCCTGCTAAACAACGACAACTGCAATAAAAAAATAGCCGGGCATTGTGGTGGGTGCCTGTAGTCCCAGCTACTTGGGAGGCTGAGGCAAGAGAATCGCTTCAGCCTAAGAGTTTGAGGTTGCTGTGAGCTGTGATGCTAGGGCAATCTACTTAGGGCAACATAGTGGGACTCTGTCTCAAACAGAAAAAAGGACATTTCCCTTCTGTTTTGGTAGTTAACAAGGAAGACCACTGTGGACCTCAAAGATGATTACATTTTACAAAGGAGAGGTGTTTGAAACTGGACCATAAGGCCAGGTGGGGTGGTTCACACCTGTGATCCTAACACTCTGGGAGGCCAAGGTGGGTGAATTGTTTGAGCTCAAGAGTTCACAGCGGCTCACGCCTGTAATCCCAGCACATGGGAGGCTGAGGTGGGTGGATTGCCTGAGCTCACAGATTCAAGACCATTTTGAAACCAGATTCAAGACCCGGTTTCTAACGGGAGTTTTGGTGGGCAGCCTGTAGTCCCAGCTACTCGGGAGGCCGCGACAAGAGAATTGCTTAAGCCCAGGAGTTGGAGGTTGCTTTGAGCTGTATAACACCACAGCACTCTACTGAGGGCGACAAAGTGAAACTCTGTCTTAAAAAAAAAAAAAAACATAGCTGGGCGATGTGGCCGGCGCCTGTAGTCCCAGCTACCCTGGAGGCTGAGGCAAGAGAATCGCCTAAGCCCAGGAGTTGGAGGTTGCTGTGAGCTGTGTGACACCATGGCACTCTACCTCTAGGTACGGTAGCAGGGGTGATAAAGTGAGACTCTGACTCTACACAAAAAAAAAAAAAAAAAAAAAAAACACAGCCTGAGCAAGAGCGAGACTCATCTGTAAATTTAGCTGGGCATAGTGGCAGGTGAACCGATCATGCTGCTGCTCTGCGCCTCCAACCTGCCCATCTCCCTCTTTTTTCCTCTGAGCTCTTTGTAGTACCTGAGTAATAGTTTTCTCCACTAATTCAAAAACTCTTGAATACACTATTGTCACATAAATAAATGGCAGTCTTGTGTGGGTTTTTAATGGCTGTCCACTCTGCTAAATCTGAATGATCTATAACTTATTCTTACCTCAAAGGAGAATTCTCTCCAGTCTAAGGTATAGGTTCCTAATAGACTAAGTAGCATTACAAAGTCAGATCAGTAAACCAACTTCAGGGTCTTGCCTAAAAGAAAAGATGCCAAGTGTACAGGACAGTGGTCCCCTTTTTTCCACTCACATCTGCTCCTGAAGTTCTTACTACACAGCTATTGGCCTTGTAACTTTGCAGAAATCTGTGCTGATTAATAATTAGCAGCTTGCTATTGCTATACTTCGCAGGAAGTTAGTGATAGCTACTCCTTAGATCCAGAGGACTGCTGAGCCCCTTTGGGAGAAAATCCTCCCAAAGATGATCATACCTTGACCCTATACTGGGAATTCCAGTAGTTGCCCTTTGTCAAGGCCAAAAGGAAAGCTAAAGAAGTCTCCCCCAGCCTTATCAGGAAGCCTTTCATTTTCCAGAGCCCCAGTGAGCCCTACCTGTGCTCTGCAGCCCTGCCCTGCCTGGAAGTTTTCATGGGCACGGTACAGAATGTGCCACTCATGCTGTTGGGGTCTGGAGTCGACTCCATCTTTGAGCTCCTCCCTGACGCCCTCCTTCCAGACAGTTGCCAAGTTCTGCTGAAAGCCATTGGCAGCCAGGCTGTTTCCTTCACACCCCCAAACTCCCAGGTGATCTGTGGGATTTGGCACAGCTGGACAGCTTCTGAAGCCCCAGCCATATGGCAGACTGTCTTAAAGCCTTAGAACTCAGAAGTTACCAAAGTCACGGAAGCCAGACTCCTCAAAGTGGAGTGAGTGAGGTGAGGTCGGCTGTAACTCACTCTCCACTGGGAGGCGAATGTGCATTTAACAAGGTTGTGGAGAACAAATCAGACTAGGAAAAGCAATTCTGTCTACCAGGGACGCTCAATTGGGCTCACTAGGGAATAGCCACTCAAATACAGACTGGGGTTTTCAGATTGAAAAACTAGAATAAGGTGTAAAGGAGCCAGGCTGCAAGCCTCAGCCCTAAACAAAGATTGAAGAAAACTCATCCCTGGGCGGTGCCTGTGGCTCAAAGGAGTAGGGTGCGAGCCCGTATGCCAGAGGTGGTGGATTCAAACCTAGCCCCAGCCAAAAATTGCAAAAGTTAAAAAAAAAAAAAAAAAAAGAGCTCTTGAAGAAAATCCATCCCTTCTTCCTCACCTGGGATCGGCAGCCCCCGTGGCTCAAAGGATAGGGCGCCAGCCCCACATACCAGAGGTGACGGGTTCAAACCCAGCCCCAGCCAAAAACTGGAAGGAAAAAAAAAATACAGAAAGAATGTCACCTCATGTCTGGAAAGAGTGCTTTTTAAGGACATCAGAGGTGGAAAAAGGAAATTCTCTACCGCTGCTGTGTGCTTGGGGCTGTGCTGGGCACTTTACACACATTTCATTTCTCACAACAGCCTATGACATGAGCTCTGCTTTACACAGACAGTTGAGAGTTGATTATCTCACGACCAAATATAGGAAAAGCCCATATTTGACCCTCACCAGTTACAAAGCTGCTCTTTCCATTCAAGCACACAGCTTCTCCCAAATGGCAAATCTCCAGCCCACCCCAGACCTACTGAATCAGAATCGCATTTTAGCAAGATCCCCAAGTGAATCATGAAGTACCTTAATGTTTAAGAAACACTGCTCTGAAGAATAGAACCTCTGGATTTAGATCCAAGATGGCAGGCGAGTAACAGCCTCCCTGCAACAGGGCATGGAGTCTGGGGAGATAAGAGTCCAGGCATCTCTGGCTGGTGGGATCTGCCTATAATCATTCCTTTGAGGATACAGGGAGTCAGCAAGGGACTTCTGGACCCCAAGAGGAGGACAAAAACAGTGGAAAACTGGCAAGTGGTTGCCGTTGTGTCCGATCGATCTAATCTCGCCGGCAGCCATAAGTACAAGCAGCAGTGAGACTGCAAACTGGAAAGGCCTAACCTGTGAACTGTTTCGGTGTTTTTGGACTTGGCACTCAGTTGAACTGCCTTTGGGGAGAGCTTGAGCAGGAGTGCGGAGAACTCTGGGCATTTCTAGGGCCCCAGACTGAGCAGCTGAGCCAGACAGAGCTAATAGTGTTTGGCTGTGGGCCACAGGAAGCCATTGTGAGAGAACAGCCCCAGTAAGCTCCACCCTCAGGGTAGCAGAGCAAGGATCGGGTGGGAGCCAGTAACCTAGTGACTGACCAGCCTTATAGCCTTAACCCTCAGGGGCAGAGTGAGACCAGTTTTGGCACACTGGAGCCTCGGGCTGTTGCTCAGGGTAGAGTGCCGTGGTGTCACAGCTTATAGCAACCTCAAACTCCTGGGCTTGGCGTCACCAGGACCTCCATAAGAGCTGCGCCGTTAGCCCCAACCTGCGACCCACGCCCACCGGGCCTCCGCGTGCCCTGACCAGGAACTCCAAGAGCTGCACAACCCTGCCTCCTGCCTCCTGTACCCTCCCTGCCTCCACACCGGCCTGCTCGTCTGGCCAGGGACTCTGGTAGCCACATGCCCTTCAGAGCCCTCCCTGCCTGTGCGCAGAGCCCTTCTTCTGGCTAGAGACCACTGAAGCCTTGGGCTCTCTGTGCCAAAGTCAATGGGCGCCAGGCACTCCCACAACCATGTGCACCACCTCCCGCCCTGTTGCTGGATCCGGGTGTGTCACACTCCGGAGCTGCTTCCACAACCAGTACTCCCTGGCTGGGGCAGCCCCAGAGGAACTACTCAGGGTCACTCCCTACAAAGACGCAGCAACAATGGAATGATCACGCTGGGGTCTAATCTTGGAGAGACACCTCCCCAACTCTGAGGACGGCCAGAGGCAATGGTGAAAAACATCATGAGGCGAAATCAAAAGAAAAACCCTGGCAATATGAATAGTCAGAGTAGATCAATTCCCCCAAGGATCAATGGGGCAGACACAGCACAAGATCCCATGCACAAACAAATAGCTGAGATGTCAGAAATCGAATTCAGAATCTGGATAGCAAATAAGATCGAATTAGAATTCCAAGCAGTAACCCAAAAGATATCTCACGAATTCAAAGACCAAATGACCAAAGATTTTGACACAGTGAGACAAGAAGTTGCAGCCCTCAAAGATCTGAGTAACACAGTAGAATCCCTCAGTAACAGAATGGAGCAAGCAGAAGAAAGGATTTCTGACATTGAAGACAAAGCTTTTGAATGCTCCCAAACTCTCAAAGAGGAAGAGAAATGGAGGGCAAAAACAGATCACTCTCTCAGAGAGCTCTAGGATAATCCCAAGAAACCAATATTCGTCTTATAGAGATCCCCAAAAGCGATGAAGTGGCTTCACAAGGCACAGAGTCTCTTCTCCATGAGATTATGAAGGAGAACTTTCCAGACATGCCAAGAAATTCTGAAATTCAGATAGCAGACAGTTTCAGAACTCCAGCACCACTCAACCCAAATAAGACGTCCCCCAGACACATCATAATCAACTTCACTAAAGTTAATATGAAGAAGAAAATTCTCAAAGCAGCCAGATGAAAGAAAACCATCACCTACAAGGGCAAAAATACTAGAATAACTGCAGATCTCTCTGCTGACACCTTTCAAGCTAAAAGAGGATGGTCATCAACTTTTAATCTCCTAAAACAAAATAACTTTCAACAAAGTATCCTGTACCCAGCTAAACTGAGTTTCATTTATGATGGAGAAATTAAATATTTCAATGACATTCACAAGTTGAAGAAATTTGCCATAACTAAACCAGCTCTCCAGGATATTCTCAGACCTATCCTCCATAAAGACCAGTGCAATCCTCCACCACAGAAGTAAACCCACCAAGAAAATTTTGAACAAATTCCAACTTCCACAGTTACAAAATGATTAAAAATGTCCACTGGACTCTCGAAAGGCTTATCAATATTCTCAATTAATGTGAATGGTTTAAATTGTCCTCTAAAGAGGCACAGTTTGGCTGACTGGATACAAAAACTCAAGTCAGATATCTGCTGCATACAAGAATCGCATCTTGGGTGGCGCCTGTGACTGAACTGGGTAGGGCGCTGGCCCCATATGCTGGAGGTGGTGGGTTCAAACCCAGCCCCAGCCAAAAATAAAACAAAAATAAAAAGAATCGCATCTTACATTAAAAGACAAATTTAGACTCAAGGTGAAGGGATGGTCATCTATACTCCAGGCAAATGGAAAACAGAAAAAAGCAGGCATTGCAAACCTATTCACAGACGCAATAGGCTTTAAACCAACTGAAATAAGGAAGGATAAGGATGGACACTTCATATTTGTTAAAGGTAATACTCAATATGAGATTTCAATTATTAATATTTATGCACCCAACCAGAACGCACCTCAATTTATAAGAGAAACTCTAACAGACATGAGCAACTTGATTTCCTCCAGTTCCATAGCAGTTGGAGATTTTAACACCCCTTTAGCAGTGCTGGATAGATCCTCCAAAAAGAAGCTAAGCAAAGAAATATTAGATTTAAACTGAACCATTCAACATCTGCACTTAACAGACATCTACAGAACATTTCATACCAACAAAACTGAACACACATTCTTATCAGCCCACGGAACATACTCCAAAATCGACCACACCCTAGGCCACAAATCTAACCTCAGCAAATTTTAAAAAATAGAAATTATTCATCTTCTCAGACCATCATGGAATAAAAGTTGAACTCAATAACAACAGGAACCTGCATACCCATACAAAAACATGGAAGCTAAACAACCTTATGCTGAAGGATACATGGGTTATAGACGAGATTAAGAAAGAAATCACCAAATTTTTGGAACAAAACAACAATCAAGACACAAATTATCAGAACCTGTGGGATACTGCAAAGGCAGTCCAAAGAGGGAAATTTATAGCACTGCAAGCCTTCCTCAAGAAAACGGAAAGAGAGGAAGTTAATAACTTAATGGGACATCTCAAGCAACTGGAGAAGGAAGAGCACTCCAACCCCAAACTCAGCAGAAGAAAAGAAATAACCAAAATCAGAACAGAATTAAATGCAATTGAAAACAAAAGAATTATACAACAGATCAATAAATCAAAAAGTTGTTTTTTTCAAAAGATCAATAAAATAGATAAACTTTTAGCCAACCTAACCAGGAAAAAAAGAGTAAAATCTCTAATTTCATCAATCAGAAATGGTAACAATGAAATAACAGACCCCTCAGAAATTCAAAAAATCCTTAATGAATACTGCAAGAAACTACTCTCAGAAATATGAAAATCTGAAAGAAATCGCCCAATACCTGGAAGTACGCCACCTACCAAGACTTAGCTAGAATGAAGTGGAAATGTTGAACAGGCCCATATCAAGTTCTGAAATAGCATCAACTATACAAAATCTCCCTAAAAAGAAAAGCCCAGGACCAGATGGCTTTACGTCAGAATTCTACCAAACCTTTAAAAGAACTAGTATCTATATTACTAAAACGCTTCCAAAATATAGAAAAAGAAGGAACATTACCCAACACATTCTACGAAGCAAACATCACCTTGATCCCCAAACCGGGCAAAGACCCAACAAGAAAATTATAGACCAATATCACTAATGAATAGAGATGCTAAAATACTCAATAAGATCCTAACAAACAGAATCCAACAACACATCAAAAAAATTATACACCATGACCAAGTCGGATTTATCCCAGGGTCTCAAGGCTGGTACAATATACGTAAATCTATAAATGTATTTCAGCACATAAACAAACTAAAAAATAAGGACCATATGATTCTTTCAATTGAAACAATAAAAGCTTTTGATAATATCCAGCATCCCTTCATGATCAGAACACTTAAGAAAACTGGTATAGAAGGGACATTTCTTAAATTAATAGAGGCCATCTACAGCAAACCCACAGCCAATATCGTATTGAATGGAGTTAAATTGAAATCATTTCCACTTAGATCAGGAACCAGACAAGGTTGCCCATTGTCTCCACTGCTCTTTAACATTGCAATGGAAGTTTTAGCCATTGCAATTAGGAAAGAAAAGGTGATCAAGGGTATCCACATAGGGTCAGAAGACATCAAACTTTCACTCTTCGCAGATGATATGATCATATATCTGGAAAACACTAGGGATTCTACTACAAAACTTTTAGAAGTGATCAAGGACTACAGCAATGTCTCGGGCTACAAAATCAACACCCATATATCTGTAGCCTTTATATATACCAACAATAACCAAGCTGAAAAAACAGTCAAGGACTCTATTCCTTTCACAGTAGTGCCAAAGAAGATGAAACATTTGGGAGTATACCTAACAAAGGATGTGAAAGATCTCTACAAAGAGAACTGTGAAACTTTAAGAAAAGAAATAGCTGAAGATGTTAACAGATGGAAAAACATACCATGATCATGGCTGGGAAGAATCAACATTGTTAAAATGTCTATACTACCCAAAGAAATATATAATTTTAAATGCAATTCCTATTAAAGCTCCATTGTTATATTTTAAAAATCTTGAAAAAATAATACTTCGTTTTATATGGAATCAGAAAAAACCTCGAATAGCCAAAACATTACTCAGTAATAAAAACACAGCAGGAGGAATCACGCTACCAGACCTGAGACTGTACTATAAGTCAATAGTGATCAAAACAGCATGGTACTGGCACATAAACAGAAGTAGATGTCTGGAGCAGAATAGAGAACCAAGAGACGAACTCAGCTACTTACCGTTATTTGATCTTTAACAAGCCAATTAAAAACATTCAGTGGGGAAAAGATTCCCTATTTAACAAATGGTGCTGGGTGAACTGGCTGGCAACCTGTAGAAGATTGAAACTGGACCCATACCTTTCACCATTAACTAAGATAGACTCTCACTGGATAAAAGATTTAAACTTAAGACATGAAACTATAAAAATACTTGAAGAAAGTGCAGGGAAAACTCTTGAAGGAATAGGCCTGGGTGAATATTTTATGAGGAGGACTCCCCAGGCAATTGAAGCTGTATCAAAAACACACTACTGGGACGGGATCAAACTAAAAAGCTTCTGCACAAGCAAGAACACAGTAAGTAAAGCAAGCAGACAGCCCTCAGAATGGAAGAAAATATTTGCAGGTTATACCTCTGATAAAGGTCTAATAACCAAAATCTACAGAGAACTCAAACGTATTAGCAAGAAAAGAACACGTGACCCCATCTCAGGGTGGGCAAGGGACTTGAAGAGAAACTCCTCTGAAAAAGACAGGCGCATGGCCTACAGACTTATGAAAAAAAGCTCATCGTCCTTAATCAGAGAAATGCAAATCAAAACTACTTTGAGATATCATCTAACCCCAGTAAGAGTAGCCCACATAACAAAATCCCAAAACCAGAGATGTTAGCGTGGATGTGGAGAAAAGGGCACACTTCTACACTGCTGGTGGGATTGCACACTAATACGTTCCTTCTGGAAGGATGTTTGGAGAATACTGAGAGACCTAAAAATAGACCTGCCATTCGATCCTGTAATTCCTTTACTAGGTATATACCCAGAAGACCAAAAATCACAATATAACAAAGACATCTGTACCAGAATGTTTATTGTGGCCCAATTCATAATTGCTAAGTCATGGAAGAAGCCCAAGTGTCCACTGACCCACGAATGGACTAGCAAATTTTGGTACATGTATACCATGGAATATTATGCAGCCTTCAAGAAAGATGGAGACTTTACCTCTTTCATGTTTACATGGATGGAGCTGGAACATATTCTTAGCAAAGTATCTCAGGAATGGAAGAAAAAGTATCCAATGTACTCAGCCCTACTATGAAGCTAAATTATAGCTTTCACATGAAGGCTATAACCCAACTATAGCACAAGACTATGAGGAAAGGGCCAAGGAAGGGGAAGGGAGTGGGGAGGTTAGGGTGGAGGGAGGGTAATGGGTGGGGCCACACCTACGGTGCATCTCAGAATGGGCACAGGCGAAACTTACTAAAGGCAGAATACAAATGTCTACATACAATAACTAAGAAAATGCCATGAAGGCTATGATGAACAGTCTGATGAGAATATTTCAGATTATATATGAAACCAGCACATTGTACCCTTTGATCACACTAATGTACACAGCTATGATTTAACAATTAAAAAAAAAGGTAAGAAACACTGCTCTATTTCATGAGACTCAGGTCTGTGTGATTCAAACCTATTCTGCTCACGGAAGTGAGAATTTCCTGGATACGGTGACTCAGGGGAGTTGCTGTACGAAGGTCTGAAGGACCTGGAAGTTGACTCCCCTCCAAAATTCAGTACAGGAAAGGTAGAATTTAAGTTTTGACTGGGTTTCACTCAACCCATATAAATTATTTAATGAGTCACCACCCCTATAAACATGAAGGATGAACTCTGGAGTTGCTACTAGAGAAGTTATCTGGAAGCCCCTAAGAATTCCGGACTATTGCTTCAACTGATACCCTCCTTCCTGTGGGAGCTCTTCAGGGCCACACCCTGCAGGTGTCATCCCTATTTACCCTGAGTCATCACCAAAAGCCTAATCCCCCCAGGCCATCCAGCCCCAGACCCTCATTCCCAGCAACCCGTTCATACTTCTCCTACCCCCTTTCAGTGAACCTTCTGGAATTCCCAAGCTATGACAGGCAAATGTCCCCATAGACCCCACTTTTTTGAAAGTTTCTTTACCTCTCTGCTTTACCTGGAGACCTGACTATCCCTCAAGAAGCTCTCTCTCTCAGCGTGTTTGCCCTCCATCTCCCACTTGCTCCTTCCAAATAAGTTCTCTTTCCTTCCAACCTGCCCTGCTGAAACCTGTGCTATCCTGTTCTACCAGCTCCTCCGGCTAATAGCTGCATCTGTGCTCTCCCCACCCCTGTTCCCATTGCTTTCCCTTTTAGCCTTTTCCTGTCCTGTCTCAGTGAGTTCACATCCATACCGATGGCCCATCCAACACCCTGCCCCAGAGCTTCTCAACTAGGTCTCTGTTGTCATTTGGGGTGGGACAAGTGATTGTGTTGGACAATCCTGCACATCACAACTCATATGGCATTGCTACACCCTGCCAGACTGCCACCATATTGTCCTCCCCGAAGTCACCACAGCATCAAATGTCCCCACATCACCACACATTTCACCCTCCAGGGATGAGCTGTCTGGACCTCGGTTGAGGACCACTGTTGACGTCTCTCCATCACCTCACGCCCACCTTGCATGGAAACCTTTGAGTTGTCATCACTAGAAATGGTCTGAACCACTTCCACTACCTTAATTTCAAGCATCTCTAACCATCAACTTCCCAGCTCACCCTAGCACCCTACACCACAAGAATTTGACCCTTATGAAGATGCCAAATCCACTAAACTCAGCATTTGTCTCACTATTGTCGCCTTCCCCCATCTCCGTTTTTCTCCTCACCCAATCTGAATTCCGGGGCAAAAATTAAATCAGTACCCTCCACTTCTGTGCCCCTGCCTCCGCTGGGGCAGGGGTACCCAGATGTCTCTGACTCTGCCCCTGATGAGCTGATGTCGCTGGAGAAGAATCACGAGAGGGACCTGCCTGGCCTGAGTTCCACGTTCCTGTTCACACACCTCCCCAGGGCACTCCATGCCGCTCCGTGTCTTACCACAACTCCCTCACAGGTCAGCTCTGCTGCTCTACAGAGGATGCCTGACCACCTCCTCCCTCCTCAAACTTCCACACGTTCCACGCGCCTTCCAGCTGAGAGCCTCACTTAATGTTTCAGTGAAAAGACACAGCAATTTAGACAGTTGGCCTCCAGTCCCTCAGCCTACAAATTCACCCAGCTTGTGCCCAGAGTCACGGTCCCTGCTGTCAAAGGCCGGCCCCTCCCTTGTCACCAGATTCCCCCCACTAGGACATAGCTGCAACAGTGATCCCTTCTCTCCACAGGATCATTCCTTTCCACGTTTTATCGTTTCTCATTTACA
Organism: Nycticebus coucang; assembly: GCF_027406575.1. Lineage (NCBI taxonomy): Eukaryota > Metazoa > Chordata > Mammalia > Primates > Lorisidae > Nycticebus > Nycticebus coucang. The sequence goes on from NC_069785.1 coordinate 89,586,143, forward strand.
AACTAAACCCTCCCCAGACTTCCTTCACTCCAGCAACACATTCTCTATTTCCCTGCACAACAAAAGTTCTTGCCATTCATGTCCCATCTGTATTTTAAAACACACTTTGGTTGTGAAATATGTGCACAAAAGATGTATAGAAGGTACGTGTACAGTTTAAAGAATGATGAGCACGTCCCTGTACCCTGCACTCAGCTTCAAAACATTAGCAGGACCAGAGAGGCAGATCTAGGCCCCCGCCCTGTCACCTCCTTTTCTCTTCACTGCAAGGGTAACCACTACTCTGAGTTTGGGTTAATTGCTCCTTTGCTTCCCTCCTCTCCCTCCCCAGACAATACCGTATTATCTAGTTATGCCTATTTTGAACTTTATATAAATGGAGTCTCATTGTATATGTTTTATAATTTTTTTAATTCTGTATTTTTGTAACATGTATATTAATATATGTCATTTTGGTTCATTTATTTTCACTGCTGTCTACCTTTCTATTGTATAAATATAGCATATTTTACACCGTATTTTATCTATACATTCGAACTTTAATGGGCATTTTAACTACTACCTCTATGATTAGAATGCATATCTCCTACTGCAAGTGTGAGAATTACTCTAGGAAGAGAATCATCTACGTTGTATAACAGAAAAACAGTACATTCTTATTATATTTTTATTAAATAAAGTCATATTCAGCCATCTCTCCATTACTCCATCAAATAGAGCTCCACAGCTAGTTATTCTCCTATAATGTCATGTAATAAATTCTAGAGCCTGGCCTTAAAAATATTATTTTTTTTGAGACAGAGTCTCAAGCTGTCACCCTGGGTAGAGTGTCGTGACATCGCAGCTCACAGCAACCTTAAACTCTTGGGCTTAAGCGATTCTCTTGCCTCAGCCTCCCAAGTAGCTGGGACCACAGGCACCTGCCACAACACCTGGTTATTTTCTGGTTGCAGTTGTGATTGTTGCTTAGCAGGCCCGGGCCAGATTCGAACCCACCACCCTAGGTGTATGTGGCTAGCGCCCTGCCAACTGAGCTACAGGTGCGCCCTTAAAAATATTTTTTATAATTACAAAAAGGTGCCCTACTCCAGTGCGTACAGCCACTGAGAAAGATAATTCTCAGCATCGCAAAAGTAGTTCAAAGAATCTGATTTGGTTAAGAACTTTCAGTAGTATATCTTATTCTCCTAGATAGAGTGGACACATAAATATTCATCACTATTTACAACTCTGGGTCTCATTAGACTCCTAAAACTTAAGAAATTTAAACAAATTAAAATATTTGTAAACATAATCACCACATAAACATAACCTCCCAAAGGAAACTATGTTTGGCTCCTTGTCTTGATCAATCACTGCCTTTTATCTCAGTCTGTGTGATGGTTAGAACGTTGTAAGTGACATCTCAGTTTTCCTAAATGTTATACAGACTTGAAAGACTCCTCTGACAGATCGGAAGAGCGCTGTACACTTTTCGTCTGCACACAAGATGGAAAAAGCAAAGCCCCTGACACCCTGCTGGATATATTATTTAACAGATCATCAGCGCCTGTGTTTCAAACACCAGCTAATCAAAGTTGTTGTCCAAAGTGACTGTAACACTCTACACTCCCACCAGCCAATCTTAGTTCCCGTCTCTCCACATTCCTGCCACTTGATTCTGATCAAGTCTTTGATGTTTGCTAACCTGGTAAGCCAAAGTTGGCATCTAGCTGTGCTTCTGATGTCCATTTTCCGGATTATTAATAAGGCTTAGGATCTGTATATATTTCTGGGCAATTTATGTTTTGTGTGAAATGTCTGTCCTATACTTTGCCCCCTTTTCTATTGGATTATTTTTCTTGCTGATCTGTAGGAACTCCTCACATATCTGGCTACAATTCTTTGACAGTTCTGCCAGAAGGTAGAACATTATTCTAATGTTTTCTCCTACCAATGTTTTCTCCCAGTTGGAGATTTTTCACTGTAAGGTATTTTGATAAACAGAAGTTGATTTTAAAGTAGTGAAAAAATATCAGTATTTTTTCTTTATGGGAAATAATTTTTGTATTTTAAGAAATCTCATCCCCTAAGTCATATATTCTCCTATATTTTCCAAGTATTGTGATACTTGTCTTTTGCATTTAAGTCTTTTACCCAACCAGAACTGATTGTGTGTGTGTGAGGTAGGGGTCCAATCCAATTGAATAACTATTCCCCCCCCCCACAATACATGCAACAGAATTTCCTTTCCCTTTTGTTGTACCATTGCTACTTCCTATACACGTGACTGTCTTCCTGGGCTTTGTTTTGTTTACTATCTCCAGAACAATGACGATCTTAATTACTAAAGCTTTGTAAGTTTTTTTTTTTTTTTTTTTTGTAGAGACAGAGTCTCACTGTACTGCCCTCGGGTAAAGTGCAGTGGCGTCACACGGCTCACAGCAACCTCTAACTCTTGGGCTTACGCGATTCTCTTGCCTCAGCCTCCCAAGCAGCTGGGACTACAGGTGCCCGCCACAACGCCCGGCTATTTTTTTTGTTGTTGCAGTTTGGCCGGGGCTGGGTTTGAACCCGCCACCCTCGGCATATGGGGCCGGCGCCCTACTCACTGAGCCACAGGCGCCGCCCGCTTTATTAAGTTTTAATATGCAGTAGAGCAAGTTCCCTAAATCTCTGCCGGAGTGCCTTTGCTATTCTTGGCCTTTTATCCTCTACATAAATTGAGAATCAGCTTCCCAAGTTCAACATCCATCTACAAACACTCTATTGGAATTGCATTGAATGTACAAGTTGACTTGTAAAAAATCAACATCTTTGAGTCCTTATCCAAGAACATGACATGTCACTTCATGTAAACAGATTTGATATCTTTCAATAAAATTGCATAGATTTTTCCATAAAGAGCTTTCATATATTTTGTTAGATTTGTCCCAACATTCCTTATACAGAGGGTACCAAAAATATATACACATGTTAAGAAAAGAAAATCTTGTATTAAAATTGTAATGTTCAGGGTGGCGCCTGTGGCTCAAAGGAGTAGGGCACCAACCAGCCCCATATGCCAGAGGTGGGGGGTTCAAACCCAGCCCCAGCCAAAAACTGCAAAAAATAAATAAATAAAATAAAACTGTAATGTTCAATATGTACCAATGACAAGATAACTACGAGTCAGGTTTGAACACCTCCTATAGTTGCAGATGTCAAATGTGACTTGAATGTAACAATTTTAATACAGTTTTTTCCTTTCTTAAAAGCTGTATCCTTTTCTTTTATAATATCCGGTATATATTTTCTGTATTATATTCTTTTATAATATCCTGTATGTATTTTCTGTTGCTAGTGTAAATGGTATCTTTTACTTCTTAATTATATTTTTTGGCTCAATGTTCCTTTATGGACTTTTTTTAGAGAGAGTCTCACTTTGTCACCCCTGGACTTTTTAATTTTGAGACAAAGTCGCTCTCTTTCCCTAGGCTAGAGTACAGAGGTGTGATCACAGCTCACTACAATCTCGAACTCCTGGGCTCAAGTAATCCTCCCACCTCAGCCTCCTGAGTAGCTGGGACTATAGGCACACACCATTGTACTTGGCTAATTTTTGTATTTTTGGTAGAGATAGGATCTCACTATTGCCCAGGCTGGTCTTGAACTCCTGAGCTCAAGCAATCCTCCTGCCTTGAAAGGTGTAAACGATGGCACCCGGAGATGCTTCAGGGGAGATGTTCAGGCCAGGTTTATTAAAAGGGGAGGGTGACCCACCTGGGCAGTGCAAAGGTGGTATCTACACTCAGGGGCAGTTAGAGACCCCTTTTATATGGGGCCCTAGGGAGTGGGCAAATTAAAGTGAAGGTCTTTTGGCTAGAACTTCTCAGGGGGTGGCCAGATCCTTTGTGTCTTTGTCTTAAGAGGAAAGGAGGAGGGGAAGGGGAAAAGGTTTGTGTGTTGCTGTCCACAGTGCTAGGGTTACAGGAGTGAGCCACTAAGCCCAGCTGACACTTTTTATTATGAAAATCCTGATCTCTACTTTGCCTCATACTACAGCCATATCAACTTCCCTATGATTTGTGGGGTTTTAAGATCTTATTTATTTATTGAGACAGCCTTACTCTGCCACCCAGGCTGGAAAACAGTGGCATCATCATAGCTCACAGCAACCTCAAACTCCTGGGCTCAAGGGATCCTCCTGCTTCAGCCTCCTGTGTAGCTGGGACTACCATCATGCACCACCACACCCAGCTAATAATCTTCAACAATCTGTGTCATTAAAGTATCTTTCATATACAGCATATCTGGATCTTGCATTTTTATCACAGTCTAATAATCTCTGCCTCCTTTAGTTGGAGTTCTTGGACATTTATATTGAATATAATTATCAATACATGTGTGTCTAAATCTATGGCTTCACTTTTTCCCCCCATTTGTCCCAAATTTGTTATTCTTCCTGCATTCCTTTAGATTAATGTAGTATATTTCAGTATTCTATTGTTATATATCTTTGTTGCTTTATTTTTTGGTGGTAGCTCATGGTTTACACCATGTATCTTTAGCTTATCTTTGTCTACTTGCAAATAATAAACCACTTAACTTACATTGTTGGAAACTTAAAAAGGTACACTTCAACTTCCTCTCCATTCTTTTCACAATTATTGTCATCAATTCTCTTCTACAAACACATGATACTTAGCCATTGGTTTTTGCTATTTAAAGCGTACTTTTTTGTTGTTTTTTACTTACCACTATACAACTAAAGATAGCAGACTATCTTTTAAATAAATTGTCAAATGTTAAATTTTGTTTGGAAGACAAAAAAAAAGTCTTTTATATCTGCCCACATATTTACCATTCCCATTTTTCTTTATTCTAGTTAGTTTTCTGCACTGGTCCCCCTCCACGTCTCCTCTCCTGTGATTCCAGTCACACGCACGTTAGACTGTGGATATTGTCTGAAGGCTCACAGCTCACTGAAGCTTTGTTGCCTTTTCTTTGTTTGTGTGCTCCAGTAGGGATGGCTTCCATTACTATGGTTGCAAGTCCTGTTTTTTCCCCTTATTGACATGTGTAGTAATTTCTTTTTTTTTTTTTTTTTTTTTTGTAGAGACAGAGTCTCACTTTATGGGCCTCGGTAGAGTGCCGTGGCCTCACACAGCTCACAGCAACCTCCAACACCTGGGCTTAAGCGATTCTCTTGCCTCAGCCTCCCGAGTAGCTGGGACTACAGGCGCCCACCACAACGCCCGGCTATTTTTTGGTTGCAGTTTGGCCGGGGCCGGGTTTGAATCCGCCACCCTCAGTATATGGGGCCGGCACCCTACCGACTGAGCCACAGGCGCCGCCCCTGTGTAGTAATTTCTTAATTGGATGCTACATACTTCAAATGTTACACTGCAGAGTGTCTGGATTTTAAAAAAGATAATGGGCTCCCCAATGATGTTCAGACCACAAGCAGCAGTACAGACCGTAATAAAAGGAGGGAGTTTGTGGGAAAAAAAAATAAAAATAAAAAAATGGGGTTTTCTTCTGGTTTTCAGTTAAATTAGTTGCAGATCAGCTTGATCTTTCCGAAGCTTATTTGTAAGCTTTAAGGTAACTGCAAGTAGCCTTTGCTCCAGGGATGGGTTAGCCCTGCTCTTAAGGTGTGACCCTTGAACTGCTACTGAGTAACTCATGGGACCTAAGAGGCCTGTCTAGTCAGAGCTTGAACATCTCTGTCCTGTGGAGCTCTGGAAATAGTTCAGCTTAAAGCTGCCAGGTCACCCTGTACTCAGACTCACCAAATCTCACCCTATCCTTTCAGAGCTGAGTAGTGAACAAAATTTCTTTTTTTTTTGTAGAGACAGAGTCTCACTTTCTGGCCCTCGGTAGACTGCTGTGGCCTCACACAGCTCACAGTAACCTCCAACTCCTGGGCTCAAGCGACTCTCCTGCCTCAGCCTCCCAAGTAGCTGGGACTACAGGCGCCCGCCACAACGCCCAGCTATTTTTTTGGTTGCAGTTCAGCCGAGGCCGGGTTTGAACCCGTCACCCTCGGTATATGGGGCCAGCGCCCTACCGACTGAGCCACAGGTGCCGCCCTAGTCAACAAAATTTCAAGGGGATCCCTAAGGGGAATGCTAGAGCTCTTTCTATATAGCTCGCTCTCCCCTGCGGGGCCCCGCCCTACAATGTGCAGCCTCCTGTCTTTCTGAACGTGGATCTCTCTCATCAACGTAGTGGCACCGCTGTTCTCAGCTGAGGTCTGTCTCTTGCACGTGGTCTAGAAAGCGCCTCTGGGCAGCAAGCCAAGACAACTGTAGGGTTTACCCACTTGTTGCTTCCCCTCTCTCAGCAATCACAGTCCTGCACCACCCATTGTCTAGTGTCTGAGTATGTTCAGTTCTTTATAGCAAGGGAACAAGTCAGGACCCTATTATTCCCATCATGGCCAGAATCAGAAGTCTCTTTTTATCTCTTAATATGGTAAATGACATTCATTGACTTTCTAAATAATTTTCAACTTTGCATTCCCTGCATACTGGCATAAACCCAATTATCAGCTTGGTCATATCTTTTAACATACTGCTGGGATTTAACACAGCAAAGAGATAGTCTAAGATTCGTAGTAAAAGTTGGTTGGCCTGTAATTTTCCTTTCTTGAAATGTCCTTGTCTGATTTTGAATTTAAGCTTGTGCTGCCTTACAAAAGGAATCAAGGAGTTTGTGTAGGATTAGAATGATGTGTTCCTTAAATGTTCTGTAGAACTAGGCTGTCAAACTGACCGGGCCTGATGATTTCTTTGTGGTCATATTTTTAAACACTGATGAAATTACATTAATAGTTACAAGATTATTCAGATAGTCATCTCAAGTATTTTATAAGTTGTATGCTACAGAATTTATCCATTTTATCTTATTTTTCAAATATATTGCATTAAAAATTTGTTCATAATATTCTTTTGCTACCACTTTAACTTCTGTTAGATATGTAGTTATGTCCTCTTTTTCATTATTCATTTTTTTATCCGTTTTTCTCTCCCTCGCTCTCTGACAGAATTGTGTCTGTTCTGGTAAGGTTTTTTTAATGATCAAATTTGCATTTTATTATACTCTACAGCAGTATTTTTCAACCTTTTTTTTTTTTTTATCTCACAGCACACTTGAACCTATAATTAAACTTCTATGGCACACTTAAATTATGTTCATTAAAAAATATGTACTATGCTTTGAACTTCTTTTGAAAATAAATTAATGATCTTTAAACATTTTCACTGCACAACTAAGATCCTCTCATGGCACATTGGTTGAATAATCACTGCTCTGTGGGGTGATTAACTTCTGTCATTAATTTCTAGTTTTAACTTTATTTTTCTTTCTTTGTTTTGAGACAGAATCTCACTTTGTCACCCTCTGTAGAGTGAGTGGCGTCACAGCTCACAGCAACCTCAAACTCTTGGGCTCAAGCTATTTTCTTGCCTCAGCCTCCTACACAGCAGGGACTGCAGGTGCCCAGCCATTTTTAGAGACAGGATCTCACTCATGCTCAGGCTGGTCTCAAACCTGTGAGCTCAGGGAATCCACACGCCTCAGCCTCCCAGAGTGCTAGGATAACAAGTGTGAGCCACTAAGCCCAGTCCTATTTTTTTAAAGATCTTTTTAAGCAATTTACCAGAAATGTCGCCATGGACAAGATTCCTGATGGCCACCTGGGTCCCCTTCCCCACATGGACCACAAGAGCCCCAGAATTCACACTTCATCAGCTGTGATGACAGCCCCATTTGGTAGTAAACTGGAAGAAGACAGGAACTGTTTCCTGCAGTCTCAGACCTGACAGTTTGGACAAGTTTGCTTCCCCTGAGTTCATGTTTCCTCCTTTGTAAAAGGAGCTCCTGTTGGTCCCTATGGTCACTTGCTACTGATCCTCTGCGGAGATGCCCTAGCAGCTCGCAGGGTTTTGGCATAGCCTTGGGGAGAAGTCCCACCTGGCCCAGGAGGTAGACCTGCGAGAGACAAGCTTGCCAGTCGTCCATTGAGGCTTTTCTCCCATAACTCCTCCCCCTCTGAGATGCTCCCCCAGCTGTGTGCCTGAGAATTATGAGGGAAGCTTCTTAAAACACACATTCTCTTAGCCGGGCGTTGTGGCAGGCGCCTGAAGTCCCAGCTACTTGGGAGGCTGAGGCAAGAGAATCGCTTAAGCCCAGGAGTTGGAGGTTGCTGTGAGCTGTGTGAGGCCACGACACTCTACCGAGGGCCATAAAGTGAGACTCTGTCTCTACAAAAAAAAAAAAAAAAAAAAAAACACATTCTCATAGGCACCTCCACCTGATGGCCAGAGTCAGAGGCCTGGGTGGAGCCCAGGAATATGCATTTCTAACCAAGACCCTGGGCAATTCTCACTCAGATGGCTGGAAGAAACATAAGGAAGACTGGAGAAGAAGGGCTTTGTGAGCAGACACTGGAAACTTCCTCCTCTGGACACACTTACATCTCTGTTTGGGTTCGTTCTTTTCTTTTTCTGAAAAAGTCTCACTGTCGCCCACAGTACAGTGCCGTGACATCAAACTCCTGGGCTTAAGCAATTCTCTTGCCTCAGCCTCCCAAGTAGCTCGGACTACAAGCACCTACCACAACACCCAGCTGTTATTGTTGTTTAGCAGGCCAAGGCTGGGTTCGAACCTGCCAGCCCCGGTGTATGTGGCTGATGCCCTAACCACTGAACTACAGGTGCCGAGCCAAATAACTCTCCTGCAATCAAATATCCCACAAGATGCAAGCATCATACACACCCTGGTGTATATGGCCCCACTCTGTCATTTCTTCACAGGCTGCCTTACTCTCTGGCTGGTTGTATTCACTGTCCCCAAGGCTGCATGTCACAGCCTGGCACAACTCCCTACTTCCCACTGTCTGACGTGGCTGCACTGCCCTGCCAGGGAGTAGAAATTGGTCAGGAGATTCTCCTACCACCAGTGGATCTGATACTCACTGGCACAACACCATTAGCAAGTGGACAGTTGCTAACAGGTGACATGGGTGTGTGCCAGGGACCTACTAGACTGGAGATCTCAGTTGTATCATTCCAATTTTATGGAACTTTGTCATTTATCTTTCCACAGTGCTTACTAAATTCATCCCCAATCCCTCTGTCAGGCAGTCTATAAAAATGTTTGGCTTGAATGAAATTAAACCAATCAAGATCACTCTTATAGGTTCAAGTTGGTGTTTGAATAAAAAACAAAGATTTGGGCAGCGCCTGTGACTCAGTCGGTGAGGCGCTGGCCCCATATACCGAGGGTGGCGGGTTCAAACCCGGCCCCGGCCAAACTGCAACCAAAAAATAGCCGGGCGTTGTGGCGGGCGCCTGTAGTCCCAGCTGCTCGGGAGGCTGAGGCAAGAGAGTCGCGCAAGCCCAGGAGTTAAGAGGTTGCTGTGAGCCGTGTGATGCCATGGCACTCTACCCGAGGGCGGTACAGTGAGACTCTGTCTCTACAAAAAAAAAAAAAAAAAAAAAAAAAAAAAAACAGGCATGTAGATCAGTGGGATAGCAGAGAACCCAGAAATAAAGCTATATACCTACTCATCTTCAACAAAGTCAACAAAAACATACACTGGGGAAAGGACACCCTATCGAATACATGGTGCTAGAAAGACTGAATAGCCATATGCAAAAGAATGAAAACAGATACTTACCTCTCACTACATACAAAAATCAACTCAAGATAGATTAAAGACTTAAATGTAAGACCTAAAACTATAAACACTCTACAAAAAAACCTATGAAAAACTCTTCTGGACATTGGCCTAGGCAAAAAATTAATGGCTAAAACCTCAAAAGCAAATGCAACAAAAATAGAAAAAAGGGACTTAATTAAACTAAAAAGTATCTGTATAGCAAAAGAACTCATGAATAGAGTGAATAGACAACTTACAGAAAGGGAGAAATCATTTGCAGTTTATGTATACAACAAAGGACTAATATCCAGAATCTATAAGGAACTCAACAAAAAAACCCAAACAGCCCCACTAAAAAGTGGGCAAAGGACATGAACATTTTTTAAAAGATGACATATAAATCACCAAATAAGCATATAAAAAAATGTTCAACATCACTAATCAGAGAAATACAAACTACCCTGTTTCCTAAGACAGTGTTTTATTTTAAGGTGTACTCCCAAAGATGCGCTAGGTCTTATTTTCAGGGGACGTCTTATCATTCCTGTAAGTAGGTCTTATTTTCGGAGGATGTCCTATTTTCAGGGAAACAGGGTAAAAGCACAATGAGATACTGTCTTACATAAGTCAGAATGTCTATTATAAAAAAATCAAAAACTGTAATCCTAGCACTCTGGAAGGCCTAAAATAATGGATTGCCTGAGCTCATAAGTTCAAGATCAGCCTGAGCCAGACTGAGACCTCATCTCTAAAGATAGCCACTCGTTGTGGCAGGCACGTGTAGTCCCAGCTATTTGGGAGACTGAGGGAAAAGAATCGCTTAAGCCCAAGAGTTTGAGGTTGCTGTGAACTGTGATGCCATAGCACTGTACAGAGGGGGACAAAAATCAGACTCTAAGTAGCAGACGTTGGTAAGAATGTGGAGAAAAGGGACTACTTGTATACTGCTGGTAGGAATATAAATTAATACAGCCTCTGTAGAAAACGTGTGGAGATTTCTCAAAGAACTAAAAATAGAACCACCATTCCATCCAGTGATCCTGCTACTGAATATCTATCCAAAGGAAAAGAAATTAGTATATCAAAAAGATACCTTCAGGCCAGGTGCAGTGGCTCACACCTAGCACTCTGGGAGACTGAGGTGCACGGATCACCTGAGCTCAGGAGATCAAGACCAGCCTAAGCAAGAGTGAGACCCTGTCTCTACTAAATATAGAAAAACTAGTTGGGCATTGTGGTGGGTGCCTGTAGTCCCAGCTACTTGTGAGGTTGAGGTATGAGGATGGCTTAAGCCCAGGAGTTAGAGGTTGTTGTGAGCTATGATGTCACAGCACTCTATCCAGGGTGACAATGTGAGACTCTGTCTCAAAAAAAAATACCTGCACTTGAATGTTTATCACAGCACAATTCACATAGCAAAGATAACCAACCTAATTGTCTATCAATAGATGACTGAATAAAGAAAATATGTTCTGGGCACAGTATTTCATGCCCGTAAACTTAGTGCTTTAAGAGGCCAAGGCAGGAGGATTACCTGATGCTATGAGTTTGAGATCAACCTGGGAAAGATAGACTCCTATGTCAGTAAAAGTCTGGGGTTTTTTTAATTGAATGAGCACGATGGCATATAGCTGTAGTCCCAGCTACTCAAGAGGCTGAGGCAGAGACACAGCTTGAGCCCAGGAATTCAAGGTTACAGAGCAAGACCCTATCTCTTAAAGAAAGAAAAAAATATATGGTGTATATCTGGAATACTACTCAGCCATATAAAAGAATGAAATCATGTCTTAAGGATGAACTGGAAGCCATTATTTTAAGTGAAATAACTCAGAAACAGAAAGTCAAATACTACGTGTTCTCTAAGTGAGAGCTAAATAATGTGCACACATGAACTTAAAGAGTAGAATAGTAGACACGGAGACACAAAAGGGTGAGAGGGAGAGAGGACGGGATGAAAAAATTAGCACAATGTAAACTATTTGGGTAATAGTTACACTAAAAGCCCAGACTTCATCACCACACAAAAGAGCCACACAAAACATCCATGTAACAAACTGCACCTGTACCTCCTAGATCTACAGAAACAAATTTTTTTCTTAAGAACGGGCATTGAGGGCGGCACCTGTGGCTCAGTCGATGAGGCGCCAGCCCCATATACGAAGGGTGGCGGGTTCAAACCCAGCCCTGGCCAAACTGCAACCAAAAAATAGCTGGGCGTTGTGGCAGGCGCCTGTGGTCCCAGCTACTTGGGAGGCTGAGGCAAGAGAATCACTTAAGCCCAGGAGTTGGAGGTTGCTGTGAGCTGTGTGATGCCACGGCATTCTACCGAGGGCCATAAAGTGAGACTATGTCTCTACAAAAAAAAAAAAAAAGAATGGGCATCGAATAGATGTTCTTCTGAGAACACAGACAAATGACCAATAAGCACACGAAAAGATTTTCAACATCAGGAATCATCAGGGAAATGTAAAACCCGTAATACGATACCATCTCACACCCATTAGGATGGCTACTAAAAAAAAAATAATAATAATGATAAGTGTTGAAAATACCAAGTGTTCGTGAGGATATGGACATACTAGAACCTTTGAGCCCTGTTGGTGGGAATGTAAAATGGTGCAGTGTGGAGAGTGGGCTGTGAGACTGACAGAGCCCTCACAGCCTGGGGAACATTCAGAGAATGAACCCCCAACTGCTTTGCTTCTGTTCCCAAAACAGCCATATTCCTTCCTTCATGCTCCCTCTGCCAGAAGTCACATAGCCCTTTCTTTGTGTAGTTAACTACGCAGAGATCTTTGAGATCTCTCCTTTCTTTCTCCTTGTCATATGCTAACAAAGTTAAGTAGTAAACACTAAGTCACATAGTTCTTTTTTTGTTAACTATGCTGGGATCCTAGTGATCTTTCCCTTTTTGCTTCTTGTCATATGTTAACAAAGTTGAGTAGAAACCATTAACAAGATGGTTTGTCTTTGTTAAAATTATTTACATTTTCCTGTTGTACTGTAAGACCAAAACTATGTCTTTTGTTTATGCTACTTCCCCTTGTTGTCTATGCTACCTCCCCCTGGACAACCCTGTAGAGATTCTATAAAATAAAGCTGATTTTGTGCTTTGGTGCTGGCTGCAGCCATCAGCTCAGTCAGACCTTCTGATCCCTTCCTTTGATTCTGTCTCTTCTCTTATGCTGTATTTTTCTCAGTCCCCACCAATTCCATTCCGGTTCGCTCCCTTTCACTACGCTAGTTCACAACAGTGCAGCTTCTATGGAAAACAGTTTAGCAATTTCTCAAAAAATTTAAAAATGGCATTACCACATGCTCTGGCAATCCCACTTCTGGGTATACACCCAAAAGCAAGCAAGGTCTGTACACACGCCCATGTTTATAGTGGCATTATTTACACAAGTCCAAAGGTAGAAGAAACTCAGGTGTCCAATAGTGGATTAAAAGATGAACAAAATTTGGCATATACATATTGTGGAATACTATCAAAGGAAATTCTGGCACATGCTACAGCATGAACCTTGAGGACGTTATGACAAATTAAGTAAGGCTGTCACAAAAAGTAGCGTACTATAGGATCCCTCTAGTAGGAAGTACCCAGAGCAGTCACATTCATGGGGACTGAAAGTAGAATGATGGCTGATGGGGGTAGAGAAGAGGGAACCAGGAAATTATTGTTTAATGGGCATGGACTTTCAGTTTGGGAAGACGAGTTCGAGAGATGGAGTGTGGGGATAGTTGCACAACAGTGTGAATTACTTTCTGTCCCCATGAATGTGACTGTATGTAATGCCACTGAACCACACACTTAAAAATGGCTAAAATTACAAATTTTCTTATGTGTATTTTACAATTAAAAATTTTATTTAAAAAATCATTCAATATAGGAATATAGATTTGTATAAAATTTTTAAGAAAACTTTGGCTATCTTAAATCTTCATGCTTTCCCCTGGGGGCAGAAGACTGCCTCACCACTTGGATCTAGCCCTAAGGACATACCTCTCCACGCACCAGCAGTAACCCAGATGTACTGCCCCCCTCCCCTTCTCTTTCAGATGGTGGGGCCCTAACCCACTAGCGAGGCAATGTATCTCTTGAATTTTCTTGTCAAAATGAAGCCCCCAGCATCACGCACCTTCCCCACCACGCCCACCCCCCTCTGCTGGCAGTCACCCACCACCCAGATCTCAGAGTACTAGCCTGCACCAATGTCACTGCTCAAAGCTGACATCCCTCCCCATGGAGACACTGGTGGGTTAAGGTGGGACAGGTTTCCCTGTTCCTCACCAGCATCTTCATCCAGGCCCCTGGCCCATGGTCAGCACAGAGCCGGAATCCCGCTGGTCAGAGCTTCTCTATTTATCCTCAGCCACAGGCTCACCAGATCTATTTCATTAAGTTTTTCTCTTCCTTCAAGATCAGTTTAAACCATATTGAGAAGGGAAATAATTCCCCTTATAACAGTTTGCCTCATTCTCTTGTCTGTGGAGTCCATAGGCTCCCCAAATTGTGAAGAAGCCTTTGGTATCTTCCCTGCTCTACATGGTATAGAACGAGAGCTGCCTTCACGGGGCATGGTGGTAAGTGCCGGTAATCCCAGCTAGTTGGAGGCTAAGGCAGGAAGATTGAGCTCAGGATTTTGAGACTAGCCTGAATGACACTGAGACCCTGTCTCATTAAAGAAAAAAAAGAAAGAAAAAAAAAACTGCCTTCAATGTCAGATCTGTTATTTGAGGAAAAGCTCTGAAGTTGATAACATTCTAACTTTGGAAAGAGATTTTCCACAGGAAAGAAGGTTTAGCATTTTCCCTAAGGTTCTTTTGTTTAGTTCATTCACTTAATAAGCATATCTACTATGTACCAGAAATATACAATTTTCTATTTATAAAGCCCCTTCAACATCACAGCATTTCAGATCTACAAACTGCACTGGACTTGAAATAAGAAATACCTTCAAATCCTTGTTTTGCTGTTAGAAGTTAATACAATCTCTCTGAGCCTCATAGTTCGTATTTTAAAATGCAGTAAGACTCCCTGCCAAGTTTACAAGACTATACTGATCACCTGAGAACTACAGAAGTGGGGAGTAGGGCGGCGCCTGTGGCTCAGTCGGTAAGGCGCAGGCCCCATATACCGAGGGTGGCGGGTTCAAACCCGGCCCCGGCTGAATTGCAACCAAAAAAATAGCTGGGCATTTTGGCAGGCGCCTGTAGTCCCAGCTACTCGGGAGACTGAGGTAAGAGAATCACTTAAGCCCAGGAGTTGGAGGTTGCTGTGAGCTGTGCGATGCCACAGCACTCTACCCAGGGCCATAAAGTGAGACTGTCTCTACAAAAAAAAAAAAAAGAAGTGGGGAGTAATGTTGTCATTGTTATAGTTAGGGTGGGGTAAAAGATCTACTGTTAAGAAGATGGAAAGGTTAAGCCACCTGTCAGGGCAGAAGCAGTTCTAGAAACCTGTTCTCATAGAATCCTGGGTACAGAATTGGTGCAGACATCCTTCCTCTCCTCCTCTCTGGGTCCTCCCTAAGAGATTAAACACAATGCCAGCCACAAGTTTCATTAACTCAAATTGAACCGTCAATTTTAGTGCCTGCCTTACCAAAAAGTTTAGTCTAATGATAACTATGCAGTCCCGGGTGGCACCCGTGACTCAGTGAGTAGGGTGCCGGCCCCATATACAGGGAGTGGCGGGTTCAAACCCAGCCCCGGCCAAACTGCAACAAAAAAATAGCTGGGCATTGTGACGGGTGCCTGTAGCCCCAGCTACTCAGGAGGCTGAGGCAAGAGAATCGCCTAAGCCCAAGAGCTGGAGGTTGCTGTGAGCTGTGATGTCACTGTACTCTACCATGGGCAACAAAGTGAGACTCTGTCTCTAAAAAAAAAAAAAAAAAAAAAACATGCAGTCCCTAGCCCACCTTCACTGCCTTTTCGGAGAAGCAATTCTTGGCTTAACTAGGTGTTTGGAACAGGGGTAGGGCCTCCTATCCAAAGATAGCTAGACCCCAGGCTAGCTGTCCACTCACAAAGTAGCCTGGCATCACTAAATGGCAATGATGGTTATTTCTGAAGTCGATCAGACCACATCCCTCATATCTGGCTGGGAGGATACTGAGCCATTGCCTATCACATGAATGGTGATTGAGAAAAAGGACCTATGGGTGGGGATTGGGAGAGGTTCAGCAGAGGTAGAGGGAGGAGCCTGCCCCAGCGCTGCCTCAAGGCCTATGGTCTAGCTCCCCTTCCTGAGTTTCCTAACAACAAACGTTTCTCCCCTTGAAGTAGTCTGAGGTGGAGTTACCTTAAAGGGAATATGACGCTAGATAGAAACGCCTCTAAAAGGCTGGGCACAGTTGCTCACACCTGTATGATCCTAGCACTCCAGGAGGCCGAGGTGGGTGAATTGCTTTAGATCACAGATTCGAGACCAGCCTAAGCAAAGCAAGACCCCTGTCTCTACTAAAAACAGAAAAACTGAGGCAAGAGGATCATTTGAGCCCCAAGAGTTGGAGGTTGCTGTGAGCTATGATGCCACAGCACTCTAGCCAGGGCAAAAGCTTGTGGGAAAAAAGCCTCTAAAAGAGACAATTAGAAAAAGCTCCACCAACACAAAAACTCAACCTGACTTATGTGCCCAAGAGTCATGTTTCTGGAATACCTATACCAAAAACACTCAACAAAAAAATGGCTGAACAATGAGGCACCAAAAAAAAAAAAAAAAAAAGATAGATATAGGAGAAGAAACCAGTTGCATGTTGGTGCTACTCTAGGCCAGGATGATCAGAGATAAAAGTTGTCAACATGAAATACTGTAAAATTTGTAGCTTTGAGGTGGGGGTTGGGGGGTTGGGGAGTTGGGGAGAACAGCAGGGGAGGCCGCCACCAGCAGGTACTCACTCCCAGCACTCTGACAGTGTCTGCACCCAAGGATCACGCTTCTGCTGGATCCGGACACTAGTGGGACACATTTGTTGGTGTATCTCCCACCAAATCTAGTAGAAGCTACCACTCTCTTCTTGGCCTGGGAGGGATCCTTTATAATCAATAAGCAAGACAAACCAATCAAAACCTGGCAGCAGTGCTAAAAATAGCCGGGATACAAAAGTGAAACTAGGAAGACAGAAAACACACATTAAACCACTTCATAAATCCCCTAAGTTAAGCATTTCCATGAGGTCATGTGCTCATACATGTGATGACACAGAGGTGGGTCCACGCAGACCAACACATAATCTTAGGCCCATTTCCTTAGCCTAGTGAACAGAAGTTTTGTGGGCACAAGGCTAAGCTACATTCAAATTAAGGGTCAGAGAATTAATTGTGCTTTAGTTCGGCTCTTTAATTTGTGAAAGAAACCAACCCAAGAAACATTGAATAGTTGGAATCTTTTTAGGCATTATTGAACATACCTCTAATCTAGAATTTAAATATTCAGCAATTTGGTATTCTACTGGTGTCTTTCCTTTTGGCCTCTTACCTCCAACCTCTCCAGGCAGAGAGGATTCAACTGGGGCTACAGCTTTTAATCCAGGCATCACAAGATCCCTGGCCCAATTATCTATAGGCACATTTGGTTTATGAAGATAGGGCTAGCTATGAGATTTAACGGCTTTTCTGGCAAAACTGCCTTCCTCTGTCAGAGACCTACAGAATAATTTAATCTACCTGGGCAATGGCAAGAATAAAGCAGTTTAGTGAAAATACATCTAACCAACCCTAAGTCACCGAGTTACAGAGAATTCTGCCCTGTAGGGCTTCCATTCTGGCCCCAGCTTTCTAGCCTTGCCTTTGTTCTGCTTTTCTTACCTTCCTAGGTTCTTGCCCCGGGATCAGTCATCACTCGCATGCCATGCACTGAACCTTGCTTAACTTCCTTCCCTGGTGATTGACTGGAAGGCATCGGGAAGCCAAGGCCACTTCAGTAGCAGCAGCGCCAAGCGGAGACCCAGAGCTAGGCCCAAGTTCAGCGTCCCTGCCTTGCTGGTGCGAAGGGCACCATCTCGGGCAGTAAGGGGAAGCCGCAGGTGTGGCCTGGGAATCGCCTGAGGAAAGACTCTTGAAATAGTTTAATAACTACCTCTCAGGTGCACAGCTCTTTCAGAGTACTTAGGGCACTTTCACTTCTATTTTTCTTTACTTTCATCCTCAGGAGTCTGTAGAGGCTGTGTGTCATTTGCCTGCCAGGTTTACTGGATGAGGAAAGCGAAGTTAAGGACCCACCCAGGAGTCCCTTAGAGTCATCTCCCTTCGTTAACTGATACTAGTTTTCAAACTCCTCATAGGTGTCCCTTTTAAACCACAAGATTCATAAACACCAGAAAACAAGCTAAAAATACCCCGTTCTCTTCCACGTGGGAGAGTTCAGCGTCCTGCTTTGACATTTTTAGAAGCTTGAGCGAGCGCGCTGCACAGATCGAAGACCCCTGCGGCGCCCACCTTCTTCCTCAGGGAGCGACACGGGGCCGGACTCGGCTATTCGCGGCCCGGCCGCCGCCGGCTGCCCCTCCCCACCGCCGGAGCGGGTTCCTTCCCTACCGCCCACAGCGCGCCACCCCGGCGCCCTGCGCGTCCCCCACATCGGTGTTCTTTCACTCATGCAGTGCTGGGTTTATTTTCAATTTTTTACCTTTCTTTACAAAACAGAACCCCAAAGCGCAGCGCGCAGGGGGCGTGTAGGTCCGGCTCCGCGCGGCGGCCGAGGCGGCCTAGTCTCCGGCCCGCGCACGGTCCAGCACGAGTAGCGGGATCTCCTCCAGCCTCTCCGGCTGCTCCCCGCGCCGCAGATAGCGCCGCCGCAACGTCGACAGCCTCTGCAGCAGCCGCCGCAGGCTCGAGCGGCCCCACAGGCCCCGCTCCTCTGCAGCCTTGCACGGCCGCGCGAACTTGGCCTTCTTCCTGCGCGAGCCGCGCGCCGCGCTCCACCGGAAGAGCCGCCGCCAGCACCAGCAGCCAGAGCAGGAGCGTCCGTCGGGGGCGCCCGCGCACCGCCACGCCGCGTCCGCCTCCGCGCGCTGCGCGCCGCGTCCTCACGCGCCTCGCGCTGCGCGCCGCCGCGCCGGGGGCCGCTGGGCCGCGCGTCCGCCATGCTGTGCCCGGGTCTCGTCTCGGGCCTCGCCGGGCGAAGGGCGGGGGCCCAAGTCTAAGGAACTGCGGGGCTCGGGAAGCCCGCGGCGGCCTCCAGGATTCAGAAAGGCCCTGGCGACCTCCTTTGCGGCCTCCCCCGGGGATGTGCCTGAAGGCCGCCCTCACAGGTTTAGGCTGCCAGGGAAACCCGAACGGTGACCCCACAGTGCCCAACAGAACCTCCCACCCTGTGCCACTGACAAGAGTCACCAGCATCCAGGGACGCCGGACTTGCTGAGTGATTTCAGACGTGGCCTTAGGAGGACAAGAAAGGGCCTTACCTGGTTTAACTGAATACCAGGCTTCTAGCCGGGAGAGGCCACGCGGCCTCCCCCGGATTAAGGTGCGGCTTTGGGCCTCAGGCTTGTGTTGCCCGGGCGATTTATATATTTTATGAAGTGGTTGCAGGTGTTCCGTGCTTTTCTGCCTATAGGGAACCAGAGTTTCGGGAAGACTCTCAAAACCTGATTTTCTTCATCCGCCTTCACCCAAACCTCTCTTGTCTTCTTGTGGGATTATGAGTGATACTTTTCCCAACATTTTTTGTCTTGATTGCAAATGTAAGATTTGTGGAGAAAAATGGAAAATACAAATACAGTAAAAAAAGATAACACCTTTTTTCCTGCTTTCTGTTTTTGCACCTGTAGATTTTCTCAAGTTCAGGTAAAGTTAAAATAATAATAGCTGCTATGAGTAGACCTTCCATTTGATCTTCTGTCCCGTTACTAGGTATCTACCCAAAAGAACCAGAAGTATGTGTGCACTACAATGTTTAGCAGCCCAATTTACAATCGCAAAGACGTGGAAACAACCCAAATACTTTTCCACACATGAATGGATTAATAAACTGTGGCATATGTATACCATAATACTATTCAGCCATTTAAAAAAAAAAGAGATTTTTTATTTTTTTGTGAGATCCTAGATGGATTTGGAGAACACTCTCCTAAGTATCACAGGAATGGAAAAATAAGCATGCCTGTGCTCAATACTAAATGGAAACTAGATTAACAACTACGTGCTCACTTGAGAGAAAAACTCAATTAAATCCAAGAAGGGAGTAGAGTTCAAGTTCCCACCACCGGGGATGGAACACTTTCTGGGTGAAAGGAAACGAGTAGAACTGGACTTAATCTTACAAATGCAAACAATGTAACCTAATTGTGCATACCCTCATATTAATCTGAAATTTAAAAAATAATTGTAAAAAGTAGCTGTTATGTATCATACCTATTATGCACTGTGCATTCTACTTAACATTTTGCTTAACGTCTATAATTTTGTAGCCCTCTGACAAGTGAGCAGGCTATGAAGTGTGTCACCTTGAATTTGAATTCTGACTCCACCGTTTACTAGTTATAAATTTGGGCAAATTACTTAACCTCTTAGTGTCTGTTTATCCATCTGTAAAATTGAGATTACAGCCTATCTCAGAGGCTTCTTGTGAAAATTAGATAACGTATGCAAAGCCTTGAGCATGTGATTGGCACATAGTAAGTGGCCAATGAATAAATTATTGCACAATCTTTACAACAACTTGGATAAAGTGGTTCCTAAGAAAAGTGATAGTCTCATTTTGCTGACTGAGAAAACAACCCCACGGGTAAAATCATTTACCTGAGCTAACATAGCTTTTAAAAGTTAATGAAAGGTGGGCGGTGCCTGTGGCTCACTGGGTAGGGTGCTAGTCCCATGTACCGAGGGTGGCGGGTTCAAACCCAGCCCTGGCCAAACTGCAACAAAAAAATGGCCAGGCACTGTGGTGGGAGCCTGCAGCCCCGGCTACTCCAGAGGCTGGGGCAGGAGAATCACCTAAGCCCAAGAACTGGCGGTTGCTGTGAGCTATGACGCTACAGCACTCTACCGAGGGTGATAATGTGAAATTCTATCTCTACAAAAAAAAAAAAAAAATTCACGAAAGGGTTCAAAATGTCACCTCAAAATATGCCATTTTGGTATGCTGACTATTTGGTACTAAAAGAAATTAAGAACCATCCAATTCAAGAAAAGCTCTTTGCCTCCCTCCCAGTTTCCTAAAATAAAGTACAAATTCCCTCTTTTATAAAGGAAATTTACATTTATAAAGGAAGTTTTCATTAGCGAAGTATCTGCACCAGGAAGAAAGCTACTCCAAGATTTTAATCTCCTGAAAAACTTTTTTTTTTAGACAGAGCCTCAAGCCGTCACCCTGGGTAGAGTGCCTGGCATCACAGCTCACAACAACCTCCAACTCCTGGGCTCCAGTGATTCTCCTGCCTCCGCCTCCCAAGTAGCTGGGACTACAGGTGCCCACCACAACTCCCAGCTCCTTTTTTTTTTGTGGTTGCAGCCATCATTGTTTGGCCAGCCTGGGCTGGATTCGAACCCACCAGCTCAGGTGTATGTGGCTGGTGCCTTAGCTGCTTGAGCCAGCTTTTATCTGCATACCTTTATTCACCATAAAGTTTCTCCTCTCACCTTCCCATAACTGTCTCCTCTTCCACCCCCTAGAAATCCCAATCCTCTACGGACCAAAAAAGAAGAGGCTGAGGCACAAAGTCTAATTTAAAGGGTTTACTTGAGACAAAGTGAGGTCAACTGCCAGGACGACTCAGACCCGGGTATTGTCAATTAAAACTGAGGCCTTATGAGCAGATTTTTAAAGGTCACAGGGGGTAGCGGAAGAAGTGGACTTAATACAAAGTTGTTTGTTTAGAGCAGTGATTTGCAACCAGTGTGCCATCAGAGGATCTTGGTTGTGCCAGGAAATTTTTTAAAGATCATTAACTAAATTATTTTTGAAAGAAGTTCAATGCACAGTAAGTATATTCTTTCTGATACTCTTTTTGTATTTGATCAACATTATTTATTTATTTTTTATTTTTGCAGTTTTGGGCTGGGGCTGGGTTTGAACCCGCAATTTCCGGCATATGGGGCCGGCACCCTATTCTGTTGAGCCTCCCTGATCAACATAATTTAAGTGTGCCTCAGAAGTTTAACTATACGTTCAAGTGTGCTGTGAGATTTAAAAAAGGTTGAAAAACACTGGTTTAGAGTAATAACATTGATTAGTGATTGGCTAAACATTGCTAAGCTCTAGGATATAGGTTATGGTGTCCAGGTATGGCATTGGTAGGTTAATTTTAGGTTAGTGAGGCAGTTGTCCTCACTCTGTCTCATGTAAACCCTTTAAATTAAACATTGAGCCTCAGCCTCTTCCTTTTAGGTCCACAGATTATTGGATTTCTAGCAGTCATGGTGGAGACAATTATGGGAAGGTGAGGGGAGAAACTTTATGGTGAACAAAGGTATGCAGATAAAAGTCTTCCAATTGATTAAAGTCTTGGAGGCTACTTGTGGCAATAGCAGTTTCAAAACATGATTGTGTACTCAAGGGAGAAGTAAGACCAGATTGCTACCTAGGTTTTTTTTTTTTAAGACAGAGTCTCACTTTGTGGCCCTCAGTAGAGCGCTGTGGCATCACAGCTCACAGCAACCTCCAACTCTTGGGCTTAAGTGATTCTCTTGCCTCAGCCTCCCAGGTAGCTGGGACTGCAGATGCCTACCACAACACCTGGCTATTTTTTTTTTTTGTGTGTGTGTGTGTGTGGTTTTTGGCCGGGGCTGGGTTTGAACCCGCCACCTCCAGCATATGGGACCGGCACCCTACTCCTTGAGCCACAGGCCCCGCCCAACACCTGGCTATTTTTAAAGATGAGGTCTCACTGTGGCTCAGGCTGGTCTCCAACCTGTGAGCTTAGTCAATACCCCCGCCTCAGCCTCTCAGAGGGCTAGAATTACAGGTGAGATTGCTATCTCATTTTAATGTCTCTCTGGGCCTGATAATTTAAAAGGATTCATTCGTTAGATAAAAGCTTCCCCCCCCTTATGCCTATTTCTTTCTATAACTCAGGATGATATTGAAGTCTCAATCATCTGGCCCCTTCCTAGAAACTCACATTTTTGTGGGGTTCCCATGGGTACTTGTATATTAAAATTGGTTTTCTCCTCTTAACCTGTCTTAGGTCCATTTAATTCATAGGCCAGCCAAAGAACCAAGATGAGTAGAGGCAATTTTTCCTGTCATACATTAAGGACACATGATTGGAACCCCAGATTCTTTAAAACTGAGGATATCAGGGCAGGGCCTGTGGCTCAAAAGAGTAGGGCGCCGGCCCCGTACGCCGGAGGTGACGGGTTCAAACCCAGCCCTGGCCAGAAATTGCAAAAAAAAAAAAAAAAAAAAAAAAAAAAAAAAACCTGAGACTATCAAATACTATACTGCTGTTGAGCTTTTTTTTTTTTTTTTATTGTTGGGGATTCATTGAGGGTACAATAAGCCAGGTTGCTGTTGAGCTTTTAGTTATCCACTTCACCAGTATAGTGTCCCTTCTAGGAGTTTTTATTTTCTGTAATTCTCTTGTGATTCAAGTTCCTAGCCCTGTAACAATTGCTGACCAGAACTTTGTAACTTTCTGTTGTTCTGCTGCGTTTTGAGTTTCTTTCCCAGGAACAGTGGAACCTCCTTGCAGCCCTGAGATAACTACGGAGCCCTGTATCACATGTTTGTCTAGAAAAGCCAAGATAAACAATATGCCATGACAGATTATGCTCAAGGATCCAAGGACTCACTGAGCCTGTGCACAAGACTGAAAAGAATGACCAATATTAACCCTTGGCTCCTTATAATACTAAAATCCCCTCTCTGGTCAGCAGTTGTTAACTGGAATAGTAACAGGAATGTATCAAACCAAACTGTAACCTGGTTAGCTCAGGCACATTTTCTCAAGCCATGTTTCCCTGGGCTGTGGTCACATACACTTGGCATGGAATGAACTTTATTTTATGGAGTTGGAGTTTTTTTCCATTAATGGTCTTATACATCACCAGAACCTGTCAACCTAGAGGGAAGAGGCTGGAACACAAAATATTAGAGTTTATTTGAGCTAAAGTAAAGAAAGGTGCCTGAGACACACTTAGAAGTTGCTCTGGGGGAGTCCTGTCAGCCTTTGTTACAAGCAGGTTTTTAAGGCAATGGGTCCAAAGAGTGAGCTGGTACAATGTTTTTTCACAAGAATTCTCACTGGTTTATAGAGATAACAATGGATTAGCGACTGGTTACACATTCTTGAACTATAGGGTATGAGTTACAGTGTCCAGCAGATGGTGTTTTATAGCTACTTGATGTCAGTCTAGAGCCCACATAGCAAGTGGCTTCCAAAGATAATTATTTAGATCTAGGGGATGTGAGGGTTACTGCTGTGAACATTTTAAATGCTTCTCTGGGACTGATCATTTAAATGGGTTCACATTCCTTAGATAAAAAGTATGTTTTCTCTTTCTCAAAACTGACTAACTCAGGAAAATAGAGACAAGTGGAAAATGATCTTATAGCGCCTCACAAGCTTTCTGGGCCCTCATGTTCCCAGGGGATTGGAGGGTGATTAAGTTACATCCAGACTTAGATTCAGCTGCAATTCAAGCCTGGCCTATGTGGGTTTGTACAAGGTCCCCAGGGTTCTATTTTCCTGCACAAACCACTTCACCTGTTCCCCAAATCTTTCTCTAGCTATTGTCGGCTAACTTGTACCCTCCTTCTCCAATTCCTATATATATAAATAGATAGTATATATATATATATATATATATATATATATATATATGTATAAGAGGAAGGGCTTTATTCACCAGCCGGGAGCTTACGGCATAGAAGAATTCCAAATGGTCACGCTCTCCTACTGGCTTGGTCTTTCCCATTTTATCGACAGTCAAAAAGTTCCACCCCACAGGTACCCTTCTCATTGGCCAGTTTGAATCAAGCGGGAGATGCTTTTCCCGCCCCTACAGAACTACAGGATTTCACAGAATTTGGAAATTTCCAAGTTCCAGGAAGTTAAATTTATAAATTCCCAAGAGCTGAGTCACCATGGAGAGGACCCTGCAGGTGTATCCTTGTGGTCTCCTTGGGAAGACCTTTCCAATTCATATATTGACCCCAAGAACCTCAGTATTTGGCTGTATTTGGAAATAGGGCCTTTAAAGAGGTAATTAAGTTAAAATGAGGTTTTGCCAGGCGTTGTGGTGGGCACCTATAGACTCAGCTACTCAGGAGGCTGAGGCAAGAGAATCGCCTAAGCCCAGGAGTTGGAGGTTGCTGTGAGCTGTGACACCACAGCACTCTACCGAGGGTGATAAAGTAAGACTCTCTCTCTCTAAAAAAAAAAAAAAAGTTAAAATGAGGGTGTGAGGGTGAGCCCTAATTCGGTATTACTAATCTTATAAGAGGTGATTAGTATATAAACACAGAGTGGGAGAGTATAAGAGAACACCGTGAAAAGATAGCTATTTACAAATCAAGGCTTCAGAACAAACCCACCCTGTTGACACCTTGATCTTGAACTTCCAGCCTCCAGAATTGTGAGCAAATAAAATGTCAGTTGTTTCAGACACCTATTCTGTGGTATTTTACGGTGCTGGCCCTAGAAATTAAATACCCTGACTGACTGGCATTTGCCATTTTGTTTTGCCTCAAGCCCCTCTTTTGTTCCATCCTAAAGATCTCAGGAGACAGTTCCTTCTACCCCCGTGCTCAGGCTCTTCCGTGCAAAGTTCCATCTGTGGATCCTCCCTGTGCAACTCCTTATGGGCCTGGGCATCGGCTGCTCCTCTGGGGGGAGGAGTGGGGCCACCCACTGTCCCCACCAGTGAAGGCCTGTGAAGCTTCATTCATAGCCTCAGGCCTGACTCAGAGATTTGAGCTTTCAGACACCTGTCACCATCCACAGCAGCTCAGCCTAGTGCCAGAGGACCTTGAGTCTAAGACTGCCGGAAAAATACAGGATTCTCTGCTGAAATCAAATATTAGATAAACAAGAAGTGATCTTTTAATGTAAGTACATCCCAACTATTGCATAGGCATACTAAAAAGGAATATTTGTTTACCTGAAATTCAAATTTAACTAGGCATCTTATATTTTTATTTGTTACCCTACCAGGATCATGGGGAGAGTCCGGTGCCCACCCTATAAATGCCTTTTGGGAGAATTTTCCTTCACTTTCCTCAGAAGATATCCTGGGCCAAAAGCTGCCTAGATGGTGGAGACCTCTCTACGTTCTCTAACCTCAGGCCAGGGGCAGACTCCTTAGGCCCGTGGTGTCTTAACTCGGGTGCCTAGAATAGCACCAGAGATCCAACATCGAGAAGAACGACTCACTCTACAAGGGTATAGGAACCCCATTCCTCCTCCCCAGGGTCTTAAAGAAGTGACAGCAGATTTGGACACAGCTCATGATACCCCAAAATCCAGAAAAAAGAGGCAGAATAGTACATTTTAAAGGTGTAAATTTTGAAGTTATACAGTCCTGATTCCATATTACCAGTATGGCCTTGCAATCAATTATAGACCTTGTCTAAACCCCGGTTGTCTCATCAGAATATGGTGCTACTATTCCTACCTTTCTTTTTTTTTTGGCCGAGGCTGGGTTTGAACCCGCCACCTCTGGCATATGGGGCCGGTGCCCTACCCCTTTGAGCCACAGGCTTTTCCTACCTTTCTTACAGTGTTGCTGTGAGGAGCAAATAAGACAAGGCACAGAGGGCTGAAGACAGTGGCTGACACAAGGGAAGTAATCAGTGACAGTGGCCTCTGCAGCTCTGGAATCCTCTCCATTTTTCCCTGTTCTCATAAGGCGAGTTCCAGCAGTGCCTTTGTTTCTGAAGGCTAATGCCAAGCTCTGTGAGCTCAAACTCCTGGAAACTCTCCCAGGAAAACGTGGGCCATGGAGATATGTTCTGGAAAAGAACAGATGGCTTCTGTATTTTCAGTAGCATGGACTGCAAAAGGTCAGTGAGCTCTGCAGGGGGGAGCATGGTGCCAAGGGGACCCAGCTCATGGGACAGTGTTCCTCCCCTCTGCACCCTGACCCTGCCCTGTCTCAGCCTCCTACTGACCTCCACCAGGAACAAGTGGAACAGTGCCAGCCAAGCCGTGGGGTTAGGGGATTAAACAACCATGCTCCGTCCCAGCAAGGCTGGGTCAGTGACATGTCGATATGTGAACAGGGACACAAAGTGAGAGAATGAGATCACCCACAGCGACACCTGCCATTACCCAGAGAACTGGGCCAGAAGTGGGCTGTGGAATTGGAACCAAAAAGGACATATTTTGCTGCTTCTCTTTATAGATTTTGCCCTCCTTCTATTCTATAGACTTAGCAAGATTAACATTTTAAAATTGCTCTTTATCATAAGAACCAAATATTTCCTCTGGATATCTTGACATAAAATTTTGATGAAATGAATGCATCACAGGGAAGGCCTGTTTCCCATAATAGGAAAGTCAATTCTACACCTGAGGACGTTGGGTAAGTACACCCTTGAATGCTGGTATGCTATTGCCGCACCCTCGGCATCAAGCCGCAGCGAGGTGGCGCTGTCCGCGTTGTAAGACGCATGGGTAGGTGGTCTGTGCTCCCTGGAGCGAAGCCCCCAGCACCCCTAGTATGCACAGCAGCGCAGAAGTTGCCTAGCATGCTGTTTGTTGAACGTAATGACTCACGAGGTGCGGCATAAAAGCCTAAGAAACCTTTGCTCTGAAACCTGTTTGTTGAGTTGAATGCCTGCTTGTCTTGAGAAACTAAGAATAAACATAATGACTTACTGATCCATAATTAAACAGAGAAAGAATGCCTGAAGAGACTCAATGTCTCCAGGGGAACGGTGCAATAACACGTTCCTATCATCAAATGTCAGTGAATTGAGACAGTGCATTGAGACAATGCAGGCACAGCAAACAAGATGTTCCAACATGACATACACTATCACCACCTGCAGTAAAACTTTACTTAGAAAAACATCTTGCTTCACTAATTTTCATATGTAATACAAATCAATAGAGTAGTTTAATGTTTAACAAACAATCAATTATAAATCAAAGTATAGTTACTAATAAGAATAAAAATATATAGAAAATATATATAGAAGTAGTCAAGCATTATACGTAAAAGAATATGTTCAGCTATTTTTAAAAGAAATTATAAGAAACTGAGAACAATTACAGAGCTAAGAGAAGTCACAAGCCTTGACATTCCTAGATAAGGGGAAGTAACCAGGTGTTACTGATAAAACCACCTCCCTAGAGCAAAAACCTTGAAAAGATAAACCACCTCCCCAAAACAAAAACCTTGAAAACATGTAATGCATGATAAACCACATATGCAGACACAAAGATAATTTACAAGCATAAGCAAAATAAAGATTGCATTGTTTGAACCTTGGAAAGAAAATGTATAAATACCAACTTCTAAACTCAGTAAAATTTACAGCTGCTTACTTCACCAAGTGCTGTGTGCAGTCTGTCATATTTTCCTGCGTCGACCTCTCAACCAACCTGTACCGTTCACCCTGAGCACCCTCGGACTGAGGCCCATCGACCGGCGGTCCGCGGCAGCTGGCGTCCTCGAACAGGGACCTGAAGGACAGGTGATCTTTCTTTTTCTTTCTTTCCTTCTTTTCAGGTTGAAGGCGACTCTCACCAGGGAGCTGCAGTCCCGCCGGTAAAGGCTGACCGGTTAAGTGTGAGTAATCAACAGGTACCATGGGGCACGCATTGATCAAAGAGGAACGTATGTTCAGTGTCATGTTACAGCATTTGTTAGTTAAAAATGGGTTCAATGTGTCCCTCGAACGGTTGGAGGAGCTTATACATTTTCTTATTAAGCAAGGTACGGAGGAGCCGTACCAAGACTTTATTTCAAGGCTGGAAGAAGCCATTAACAGAATGCTCCCCCCGTCTGAGGGCACATCACTGTTGCTCAAACAGTTAGAAGCATGCATGGATGCCTCACCAGCTATAGCCCAGGGTATGGCTTATGCTGCAGCAATGCAAGGACAGAAATTCAGCGCCTATGTTAAAAATACCTTTAATAAAGGAGGTAAGAGGCCAACAGCTCCTACTAATACTTGCTACAATTGTGGCAAGCCAGAACACATGCAGAAGGACTGTAAACAGTCCCATGCCAATAAGCCGAGGGGGGACCCACCCGGCTTATGCCCTCGCTGTAAGAAGGGGCGACATTGGAAAAATAAATGTAAATCAAAATTTCATAAGGATGGAACCCCCTTGAATGACAAGGGAGACACTGATCCTGAGGATCAGGACGTATGGAGATCAAAAAACTAGCAAAGGGGCATTCTCCCAGCCTAGACCCCAAGGGAGAGCAGGCTGTAGTTAATGAAACACAGCCTTTATCTACATTGAATCCTCAAGCCCCTGAATTTACTATTCATGACCTTTCATGGGGCACTCCTGGGAGTGCAGGTTTAAATTTAGCAAGTGAAAAGAATGTCTTATTATCCAAATGGGACGGTGTTACTTTAATCCCCACTGCAGTAAAAGGGCAACTTTTGCCGGGGACAGTTGGAATTATAATTGGGAGAAGTTCAAATTATACTAAAAACTTTGAAGTTATTCCAGGAGTAGTTAACTCAGATTCAGAAAAGACAACGCAGAAGAAGACGCCAGCGGCTGCTGCAAGATCTCACCCGCCGCTTGGAGAAAATGAAAGTACACTCGCCGATAGCAAACAAAACCACCAGCGCATTTCCACTGGCTCCAAGACGGCTGAAAAGGCCCAGCGGGGAAGGAAGCTGAGGGCCCCCCTGCCCTTCGTGGGGCGAGCCTGCCTCCCAAGTGTTACAGCCCCCAGACAGCAGCACTGACGAAATCCCAAGGGTGAGGTTTAGAACCTTTATTATTGACCCTTTGCCACTAGTAATTTGTATAAATAAGAAAAATATTTTTACAAACTGAATCTTTGTCAATGGATAAGATTCTTGCCTTTTAAACCTTCTAATTATCAGTTTAGCTGAGTGAATAAGTGACTTCATGGTAAACTGGGATCCTGTTTGGTGGAAAGTGAGTTTTTGAGAGTAAGAGAAATTAAACAGAAAGGAGAATGACATTGTGTAAAGAAAGAATCTTGTGTGATAAATTTTGTCCTAAAACAGAATAGTTATGTAAGAAAGTAAAAGGCAGAGCAAAAGTTCAAGAAAGTTTAGAATGTTTGTAGATGGTCTGTGCAGGTTAAATGAAACTCATAAAAGAGAATTTGTGAAAGAATTTACATGTGATCCAGTTAACTATGTATTTCCTTTAAAATCTTTTAACTTGTAAAAATAACAAATTGTATTGCTTCTTCTGATATATTTCATGTAAATAATATGAATGTTATGTTAATTGTAAAAAAAACCTTCTTATGTGATGTTACCTGTAGATCTACAAGACAATCCATGGTATGATAATTCTGCATTACAAGTTTTACAAACAGTGAATGAATTAATTAGACCAAAAAGATTTATAGCAGCATTAATACTAGACATTTTAGCTTTAATTTCTATAGTTACCACGTTTGCAGTAGCCACAACTGCCTTGGTGCAGGAAGTACACACTGCACATTTTGTGAATTCTTTAAGTAGCAATATTACCTTAGCCTTGATGACACAGGCCAGTATAGATAATAAACTTGAAGCAAAATTAAATATTTTAGAAGAAGTAATTTTAGCTTTAGGACAAGATATAAAGTTCATACAACATAAATTACAGACTAAGTGTCACTCAGCTTTTCAAGCCATTTGTGTTACACCTTTACCTTACAATCTTTCTACATCATGGGAGAAAACAAAGGCACATTTACAGGGTGTATGGAAAGACAATGACATAACTCATGATTTACACACCCTCCAGAAAGACATCACGGCCATAAGTGAGGCTCATCTATCTACCACATCTCTGGATGCATTAGCTCAATCACTGACTGATAATTTCAAGGCTTTGAATCCCTTAACCTGGATTCAGTACATTGTGTTTATAGCTATTATTGGATGTCTGATATTCTGTGTTGTTTTACTGTTACCATGTCTCTTGCGTTGTGTGTTTTCCTCCATAAAGGCTGTTCGCCAAGACCTCTTTGAATTACGCTTCACAAACAAAAAAGGGGGAACTGCCGCACCCTCGGCATCAAGCCACAGCGAGGTGGCGCTGTCCGCGTTGTAAGACGCATGGGTAGGTGGTCTGTGCTCCCCGGAGCGAAGCCCCCAGCACCCCTAGTATGCACAGCAGCGCAGAAGTTGCCTAGCATGCTGTTTGTTGAACGTAATGACTCACGAGGTGCGGCATAAAAGCCTAAGAAACCTTTGCTCTGAAACCTGTTTGTTGAGTTGAATGCCTGCTTGTCTTGAGAAACTAAGAATAAACATAATGACTTACTGATCCATAATTAAACAGAGAAAGAATGCCTGAAGAGACTCAATGTCTCCAGGGGAACGGTGCAATAACACGTTCCTATCATCAAATGTCAGTGAATTGAGACAGTGCATTGAGACAATGCAGGCACAGCAAACAAGATGTTCCAACATGACATACACTATCACCACCTGCAGTAAAACTTTACTTAGAAAAACATCTTGCTTCACTAATTTTCATATGTAATACAAATCAATAGAGTAGTTTAATGTTTAACAAACAATCAATTATAAATCAAAGTATAGTTACTAATAAGAATAAAAATATATAGAAAATATATATAGAAGTAGTCAAGCATTATACGTAAAAGAATATGTTCAGCTATTTTTAAAAGAAATTATAAGAAACTGAGAACAATTACAGAGCTAAGAGAAGTCACAAGCCTTGACATTCCTAGATAAGGGGAAGTAACCAGGTGTTACTGATAAAACCACCTCCCTAGAGCAAAAACCTTGAAAAGATAAACCACCTCCCCAAAACAAAAACCTTGAAAACATGTAATGCATGATAAACCACATATGCAGACACAAAGATAATTTACAAGCATAAGCAAAATAAAGATTGCATTGTTTGAACCTTGGAAAGAAAATGTATAAATACCAACTTCTAAACTCAGTAAAATTTACAGCTGCTTACTTCACCAAGTGCTGTGTGCAGTCTGTCATTTTTTCCTGCGTCGACCTCTCAACCAACCTGTACCGTTCACCCTGAGCACCCTCGGACTGAGGCCCATCGACCGGCGGTCCGCGGCATGCTATAATGACTATTATGAGCAAAACTGATTCTCTCACGCTTACTGTGTGAGGTGTGGGTAGATGTTTTCATCAGTCTATCAAGCCTATTGAAAGGTTCGTGTAACCTTGATGTCAGACGTGGTCTTTGGAAGCCTCCCAAAGCCTTGGCCTATGGACATCCAAAGCATTCACCCCAAGATTTCTACAAATCCTGTCTCTTGATTCCTCCTTCTATACATACTCTTCTTTCTCTCTGCCCACCTCTCTTTCACAAACCACCCTCCAATGTGAAGCATAAAGTATTCTGAAATTCATAAATTTTCATGGAAGGGGAATGGATACGATTTCCCAGGTAACAATTTACAGTGCTAAAGGTGCCCTTGATTTCAGTGGCTAAACCCCAGCCTCTCTCTCTCCTCCTTGCTCTTCTTAACCTGCCTCTTCCCACTATTCTTCTCTTCCCTCTTTTCACAAAGAAGGAAAAAAACCACCATTTCTTTCCCTCGTCCATGGTCAAGCAGTTTCCCCTTGCCACGGTGATCTTGCCAACTGGTGATGGCTGACTTCAGTTTATAAGCCTCAAGTATGACTGATGTTTTGTTAGAGATAAATATTTCTATCTAAGAAGAGTTCTTTTTCGTCCCCACCCTTACATTAAGTCTGCTTCTATTGTGATCATATAGACCTTGGCAAGGTTACTTAGTTCCCTGTAAGACTGGAGAAGGTGGGGTGAGTGAGAGAGGGAGAAATATTCCTGACTCGGCATCAGTGGCATCATCACCACCACTCCCACCGTCACCATCATCGCTACCTCCATTAACTTGCTCTTTTATGTGATACGAGGGCATCACATGCATGATCTCATTTCAGCTTCACAGCAGGCCCAGGAGGTAGATAGAAACAGACTCTCATTTCACAGGTGAAGATACTAACACTTCAATTGCAAAGGTAAATTGACACTGAATTCTCTACAGCTAAGCAGAGATGATGGCTCAGCTTGGAAAGGCTGGTGGATTTCATCCCTCCCAGATGGACAACCAGGAACTACCAGGGTGGGGTAAAGAGAGATCTATAAGATTTGAATCAGGCAAAAATGTGAAATTTGTATGAGAGAAGCAGCTTTGATATGGTTCTTAGGGAAAGACATTTGCACAATGAGATGCTGTCTTATCTCAGAACGAGGAAGGCCCTGACCTTGTGGAGATAGGGACCTGGGAGGAAAGGGACCCAGACCAAACTGTACTAGGTTCCTGGGAATAGAACCTAGTTCTGTTAAACCAGGGCACACAAGGGTACCAGCTCTATTTGCTTGTTAATGACGTAAGCCATTATAGGGTCATTAACCCCTAGTTTGTAAATAATGTTATTCTCTTGAGTTCTTTCTGTGCCTTATTAACTTCAATTTTTCTCTTGCTGTCTTTGTAATATTCTCTTAGATGATGCCAGCCTTCCTCATTTGTGATTAGGTAGATACAGAAAGAGTGAAATTTTTTCAGATTAATATGAGGGTAGAAACAATTAGGTTACATTGTGTTTATCAGGAAAAGTCCAGGTTGTAGTTAAGCCCTTTACCCAGAAGGTGTGCTATATACCCTTACATTGTGCCATTAGATGAGAGTTTACTAATCCCTCTTCCTCTTCCCCTCTCTGTTCTTTCCCCTCCCCCTACTTAAATTTAATTGTGTATTTCTCTCATGTGGGAGAGAGACAAATACAAATACAAATACAAATACATGTATTTGTCTACTGGCTTCATATTAGTATTGAATACACTGGATTCTTGCTTTTCCATTCTTGTGATACTTTACAAAGAAGAATAGACTTCAACTCCATTCAGGTTAATACAAAAGATACAACGTCTCCATGTTTTTTTGTGGCTGAAGGGTATTCCATGGTATACATACACCACAGTTTATTCATTCATTCATGTGTTGATGGGCACTTGGGGTGATTCCACCACATCTTTGCAATTGTAAATTGAGCTGTGATAAATGTTCCAGTGCAAATGTCCTTATGATAAAATGATTTTTTGTCTTCTGGGTAGATACCTAGTAATGGGATTGAGGGATCAAATGAAAGGTCTACCTTTAGCTTTTTGAGGATTCTCCATACTTCTCTCCAAAGAGGCTGTATTAGTTTGCACCCCACCAACAGTGTAAAAGTGTTCCCTTCTCTCCACATTCACACCAAGGGGGAATTTTTTTTAATAGTCACTGGGACAAAGTTTTAAATAGGACCTGTGAATTTGTATCCAGGTAAGGTAGTAGCAGAGGGAATCCAGAGAGTATCTCTAAAAGAAAGGTGAAGTTCAGAGGGGAGGAGGCTGGGATATGAAGGCAACCACACTCCTCTGCCCTGATTCTCTGCCCAGACTTTGAGATACGACAAGCCTTATAAGGTTATTGATTTAAGTAAATCAGCTGTGAAAGGGGGAATTTGAATACAGACTTGGTATTACATGGTACTAAGGAATTATTAATAATTTTGTTAGATATGATAGTGGAATTATAATTTTCCAATAAAACACATCACCCTCAGTAGAGTGCTGTGGCATCACAGCTCACCGCAATTTCAAATTTTTGGGCTTAAGCCACTGGTTCTCAACCTTCCTAATGCTGTGACCCTTTAATACAGTTCCTCATGTTGTGGTGACCCCCAATCATAAAATTATTTTCATTGCTACTTCAAAAACACTTTGTAATTTTGCTACTGTTATGAATCATAATGTAAATATCTGATATGCATGAGACCCCCAAAGGGGTCATGACCCACAGGTTGAGAACTGCTGGCTTAAGCAATTCTCTTGCCTCAGCCTCCCAAGTAGCTGGGACTACAGGCGCCCACAAGAATGCCCGGCTATTTTTTGGTTGCAGTTTGGCTGGGCCAGGTTTGAACCCGCCACCCTCAGCTATATGGGGCTGGTGCCCTACTCACTGAGCCACAGGTGCCACCCCTCCTATTATATTCTTTTCACTGAGAAATACACGATCACTTATGTAGAATCAAATCGACGATACCTAGGTCCTCAGGTGGAAGAAACGTACTGAGATTTGGCTCTGTACATCAGCCAAATCAGTGTTTTTCAAATCATTACCATTCATTACAATCCTCTGGAAGATTTGGTAAACCATGGATGGCTGTCCTCACCCATTGAGTGTCTCATTCAAGTGGTCTTGGGAGGAGCCCCGAATTTCCATTACCAACAAGTTCCAGGTGATACCGATTCTGCTGGAGCTGGCAGCAAACCACTAGCCACAAACATTTATTCAATCCAGGTTGTCCTTAGCATTTTCTAACTGACTGGTTACACTGTATTTTAGCACTGCATGTGCTTTATAGCAATTTTTAATTTACTTTTGGTTTTGATTAATATTCTTGATCAGTATCTAAAATTTTGGGAAGCACATTTTGTTTGAAATAACCTTTTCTTGTAATGATGTAATTCCCTGAGAAATTGTATTCTATGTGACCACTAGCAGAGATGATGGAACAGCACACTGGGAACTCACACTGTTGGAGGCAGCTTGCTTATACCTTTATTCACCTACACCTATTCACTCATCAAATATTTGTAAGTACTCACTATGTCCTGCACAGTATGTTACCTGCTGAGAATGGGGTCTGAATAGGAGATACAACCTGTGTGTCTTCTAATTTACACTATTGAAAAACGACCAGCTCTTCTGTGTTTATATACAGAAAGACTGTCCTCCCTCTGAGGGTCAGTCGAAGTTTCGCTGTGAAATAATTTTTTCTCCTAAGGTGGACTGATGTATAGAATTTGTTAGACTGACAGGAGTTAATATCAGGCTGGTAGGAGCAGTGTGTCCAACCAGGTCTGTCCAGAATATAGAAACTGTGTTCATTAAGGTGGAATCACACACCCAAAGATTTTCAGAACCACAGGGAGCTCACAAAGCACGTGAGCAAGCTGAGTACAGTGCACGTTTAGGTAGCAGATCACAAGAGATGATTTCAATGTAAAGAAAACGGGACAACAGAATTTTGTGTTTTATACTGTTTTACTGAATAACAATAAAATGAGATTCCATGACAGTACAAAACCTTCAAGACAATAAAGTAGGGTTGATTTTCTTCAGCTGAGAAGGGCTCCCCAGCACATGGAGGTCCCAGACCTGCAGTCAGGTTCCTGCCTCATCCCTGCTCATTTGTGTCCAGTGATAACGAAAGGCCTGACAGGGAAACACAAGGAGCCAGCGCGGCACTTCCATATGAGGGAACTCTTGGCAACATTCACAAAACTCACACTCCCACACTGCAAATCAAGATACATACCAACCCGGCCCACAGGTTTCTCTACAAACTGAGGAATCGCTGGGGAGGTTGTCCAGAGAGTGTACTGATTATCCTGCCTCACACATGCAAGAAGAAACATGTCCCCAGATACAAGCATTGTGCCAAGTCTGCGTATTGGGTAATCTCTAGAGACCCCTAGAGCCCAGTCCCAAGAGTCGTCCACATCCAGCTCCCAGTAATACTTCCCAGCAGTGAAGACCTGGTCTCCCCAAGCAGCAAAATAGTTAGATTTCTCAGGATTCAAAGACTGATCTTGACTGTGAGATCTAAATGTGAAGTCTCTCAAATCGTCAAACAGCCTGATGTGCTGATTGCTTACTTCATTGTGGAAAGAAATCTCCACTGTGGAAAGAAGACAATAGTTCAGTCAACAGCTATTTTACAAATAAATTATCTCTGAGATATGAATGTCTACCTGGATGGTCAGTGGAATAAATAGGCCAAGACAACCAAGAAGGCAGTTCTGGCAGAACTGTATCAATTCACAAGCTACCCATAAAAATGAAGCAGAAAGAAGGATCTAATCACAGTGGGCAGATTCCTTCAACTTCAGAGACTGTAGAGAAGGAGGCCATGCCTACCGCTCCCTGGTTACATTTCATGGCACATGGAATTCTGGAGCTATAATTCCATAGCAATAAACTTCCCTACATTTCCCTTCCTGCTTCCTGCTTTCTCAGAAGGATCTGAGACCTGGAGAAATGGTGATCACCCTGCCCATGTTACTGTAGGCTAGCTCCTGAGCACTTAAGCTAAATATGCCTGTGAGAACGTGACTTCCTACTAGGAATTCTGTGCCTTTCACTCCTAGTTTCCTGTTACACCTAATCTGCCACTCTGCCTCAGGCTTAGCACACCTGCCTTAGCCTTAGATGTGCTGCTGGGCTCTAGGTCCTGACTCCTTAACCACTGACTTTCTTTCTGTTTATAAAATGCGGTCTGCATTTACTTAATTTATTCAGGCATTTTTATGATAATTTCAATTGAAATTCCCATTATATGAAGTCCAATGTTTCAAAATTTTACAGGAAATATATTTGAAAATGAAACATCAGCATCACTAATTGCATTTAATAAGAACCCAGAGGTACTGAACACATTCACAGTTCTGCACGATTCCATGCATTGACAAGCTCCCTAAGAATGATTCCAATTCTAAAGGAAACCTTTGGCTTGATATTTTTTTCTCATTCTAGTTTTGCACCAGCTTCCTTTTACTGTAGTGCAATAAACACATGTCTATCCTGTTCACGGCATTACTTTCTCTCCTAAAGGAAAGACCAATGAAGAAGGAAACGCTGGCTATAGGAAACATGATCAGAGTGGACTTGGGCATTTCCAGTCACACCACAGGCTGACACTCACCCCGGTAGCGGCTGTATCTGTCCATCAGTCCAGTGATGGCTCTGACGCTGAGCTCTGGACGCACAGGCCGGGGCATGTGCAGCTGCACAGACTCACTCCTGGAAGAAGAAAGATTCAGATGATACTTTGGCTCCCAACACTTTATCATGATGCTTAAGAGAGACATAAGTACACAACAGAAAAGACTTTCTCAAAGACTACTTCCGAATTATGCTTACCTCCACAAACGCCTTACAGGATTCTACTATTCATGGGGTACCTTTCTTACTTTTCTCTTTGCTTAAATACTTTTACCTCATGACTCTCAGAGACACTTGCTTTTAACTACAATCCTGGGGAAATCTAGTCCACACCCCGGAAGATTTCTCTGAGTTTGATGCCTTCTGGCCACTTGTGAATTCAGCCCTTCAACATACCCCTCTGAGGCATCAGGCAGAGATCAAGACTAACTTGTGGTAAAGGGAGTACAGGACATGGTATTCAGAACAGCACATGAATGCTTGGTCACATAAACAATGTAATAGCTATAATCTAGTATGTAATGGCTTCAATTGCTAGAGACAGCTTGATCTCTGTCCTAACCAGGTACCCCAGTTCACATTGAAGGTCCACCTTACCTCATCAGTAGGGCTCCCAAATCCTGTAAAGAGGGAAAAAAGGACAAGTTAGATTCCTCAGACATTGGATGTTGTGCCTATCCAGGCTTAGGGTTTGGGAAAGTAAAGAAAATTACTCATCACAAACATTCCCTAAACCTTCTTATCAACCATGTCTCTTTTTCCTCTTAAAGGATGAGCCCAGTACAACCTGGTAACAGACTGAACTCTTGATGAATTCATAACCCTGAGGGTGACATGAAGGGAGAGAAGCTAATGGATAGGAACCACAGTCACCAGCCTCCTGCCACCATCCAATGTCTGCCAGGGGTTCTTGCTAGGGGTTATCCCCCAAGGCCAATGAATTAGGACAATTCAAATCTAGGACATCCACAGAGAATGAGGAAATCAGTGGGACCTTGTGCCAGATATTTCTGTATTTTCCCTTACAGACAAAAATGGAGGGTGGCGCCTGTGGCTCAGTGAGTAAGGCGCCAGCCCCATATACCGAGGGTGGTGGATTCAAACCCGACCCTGGCCGAACTACAACAACAAGAAAAATAGCCGAGTGTTATGGCAGGCACCTGTGGTCCCAGCTACTCGGGAGGCTGAGGCAAGAGAATCGTCTAAGCCCAGGAACTGGAGGTTGCTGAGAGGTGTGACGCCCTGGCACTCTACCAAAGGCAAAGTAGTGAGACTCTGTCTAAACAAAAATAAACAAAAAATGACTCCCAAGAAAGATGTGGAAATAAGGAGAAATATTTTGGGGACCAAAGTAATAATGGAGATTAGCGTAGTAGCAAGGTGGCGCCTGTATACCAGAGGTGGTGGGTTCAAACCTGTCCCGGGCCAAAAACTGCAACAACAACAACAAAAAGATGTAGCCAGTGAGCTGAGGTCAAGACCTGACCTGCAGCAGCTCCTCATCTGGTTTGTGGCACATGCCCACCAGTTCCTCGTGCATTTCCTTTAGTTGTTTCCGCTTTTGATTTATTTGGGCCACACTTCTCTTGAGTTGCTGAAGGATATTCCAGCTCTCCCTTTCCAGTTCCTCCAAATGTTGTTCTTCTTCCTTATAGAGAACTGGGTGAAGCTCTGCATATTCGGTCCTGGTCATTTTTCTGACTAGAAGCACATATTCCTGTAAGGAGATAGAAATGGGTTACCCATATCACATTCCAGGCCACCTTAACTTGCACGCACACCTCGCCTGTTTCTCTTTGGCTCTTGCCCTTCACCCATTAGCAGTGCACAGCTTAAATTCATATTGTCCAGCTGTCACAATCCACAATTCTTCTCTTTATTTCCTTTCTTCCTTCCTTTTTTTTTTTCTTTGTTAATCGTGACCAGTTTATTAGCCCACAGACTAAATAAATCATTTTTAAATCCACCATGTGCTCCTTGGTCACGAGCACTCAGGAAGCATCATTTCTCATAGTAACCTTAGTTATGCTTTCTTTAAAGATGGAGGCTATTTTGAGCACATTGATTTTCATTGTTATGTGACCCTTTCACAGGAGTCATCTTTACTCACCTCTGATATTGGTAAAGATATGGGCGTTATTTTTATTTTTCTCTCCTATCTATAAAGGTGTTTTTATTTCTGCTCCTATTACATCAATTACCATTCAAGATTTCTATGTCCTCTATCATATCAAATATTATTCAAGGCTTTTATTCATTTTACTATAAAGATATGTCAGTATTATTTACACTGTCCTGTTTTTTGCTATCTAAGAAACAATTGGTGAAGTAATATATTTTAAAAATTTAGAATGTTTTTCTCTTCAATACACAAGATAAGTGCCCTGATTACACAACGTGTGCCTAGATGTAGCATCGTCTTATGATTCAAACCACCACCCTCGACAAAGTATTTCTTTAGATTTTCTTAGTGGAGTTTACATTTAGTACTAAACATTCTTGGATAAAATTGATACTAATCATATTTACAATCATACTAAATAGCCTGTCATAGGCTTGAGGCAGATCACATATTTTGCAAGTAAACATTACGAATAAAAGTATAGCATCCAGTAATTTGAGAACTGAATTACATCAATATTCACTTTTGAATAAATTAAAATACTTTCAATAGAAAGCATCCATGAGTATATTAACAATTATACCTTTTAACATAAATGTCTAGTTAATTATTCAGTGTAAAATTCTGGGAAAAAGATACCAAAATTTTATTGGATATCCAATCTTTTTCCAATTATTTATTCCTTGGTATTTGATTAAGCAATGATTATTAGATAAACATTTTACCATACTGATCCCGGTTGTAGATTTTGGCATGTAAAGGTAATATTGGTTGGAGGAAATATAACAAAGTTTTAATGAATGATTCATAAAATTGATGCCATTCATAGCTATGCTCTTTGATTTTATATCTCTGATAGTCAGAAACCCTGAGGCTGGGTGTGTGGCTTACACCTGTAATCCCAGCACTCTGAGTGGGTGGATTTCTGGAGGTCTCCAGTTCAAGACCTGCCTGAGGCAGAGCAAGACCTCATCTCTAAAAATAGACAGGCACTGGAGAGTCACCTTCCCCAGTTACTTTGTTTAATACA
Organism: Nycticebus coucang; assembly: GCF_027406575.1. Classification (NCBI taxonomy): domain Eukaryota; kingdom Metazoa; phylum Chordata; class Mammalia; order Primates; family Lorisidae; genus Nycticebus; species Nycticebus coucang. Next base: position 89,626,766 of record NC_069785.1, read on the forward strand.
TATCCTCTCAAATCTGAAATCCGACATTCAAACAGTTGAAATTTAAGGTGTCTTATTAAAACTTTGTATGAGCTATTGTGATCTGTTTAACTCATTAGTCTCCCCACTCTGCAACCTGATTGTTTAAATTAGAAGAAATATTGTATATTACATATAGGATTAGAAGCCATCAGACAAGAACAACATATCTAAAATTTCTGAACCTAACCCCTTAAAAAGATTTCTATCCTCCTAATTTCCATTGTGCTCCTAAATATGACCTTGGGCCTCATATGGCCAGCCATTTTAAAAACAGGAATTCTAATTTCATTGCGTCTCCTCCCAATAATCACGTATTTGTTTTCTAAGTCCGCTGAGTATTTTTGCTTTGTTCTGTCCTTCTTTGTCAATCTCTCCACATGTTCTATGTTCTCCTACCAGTATCACTGTCTAGCTTCTGTGCAAACCGTTTTAACCATGGCAGGCACACTTCTAAAATTGGTGTTCATGCTTTTCCATCCCCAATGAAAGGCTTACAATACGCAATTACATACTCTCTATTTTCTAGAATTCATCTCCCACATAAATCTTTGCCTGAGGCACCCATGGAATTTTTATCACCTATTTTCCTCTCTGAAATCGGATTGATTTTAAATCAACATTGGGGAATTTGGGAAAGCTTGGTGGTTACTGAATTTCCTTAAACCCTGTGTGTGTGCCTTCTCCACCTCTCTTTGGGTAATTTTTGTGGTTGTTCTTAACTTAGGGTCTAGAAATCCTCAGAAAAATGTGACCCTCCATTGAAAAGCCCAACAGCAGGGTGTCCCAAAGGTCATCATATAAGTAAAATTCATATATTCATGTTATATTTTATATTTTTATATTTTATATAACATATTTATACATATATGTATCTACACATAGAGAAATGTATTATCAAATTTTGTAACAAATATTTTGCATATGAAGCTACATTTGGCTAAAATTTCTCATCTTCCCTATGTATGTGTCTTTAAGACAACCTGCATTTTTCCCATAAACCTATCAGTTCATTGAATGTAAGAACTCATGGTTTCAGGTCAGGCATTTAATGGCTAATGTTGTATCATGTCTGTCCCAAGCCAAATCTGATGGAAACATTTCCTGTACTTACCATTCAATGGTTAATCATTATTTGTTCCTCTCTCAGGTTTCTCTGATTTTCCTGGATCTTGTCCCATAAAGATCTCATTTGCTTTTCGAGTTTAGCCTGCCAGAAAGATACAAATGTGAGCAGTAGAAAAACAAACAGTATAGAATTCTGACCCAACTGATGCAGAGAGTCAAGGGATGTTCAATAAAAGTATGTTGGGAAGAGCAGCAGGATTATTTTGTACTTTTACTCTGCATAACTTTCTATATTAGAAGATTTCAGACTGTAGCCCACATGTAATGTAACCACTATCAAGGCAAAACAAATAAATATTTGATATATTTGGGGAAGTTTCAGGTAAGCATCCTGCCGCATGATGTCCATCTACAACTGCTTCTCGAATGCCCCTTCCAATGTACTTAAAGCTAATGTCAAGTTTTGGTAAATGTGTTTCCAATACAAAATTTTCTTTAGACAGTTTTCATAGTCAATGATCTCTGAACATGACAGCTTTCTGTTGATGTTTGCATAATCCTCTTAATGAAAACAATAATCAATTCACATTATCATCCTTCTATTGGAATGCTAACCTCATGGAGGCGGTTATAAGTATAGCTGTTAGGCATATACCAGTACATGTTAGGCATGGTAAAGAACGGAAAACTCTTCCTCATGATCTTCATCTTCCTTCTACCCTCTTTAATTCTACCACCCTCCAGCTCTCAACGTGATCTCAGAAGCATCCCTTACCCGCTGGTCCGCAGCTGCCCCTTCAACGGGACAGTGTCTGTGAGCCCCGTGCTCCTGGGAGTTAGAGCAGAGCGAACACAGCAGGCTCCTGTCCACTTCACAGAACATCTTCTTCTTCTCCTTGTGGGTTCCACACATTTGTTCCTCAGAGCTCAGGAATTGCCAGAGACTGGCTTTTCTGGCAACAGACACCAGATTCTTCAGAACAATATTGGTTTTGAACTTTCTCTGCTGTGGTGGTTCTCTGCACTCTGGGCAGGGGGCAGGATTTGGGGCTCCTTCCCAGGAGAGAGAAAGGCAGGGCCTGCAAAAGCTGTGTCCACAGCCTATGGTGACTGGGTCTATAAGGTTGTGCACGCAGATGGCACAGGTGATTTCCCTCTGGAAGGCTTGCAGTATATCTAGGTCCATGTTACTAAAGAAAGAAAATTAGAATTTATTCTTCTGCCCTAAAGAAGCAAAAGTCTAACCAAAAATACACTCACATGTTGACTGAATAATAAACTCCTATCTAGAGCAGAATAGGCTTTCCTTTGCATGACACAAATGGGAAACTGAGGCACAAACACATTTCTCAAGCTTTGTAGATAACTGGTTGGGTACTTATCTAACATGTATGTACCTTACCAAACCGTTTCTCCTCTAGAAATGTACCAGTTTTCAGCTGGGCGCCGATAACTTAGTGATTAGGGCACCAGCCACATGCACCAGGGCTGGTGAATCGAATCCAGCCTGGGTCTGTTAAAGTTGAATCTGGCCCATGCCTGGTAAAAGAAAAAAAAAAAATAGCTGGGCATTGTAGCAGGCACGTGTAGCCCCAGCAACTCAGGAGGCTGAGGCAAGAGAATCACTTCAGCCCAAGAGTTGGAGGTTGCTGTAAGCTATGATGCCCATAGTTTTATCACCTATTTTCCTCTCTGACATCAGATTGATTTTGAATCAGTATTGAGAAATTTGGCAAAGCCCAGTGGTTACTGAATTTCCAAAGTGAGACTCTGTCTCAATTTAAAAAAAAAAGAAAGAAAGAAAGAAAAAAGAAAAGAAATGTGCATGTTTTGTGCTGTATTACTTTCCTTTAAGTTGCTCAAACTACAGGAGCTTAACCCAATCTGTACCTCCAGGAGTTTGGTCTGGAGGGATCTGAAAATCAGTTAATTCTCATTGCCAGTCATTGACTTGACAATGGAAGGAGGGGCTGAGATTTGATCTCAATTAATTGTTAGAATCCCCCTACCATGACACGTCTCCAACATCACTCTAAAGTAAGTGTTAAGGTTTCAGATCTAAATTAAAATCAGCTAACCAAGCACCTGTTATTCTCTAAACAACAATTTAATTCAATCAACAATTATTTTCAGGGACATTTCCTCTTCCAAGCCCTATGTCTCAATCAACTCAAAGATATGCTGCTGACTACAACATCCTTATCAATAGACAAGAAATGTTTCACAAAAAGAAAAAAATATATAAAATGCAGTAATGTAGAGAATGCCACTGTCTCTTGTGTGTCTCCCTCATGAGGTAGAAAATACCTTCCAGCTCACCAATTGATAAAAATGAATAAGAAAAATGTATATACAACATGTTTATAAAACAAATTTTCTCCATTGATGTCTTCTTTTGTCTCTAACAGATTCCCTCCCAAAATCACCTTTTGAATACAGGAGACAAACTTAACTTTGTAAAATTGGATCATATTTTGACCAGTCTCTTTTTATATAAATACCCTAAGTTGTTGAATCTGTTCTATCTTTATTATCTATATCTTGCATACAAATCGAATATCTAGAGCCTGCTTGATGGAGAAAAACCAAAGTGATAATGGTGGGCAACTAAGAATAACAAGAGAAACATAAATACAGGATTGGGAGGAGTGGTGCAGCCATGCTCATCACCAGCCTCAAGCAAAGGAATCAGCTTTAATATATAGGGAAAGTTAAAGTTGTTTGTGCAGAGACAGTGTAACCAAGGAAAAATATCTTCAACTTTATGGGCTTCTGTAGGTGCTAAGGAAAAGGTTACAAAGAAGGTAATGAAAATCAATCTAGTCCATTACAATTGTTTCATCACAAGACTTCCGTAGAGTGAAGTAAAAGGTAAAAGCTTCCTGGGAGAGGATGAAAAACAAGGTGAGGAAAAACATGTTGTTCTTGAAGGAAGAGAGCAGCTGGAGGTTATTCTTAGAATGTTTCCAAGTTGTGGGGGCCCCACCACCTCATGACTGTTCTCCACCACAGACCAGTAAATACACCATTGACATTAGATCTTCCAGATCTTTGAAAAACACCAGGCATACTTTCACATTGAGAAGAAATAATAAATATCATGTAATAAAATTCCTTGTACAATAAAACAGGGGTTCTCTTTTCTATAGTAGATAAATACAGATAGCATTCTCATTACTGAGGTTCCTTCATGATCACTAATATCATCTTTTTCAGTGCCTAAACATTTACTCATTGTTTAGTATTTAAGTTTATAAATGGAAGCTTCTAAAGTGACAATATTGCCACCGTCAACAGCAATATTTTCCTAAGAAAGTTATCAGTTATTTGAATATCTCTTCTATGTGTACATGAAGCACCACTTATAAAGTAGTATGTAATGTATGTATGCATGTATAACATATTTCTAGAATAAAATGTTCCTGGCCAGTCTCCGCAAACATAGCTCAGAGTTTAGGGTACTGGCCACATGCACCTGGGCAAGTGGGTTTAAACAAGCCCCGAGCCTACTAAAACAAAAATGACAACAGCAGCGGGGGAAAAAAAAAAAAAGAAAAGAAAAAAAAGGCAGGTGCCTGTAGTCCCAGCTACTTGGGAGGCTGAAGCAAGAGAATCGCTTAAGCCAAAGAGTTTGAGGTTGCTGTGAGCTGCAACACCACAGAACTCTACCAAGGGCGACATAGTGAGAGTCTATCTCAAAAAAAAAAAAAAAAAGAAAGAAAAAGAAAAAAGAAAAAAATATTCCTAGCCAATTTGTAGAATCTACAAAAAGCACAAAATTATAAGTCATCTGGCAACCTATCTTTGAGTATTACCAGGTAAACAATGAAGACATACATAAAATAATACAGAAAAATCATCATATGAATTAAATTACTTAATTAGTAAGATGACTTTATAAAATAGTTTATCTTTCAACTAGAGTATAGGAGTCATTTTTACTAACTGAGCAAAATCACTCCATAAAAACAATTTCAATTGACTGATCTGCAAATTAAAATTACACTATTTATTTCAGTGATAGAAAGTAGTAGGGACTCATGCAGATCCGGTACTCACCAGTGCTTGCTGGAGCAGTATGAAGTCAGGTTAGGATCAGGACCTCACAGGGTAAGGGTAGTAGCTTTCAGAAGTGTGCGAGGCCAAGTGAGCTCCCTACTCAACTCTGCCTGTTATGGAGAGAATGAGCTTGACTCCTTGACAGTCTCTCATTTATAGGACCTCTGAGGACCACACCCATAATGTCAAAGTGATTATCAAAGTGATTACTACTCATCAGATAGGTGGGTGTTAGTATCGGCGATTAGGTTTCCCGGAGACAAAAGGAAGGATTGATTTATCACCTTGGATATCTCCGGAAACAAATTTCTACCAACATCATCTCATCAAGAATCACATATTTTTGCAACAAATAAACTCCTTACTGGTGATTAAGTATCTAAAAAACGATTTATGGATTGGTAGCTTTAATTATTAACTTATAACAAAAATCGGTAAAAAAAAATTTCAACAGTTAGTAATTTTGTCAAATGTCTAAGAAACGTTGGCGATGATGTGCCTGAGGGTGACTTCACATGTATTTGTTACTGTAGGAAGTGTTTTATTTTTTATATTGATTTATTTTTGTATTGTAATGTAAAAATGTAATGTGAGAACAATTTTGGCCCTTACTTCAGAACACAGATTTCTCCTGCTCCTGAAACCCCAGACAATGTTGCCTAAGGGTTTCTCCCCAGAGCATAATACAGAATTCTTTGCCAGGCGCCCCCCAACCCCATGGGGGGGAATGCCAGGAAATTGCTGGGAAGCCAGAAGCAGGGTGCCCCTGGGTCTGAGCAGGGAAGAGAACTTATGTGGAGGTTAAACAGAATTTATTTCTACCCCAGAATATAATATGATGGGAGCCTTTTCCCCAACTCATTTAGTTCACTGCTTATGGGGTGGGAAGAGATGACACATTGGAGCCTTAAGGAAAACCCTTCTCCTGACAATTCCCTCCAAACATCTTCCATGTTGTCTGAGAGAGCCAAACGATTCTGAAGCAGCATCTCAGATCTGTGCACAAGAGTTTTTAGGCAACTGCCTTGGCTTCACAGAGAAAATTGGGACAGTGGGATGATACACGAAGGCTCTGAGGACCTAGAGGAAGGAAGGCCTGGCTCTGCCTCGCTGACCAGAGGCCTCGCTGTGGAGCTCGGCCAGGCGCCTGGGCCTCCGCCTCCTACCCGCACCCGCGCCAAGCAGCAGTGGGCCCTCACAAAGGCGGATGGCTGCGGCAGCGGTGGCGCTCTCGGGCGTGGGTCCCCCAATGGCGGGCAGCGCGGCCGGGGCAGCGGGTCCCCACAGGCGGCTGGGCCGTGGCACGACTGGAGGGCCGTGAGTTCGAGTATCTGATGAAGGAGCGCTCCGTGACCCTCCGGTGCAACTCGTGGCAGGGCTCCACAGACGTGAGTATGGGGCGCTGGAGCTTCATCTCCCCGTGCCACCTCGAGTTCTTCACGCCCTGAGTTGCTGGCCGCACAGCCCAGTCTGGACACTGGCGGCTACTTCTACCTGTGCTTCCTCTGCAAGAACAGCCTGTGCGTGGACTGCTGTTCCAGAGGCACAGGGCGCCTGGCGGCAGCTGCCTCATGTGTGCAGGTTCAGGTTGCCGAGCACAAACGTCAAGATCACATTCACCGCCCTGTGCAGCGACAAGAGGGAGAAGCAGGAAGTGCTGAGTCCCCAGTGAAGGCCGGTCAGCCGCCCATCTTGCCCCTGACCATCAACATCCAGACACTGTGGCCCCTCCCCTCCCCCACGGGGGCCATCGTTGCTGCCAACTCCTGCCCATCCAGCCCACGAAGCAGGGTGTTCAGGGTACAAAGTGGGCCAAGTGATGCCACCTGACCTCAATTTAATGGCCGAAAACTCGCAGCCAGAACATGAGAAGGCAGCTTCCGGAGGAGAAAGCCCAAAGGGTGGCTCAAAGCCACCTTATTCCTGTGCACAGTTAATAGTACAAGCAATTAGGATGGCTCCTGATAAACAACTTACCCTAAATGGAATTACACGCACCTCACAAAAAATTATCCCCAGTACAGGACTGCGGACAAGGGCTGCCAGAATTCAATTCGCTACAATCTCTCTCTGAATCGTTACTTCATCAAAGTAGCACGTTCCCAGGAAGAACCAGGCAAAAGCTGGTTCTGGAGGATAGATCCTGTCTCTGAAAGCAAATAAATACAGCAGGCTTTTAGGAAAAGATGGCCTAGGGGCGTGCCTTGCTTTAGAACCCCCCGGCACGACTCTCTTCTAGGAGCGCCCGGCTTGTCCCAGTCACACTGGGGCCCCTGTGCTCACTCCAACAGCACCCAGACCCCCGCAGCCTGTCCAGGGATGGTTCGCCTACACCCTGGAGCCTGAGCCTGGTGCATCACAGCCCAAACTCGCTGACATCCAGGAAGCTCGGTGTGCCCAGAGCCACCAGGGTCACCTCTGCCCAGCCAGCCAGTCCTCATTGCTGTTCAGCGACAGCTGCCACAGACCATTTAAGGCCGCCCCTTACACGGTTGCAGCCCCAGTGACCACTCCGACCTCCCAGCCACCCGTTGTGCGGACAGTTCACGTGGTCCACCAGTTACCAGCAGTGTTGGTCACCAGTGTGGCTGGAATAGCCCCAGCAAACACTTACACTCTTGCGGGGCAAGCTGTGGTCACTCAGGTGGCTGTGCTGCCCCCCCACGACGTCCGAGCCGGGGGGAGAACGGCCATGACAGGGAAGTGAAAGTAGAAATTATTCCCGCAACTAGCCATGCCACACTAGGCGCTGCCAGCCAGATCATCCAGCCCTCACAGACCACCCGTGTCCAGCCAGATCATTCAGCCCTCACAGACCACCCGTGTCCAGCCAGATCATTCAGCCCTCACAGACCACCCGTGTCCAGCCAGATCATTCAGCCCTCACAGACCACCCGTGTCCAGCCAGATCATTCAGCCCTCACAGACCACCCGTGTCCAGCCAGATCATTCAGCCCTCACAGACCACCCGTGTCCAGACAGTCAACAAAGTACAACAGGAGCCTCTAGGTCGACACCAACAACCAATAAAATCTGTAACACAAAATGGTACTCACGTGGTACCAATCCCCAGTGCAGTGCACCTTCAGGTGGACCATGGGGCAGTGAGCCCTCTGCATGCTGGCAGCCCATGGTCAGCATCAGCCTCCCCGCCCCGTCCACAAAGTGTCAGAATGGCGACCAGCCAGAGCAGCCAGAGCAGCAGCAGCTGAAAACGGAGGATAGCGAGAGTATGGTGATGGCCCTGAGCATGGCCATGCCACCGGCAGCTGCGAGGGAGAAGGGCATCGGAAAATATGGGCACTTTCGAAGAGCACAAGTAAATTGAAAGAAGAATTCATAGGAACAATCAAATGAACAAGTCAGTTTTCCTTCAGAAACTTTATAACCATATGGACCTCAAGTCTTTGGGGACTTCTTAACTTATCCTTTTTGACTAAACGAGGAAAATTGCTAAATGAACTTATCCCAAATGTAAATTTTTTCAAATGTGCAAACCAAATTATTTTCAAATTGTAATTTCTTATGGAGTATGAAGCAAGGTGAGAAGGTCATCTCTAGAGCCTGCATAGTACAGAAAACAGGGAAATAAAGAGTGCTGAGAGAAATAGTGTCCATGCTATAATTGGATACCTAACTAAAATGTCTTTACAAAATAAGGGTAACATTTTTTGGGGGGGAAATAAAAAATAAATGAATAATGTAAAACATTGATAAATTTAATTACTAATAGGAGCTTCCTTAGATAGAGAAGTTTTCTGATATGAAGTTCAGGGAAGCAAATTAAAAGATAACAAATTTCTTGGGGTTTTTTATGATGAAAAGTTATATATTTAGAATGAGCCACCTCGACTTGGTTTAAATGATCCCAATTTTGTTGGCAACATACAGAGCATCATAATCAGAAGCCAGTGGAACATAGGCCTTCTACTCACCATAATTTCATTTTTTTATAAATGAAATCGGATTTATTCATCTTTTTATATATTGGCCTTGATGCAAAAGAAGACTAAAAGTGACTTAAAAGGTGAGTAGAGTAACTTTAAAAAAATATCAAAAATATATATTATTCTCCCCAAAAGCTAGCTGCTTCCAACTTGATTTAATACTTTGCATGTTTTCCCTTCATTGCTCGGTAAACACATTTGCTTCTGTTTTCTGTAATCACCGACTGCTGTGTTTTGCTGTTTTGTCAATTGACGTTTCACCTTCTGTTTCAAGAGTTCGGGAAGAATTGTAGAACAGCTCACAACACTGCCCGTAGAAGAAGTAATACTCAGAGTTTTGTTTTACACCAATTAATGTCTCCCATATGCTTTTCATCTCTGAGAGGCCTGGATTCTTTACTCAGTGACACAAGGCAGTTAGATGAGAGCATTCGTCCACACACTCCTCAGAGCCAGCAGAGGCTTCTCCTTGATGTGTCTGACCACCCTGTCTCAGGTAATTTTCATTTCTGTTTTTCTCCTCAGAAAATTCAGGTATGGAATTTTTGTCAACAACCTGCCCTTTCATTTCTTCTAAACCTGGCTGAAGTCAATCATTTCAAAGCGGTGTGCGCCAGCACTCTGCTCTGATGAACTGTCCTCCCTGATGTGTTCCAGGTCTTCGAATGATCTGTAGCCACCCGACTGGTCCACACAGTTCTGTTCTCTTTCATCTTTGAAACTATAAAGATCTGATTTTTCTGACACTTCTCCATCAGAAAATGAAAACTGAGGTCCCTCTTCTGTCTCAGTGGCCCTCTCATCTGGGCATACTGGCTGCAGCAGGTGGTCACCAGCCTGTAGCTCCTTTCTGTAGCTGCTGGAAGAAACCTCCACATCAAGAGAGCCTTCTGTCCTGACATCACTAAAGGTTGGATAAAGCTCACTTTCATAGCCAAAACACTTCATGAAGAAATCTCTGATGCATGTCTGTCGAAATACCCTTCAGCACAGGGATGAGAAGTTGAGATCATTTGTGGGAAATTGATCCATGGTGATACGATTATTTCCATCCAAAATGCGATTTAATTCATTGAAATCTCCGTGAATCAGCCCATGATTCCCAAGTCTTACAATTAGTTCCATAGCTTCATCATAGACTGAGGCAGGATCTTCAATATGGTGTATCTAACATAGAGGATAACCATTTATGATCTCCATGACCACGGCATGGCGATTGTAATCAACTAGCTTTGGAACTGGAAATTTCCTCCCATATAACACCTTCATATAAGCAAATTCCTTCACCGCAGAGAGAGGAGATAAATAAAGCTAAGACACATCATGCCCGTGTTTATGGTAATCAGGCTTGTTTTTTAGATTTCAAAAGGAGGTTCTTCCTAGTCTATGAAGTGTTAATGCAAATTGCTGTCCTTCTTCATTTGCAACAATGTAAATATCTTTCTTTGCCAACACCCATCTGGTTTCCAACAGACTCAACTACTTGTCTGGAACAAAATGTTTTCAAAGCCATAATCATAGCCTGCATTTGTCAATAAATAGCCCCGGACAGTCTTGGGACGCTCCCAAGCTATGAGTGTATGTTTCACTAATTCTCTTAAAACTTTATTACAGCCAGCTATAGAGGTGATCAAACTGCAGGGAACTATCTCATGGTTCTTCATGGTCATTTCAACACCGGTGAAAACCCTGAAGCCATCCCGGCTCAGGTAGCGCAACTTGGCCACATTCACCTTCCCCATGGAGGCAGCGGACAAAAGTCCAATCATGAAGCTTTTAAGTAGCATCAGTTCTTAAATAACTGATATATAATAAGAGTGTAATTTTTATACATGGTAATTAAATCAAACAAATTATCTTCTACGTGAAAAGGTAACTGAGGAGAGAAAAACCTACTCTTCAGAGAATTAATTTTATTTTATGCCACTTATTTTGTATATTTTGGAGAACATTATTCTTTTGTTTGAATTGAGTAGCACCAAAGGATCAAATGTGGCATCTTCTGGACATTCCGATGACTGAGCCATATGCCCAAAACAAGGTTGAGGAAAATGAAATAATAAAATCCACCCACTACATGACCACAAAGCAACTCACTAGCAGCAGGATGGTCTGGGTGGCCATCTTCTCCGGGGAGGCGTTAGAAGAGAGTCTGGTGCTGTGAAGGTGCTGGGATCGTCTCTGCTCCCTGAGCAGGAGGATCACCACGTAAGCACTTGAGAGCAGCATGATTCCTATAGAGGAGACACGCCTGGATAATGACAGAGCAAAAGAAGTTCCCTGATGATGGGATTCATGGGGGAAAGTGAGAAGTGTTCATCTTCAGTAGATTTGTCTTATCAAATTATAAGTAGCTACGGTGTAGAAGATCATGCTATGATTAAAAGACAAGGTGCAGGACCACAAAAAGAATAAAACATGGATAATGTAATCTGTGGACTTACGTTTAAATCTGGCCAACCAGGAGGTGCTGGGGCTGACAGTGATGGCCTGGAGCATGCTCAGGAGGCTGGTGGTGCATATGGAGAGATCCTCGATCCCTCTGCTCAAGTAGAAAAATGCCTCGCATGTAAGGTCATTCTGAAAGTTCAATGACCCAAAGAGTTCTGGAGACCCCAATAATAGTACCGTGAAGAACTTCACACATGAACGAAGGCCAAGTGTGAGATGGTCAGTTCCGTGGGTTTCACCCTGTGATCAGAGGAAGTATGAAAATGCAGAAGAGGAGGAGAAAGGTGTTGGCTGAGATTCCAATACCAGTTTGTAAAATTATGCAGTTTTAGACAGTAGCATAAATGAAAAATAAGTTCATTGTTGTACTAAAAGTGAAATAGTTGTATATCTGAAAACATCAACAGACATTATCAGTGTTTTTTTATAGTCAAAATTATCACCACCATAAGGCTTTTTTCTCCCCATGATTAACTCTTCCTATGTGATAGAAAAGATTAAAAATAAAGCTGCACAGGGAAGGCTGGATGTGGTATGTACATTTTTATCTCACTTGCACAATTTATTTGCTTTCATTAATGGAATTTTCAGTTCCAAAAAATAATTTTATATTTCTATAAATATCCAGTGTGTGATTGTATGAAATAGAAAAATTATTTTGAAGTATTATTTGGGGTTAGGGACTTATGAAATTTAAAACCAGCTGTTTTCAATTATGAAATAAAAAAGAATATAAAAAAATATGGTTTTTAATTAAGGGATTCAAGTTTGAATTCTTTTCCATACATTACGATGGAAATGAGGACCATAAATGATATGTATATTTTGACACAAAATGTGTCATTTTAAAATTATTACCCATACGTGAAAATAGTCATCAAATAGAATTTTCCTAATGTATTAATTTTTATTTTTCTATTTCAAATTTAAAATCCTTATTATCACAGATGTTTATTTCACTTGTTTAAATAAATATTCAATAACATTGTTTTAAAAATATACAGTTTTAGCATTATATATTTATTTATTCATATGATGCCTCAGTATACAGGGTGTCTATAAATTTTGTGCGCAATTACAGCCAAACTTTATGGACACCCGATATAATGCGTCAGTGTATATACTCAGTGTATGCAGGCATGCGCACACACACATATACACTGCATCAGCATTATTTAAGCCAAATAACAAATATAATGTGTATGCATATATATTAAATTCTTCTATGCATATATACACACACGTAGTAAGTCCTCATTTAATGTCATTGATACGTTCAAAGCAACTGTGACTTCAAGCAAAATGATGTACTTATTAAGGAAAGCAATTTTAACATAGGTGAATTGAAAACAAGTGCTAAATTTCTATGGAATAGAGAATGTCATTTCGCTTAAAGTTGCAGTTTCCAAGGACCTATCAATGGTAAGTGAGAACTGATGTGCACAAAACACCAGCACCTCCACTGTCACGTTGGTAAGACCAACCACCACGTCTGCTCCTAGAGTTCCTGTCCTTACTCTTTCAACAGCGCTGCTTTACTGCTCTGCGTTCCCTCTTCCATATGCAGCACAGAAAATGCTAATGAGAATGGAAATGACTCCATAGCATTTGTAGGGCTGAGCAAAAGTCAATTTCACACTAATGGTGAGAGAAACACAAAAACACCTTCCTGGAGAACCAATGATGTGAAGGTGTGTCTTTCTACCATTACATCTCCTATAGTCACACTGTTTCTGTCCCCTCAAAATTTATATTATAACCTTATCAATGGCTGGGTGTGGTGGCCATTGACAAGGTTATAACATAAACAACGTAGTGATGCTAGCCTGCAGTCCACCTTCCAAGGAGAAAGAATACCTCAGAGGAGGAGGCACAAGTTCATGGGGAAGTCGACCTGGGCTAGGGACAGGCCTCTTGTCTCAGCCGCATAGGAGGCCGCAGAAACCCATGATGTTGGGTCCCAGGGAAAAAGACCCATTTTGTTGAGGGGTATCTTTCAATTCAACTGAGAAAAAGGCATGCTGCAGAGTAAAGTGCTTGCCTGTGCTTCCAGTCCATGGCCAGTTCATTCCAGGCAATGACTGGTGGCCCCACATCCTGGTTCTTCCTGGACTTGTAATGGGGCTACCGCCACTAACGCAGCCTGCGAAGTGGGCAGTGTGCAGGTGGCGAGGGTTGCCTGGCTGGTCGCTCTGGGGCAATTCTGTTGGATCTCCAGCAGAAGAGGGACCGAAGACAATTGCAGGTGGGCAGGGGCTCGGGACTTGGAGAGGGCTGTGGTGGGGCATGGCCCTCCAAGAACAGGGGGCTGGGAGGAGGATGTGGAGGGGGGTTACCAGGCAGGAACAGGGGGCTGGGAGGGGGCTGTGGAGGGGAGTGACCAGGCAGGAACAGAGGGCTCGGAGGGGAGTGGGGAGGGGGGTTATCAGGCAGGAACAGGGGGCTGGGAGGGGGCTGTGGAGGGGGGTGACCAGGAAGTAACAGGGGGCTGGGAGGGGGGTTACCAGGCAGGAACAGGGGGCTGGGAGGGGGTTGTGGACGGAGGTGACCAGGCAGGAACAAGGGGCTGGGAGGGGGTTGTGGACGGAGGTGACCAGGCAGGAACAAGGGGCTGGGAGGGGGTTGTGGACGGAGGTGACCAGGCAGGAACAGGGGGCTGGGAGGGGGCTGTGGAGGGAGGTGACCAGGCAGGAACAGGGGGCTGGGAGGGGACTGTGGATGGAGATGCCCAGGCAAAAACAGGGGGCTGGGGAGGGACCGTGTAACAGTGAGGGTGGGCAGGGACCGGGGGCGAGAAAGGGTACAAGAAGTGGCAGGGGCAGGCAGGGACCGTGTTCGAGAAGGGGTTGATGACCTAAATAGATCCAGGGGGCACCAGAGGCGATTGGGTGGCATGAGTGGGGTCAGGGGAACAGGCTGGGGATAGAGAGGGATGGGTGGGAGACGTGGGACGACTGAAGGGCAGCAGGAGCGGGAGAAACATTGCTTTGCTGAAACAAAGGAGATAAAAAGCCAGATGAAATGTTAGATCTACACAAGCCATGACAGAGAGATGAAGGAACATTCAATATCTATGGATGAGTGAAATGTTAGTCTAAAACAACTCCATTTTCAAGTCCTCGTGCACAATCTCTGGTGAGAGCTGAGTGGGCCGCATATAGATGGAGGTTCCCGAAGGGCACTACCACCACCACAGCCACTCTCATCCAGGCCTATCTGCTCAGAGGCACCTGTGGTCTTATCTATGCCTCGGCCACTTCCGAGTGTCATGGACAGCTGCCCTTTCATCTTCTGCATCCGATCCATGGCCACCAGCGGGGGCGCGAGCAGCCTCAGAGCCGCGGGGCAGGAGCGGCGGTGCCTGGGCCACGGCCCGGGCTCAGGCTGCGCGACCTCCTTCTCCTCCTACCGGTCCCAGCAGTCCTTGAAGATTGGGTCTGATGGGGAGAGTGACCAGGCTTCGCCACATCCTAGGATGAGGTGCAGTCTCCAGTGAGGGTGCTCATGTGCAACCATCCCCCACTCCAGATCTCCACTGAGGACATTAACAAGCGCCTGTCACTACCAGCTGACATCAGGCTGCCTGAGGGTTACCTTGAGAAGCTGACTCTAAATAGTCCCATTTTTGACAAGCCCCTCAGCCGCTGCCTCCGTGGTGTCAGCCTGTCGGAGATTGGCTTTGGAAAACTAGAGACCTACATCAAGCTGGACAAACTAGGCGACGATACCTATGCCACGGTATACAAAGGCAAAAGCAAGCTTACAGACAACCTTGTAGCACTCAAGGAGATCAGACTTGAACACGAAGAGGGGGCGCCCTGCACCGCCATCCGGGAAGTGTCTCTGCTCAAGGACCTCAAACATGCCAACATTGTTATGCTACGTGACATTATCCACAAGGAAAAATCCCTCACCCTTGTCTTTGAGTACCTGGACAAGGACCTGAAGCAGTACCTGGATGACTGTGGGAACCTAATAAACATGCACAAGGTGAAACTGTTCCTGTTCCAGCTGCTCCATGGCCTGGCCTACTGCCATGGCAGAAGGTGCTGCACCTAGACCTCAAGCCCCAGAACCTGCTTATCAACGAGAGGGGAGAGCTCAAGCTAGCTGACTTTGGTCTGGCCCGGGCCACGTCAATCCCAACAAAGACATACTCTAATGAGGTGGTGACACTGTGGTACCGGCCACCTGACATCCTGCTTGGGTCCACAGACTACTCCACTCAGATTGACATGTGGGGTGTGGGCTGCATCTTCTATGAGATGGCCAACCCCTCTTCACGGGCTCGTAGTGGAAGAACAGCTGCACTTCATCTTCGGCATCTTAGGAACCCCAACTGAGGACACGTGGTCAGGCATCCTGTCCAATGAGGAGTTTAAGACATACAACTATCCCCAGTACCAAGCCGAGGCCCTTTTAAGCCATGCACCCCGACTTGATAGCGACGGGGCTGACCTCCTTTCTAAGCTGCTACAGCTTGAGGGTCGAAATCGCATCTCTGCAGAGGATGCCATGAAACATCCATTCTTTTTCAGTCTGGGGGAGCGGATCCACACACTTCCTGACACTACTTCCATATTTGCACTAAAGGAGATTCAGCTACAAAAGGAGGCCAGCCTTCAGTCTTCATCAATGCCTGACTCAGGCAGGCCAGCTTTCCACGTGGTGGACACCGAGTTCTGAGTTCTAAGCCACAGACCGAGGCCCCAGCAGGCAGCAGCTGGAGGGATGCCACACCCCTCACAGGGCAGCCCCCAACTGCATCCTCCCTGCTTGCTACCTGAATACCTGCCTGAGCCATGTTCACCTGCCCACTGGTCCCCTGCTGCCCACCTGAACACCCCACCATTGGCCTGTCAACCCACCCATTGACCTGTCTGCTGGGTGCTAACAAAGTTCTCATCACTCCTTCAAAAAAAAAAAAATAATAATAAAACAACTCCATTATTTATCATTCCAATTACATGACATTCTGGAAACGCAAAAATATAAAAACAGTGCAAATCTCAATAGTTGCCAGGGTTTGTGGACCAACAAAGGGTAAGGGGCCTTTGAGGACAGGGAGAGGGCACCGCATGAGGACACAATGGGCAACGGGGCTTTGAAGGTGTCACAACTGACAGAAATGCCCAGTAGAAAGAGTGAACCTGAATGGAAATGATTAACTTTAGAGAATCAGATGTCAGGTTTTAGATTAATTGTAACAAATGTATCCCAGTAAGTGAAGATGTCATTGATCATTGCCAATAGGAAATGGGGGAGAGAGGAAAGATTGATAGGGGAACATGGATCCATTTTTATGTCAACCCCAAACTCTTCTAGATGAGATGATGCCTTTATTAAAAATCATCATTTAGCACCATTCTTTCAGGCAGATATTTTCAGGGGTCAGGGCAAGACAGGGTCTCACTCTGCCTCCCTGGATTGAAAGCTAGAGTGTGGGTGGTGTCATCATAGCTCACTGCAACCTCAAAGTCCTGGGCTCCAGTGATCCTCCTGCCTCAGCCTCCCAAAGGGCAAGGATGACAGGCCTCACCCACCAAGCATGGTCCAGTGAGATGTTTTTATGCCAATGGTCAATAACCAGGTAGTATCTAGACACAAGCTTCAATTATTATCTGCCATCAAATGTGAACCAATCTTGACTTGAAAATGTATATTGAATTCTGTGGTTGCAGCAGCACTTATGACTTGGAAAATTAAAATATTGCTGCATGAAAAACACATCTTACACTCTTCATAGGTTTGTATTACATCTGGGACACCAAGTAATACCCAGTCACTATTCTAAATAAGCTTCATGGTCACAGTAAGTTTTTCAGGTGACCAAAACTGATGCAGTACAATGCTCTGCTCTTGGGGGTGGCGTGGGGGTCAGTGCTGTCAGCAAAGAACATAGTTAGTGCCTTCCCAATAGGGACGACTGTAAGCATCTTCCTGACAGAAGTCCAGCGAGAACTAGTAAAAGTGGATTCTGGGTTTGAACATCTGATCCCATTGTTTACTGAGTTCCAAGCAGAGCCATCTGATGAAAGCTGGGTTTCAGGGAGATCGTGGGGTTCAGGGAGCCTGTGTGGGCCAAGCCTTCATGGAGATGAGACCACACAGAAAGGCAGCAGAGCAGAGAGACAGAGAGCAGGGCGCTGGTGGTGCAGAGTTAGGGATGGGGTCCAAGCCCATTGACAGGCACCTACACCTGAGAAGGTCATGAGGTCCCTCTGTCCTCAGTTCTCTGCACTGTCATATGACAATGGTAATAGGCTTATTTGTTGTTACGACATGAGGCGGCTGAAATGACTCAATCCAGGTGAATCGTGAGGAAGAGGACTGGTCCGTTAGTCATCTTCCATGTTTCCTAAATGGCAGGGGGAACAAACCGGACACCAGGTAGTGTGCTCGGACCACTGCAGGGCAGTGGGGGTGGAGGGTGATTTCTCATCCCTTCTGTGGGTATGATGCTCTGCAGCTGTCAGGGAACGTCTGGCATTATGGCCTGTGATTCCCCACATCAGACCGTGGGTGGGCAGAGCAGGTGCTGTACCTCCTGTTCTCTACTGAGTGGTTGTGACATTGAGGGAAGCTAAGTGGCTTTTAGCATCACATCATGAATGAGTGATGGATCTGGCATGGGAAGTGTACATGGTCCCATGGGAGGCGCAGACCTCTGATGACTGGGACTCTCCACCATAGCCTGGACTCCTGATTCAAGAGCTCCCCTGACTCTTTCTCCAACATTCCTACCCGTTGTTCAGGGGGAATCCAAGTTGATGCCCCGGAGGACATGCCTGGATAAAGAGGTTGCCCTGATCACGACACATCCTCTCTCCTCTAACATACACATCTTCCATCCCTAATGTGGCCCTGTTTCTACTGAAGGAAATGCTCTTAGGGTCTTGGCATCACATCTGTGGCCTTTCTCCCCCAGTACAGTCATGCTGTGAGCTGCCCCTCATGTGACCACACTGAATGACCAGTGTCTGCTTGTCCCCCAAGTGTGCTCAGACTGTTGGTCATTGTGAAAAGCTGCCTCATAATGTTTTCACAAACAATAACCTTTCCTACCACTCATTAAACCCAAGTTAGCAGGTAGGGAGAATTCACTGGAAGAGTAGCCATCTGGGCTGGTGGTTTGGTAGTTTATTGAGATAAACTAGTAGCCTCCTTGTCTACTTATCTGACCAGCCTCTATAGAATTAAAGTCAATGCATGTTTTGTTTTATATAGTGACACCAGGGAGCACACACTGAAATTTGTTTTTTTTTTTTAAATTTACATATGAACAGAAATGACATGCCAAAAGTTGACTGAACTCAGCACACATTTCAGGAAAAAGAAAAGACGTGTGAAACAGAGTTTAACATGTGAAAACCCACAAAGTCATCTCCTGCTTTCTGGATTTCCTCCAAATTTTTAAAATGAATGGTTTTAGCAGGTACTCAGTTAAGTTAAAATGACACGGAAATAGATGTTCTCATATTTTCCAATTTAGGGGACATCTAATTGAGCAATGTTTGAGGATCACAGGATATAAGAAAAAAGAATATATTTTTGAAAGGAGGAGATAAACTTAAGGGCAACCTACTTGACAGGAGTATCAACTATAAATTAGGGAATCAAACAAAACCAGAAACACATTATAACCACCCATGGGAAAATGCAGAGGGTAATTTTGTAAGTAAAGTATTGTGAGAAATACTCTAGTCACTGTGAAGGAGCAGAGCGTCCCACAGGTCAGTACGAACATACCTTTGAATCGGCTTTTCAGGTTTCCCATGTTGAATGGCAAGTGGCAGCAGGAGGGGCCAAGATATATACTCTCATGTCACCACGGTGATGGGTGTCACAGAACCTTCCCAGTGAAGGCACAATCCACACTGTGAGGTCCAACTGCTGCTCTGCAGGCAAGTGGGCTTTCAGTGTGCAAAAGTGTCATCGAAGTTGAAGTAGTTTATCTGAAAAACTAAACCCAATCCCACACATTGTATTCCCTGTTTCTTAAAATAAGTCATAGCAGAGACACGGTGTACCCCCAAATAGAGTCCACAGTGAGGATTTGAAATGAAAAAGATACAAAACTGACCTGTTGACAACAAGCAGAGGTTCCATTCTTGATTTGAAACACATCCCTGGACATTTCTACTGTTCCTGCAGCATCAAATAGTTCTAGAATCAAGAAGGCCATATTCTTCAGGATTAGATAAAATACAGTATGGGCGGCGCCTGTGGCTCAGTGAGCCGGGCACCGGCCCCATATGCCGAGGGTGGCGGGTTCAAACACAGCCCTGGCCAAACTGCAACAAAAAAATAGCCGGGCGTTGTGGTGGGCGCCTGTAGTCCCAGCTACTCGGGAGGCTGAGACAGGAGAATCGCCTAAGCCCAGGAGTTGGAGGTTGCTGTGAGCTGTGTGATGCCACGACACTCTACCGAGAGCAATAAAGTGAAACTCTGTCTCTACAAAAAACAAACAAAAAAAAACCAAAATACAGTAGTTACAGATATTTAATTATAAAATGTCATAGTTAAGAATATACTTACCAAACTGCACTTTCATCATATTTACATGTATTACTGTGTACTTAGTTCTAGCTCAAGCTCTGTGAATTCAAGGAGGAATTTCTCTTTCCAAGTGTATGTAAATAGCTGGGTGTTCATTGAGTAATTTAGTAGGGGTGAGAGGGGCCATATGTTCACCAGAGCATCTTCTGGAGAGTGAAAAGTCTCAATGGATACATGCCTGTAGTCCCAGCTACTTTGTGGGTTTTCTTTTTTTCTTTTTCTTTGAGACAGTCTTCCTTTGTCACTCACAGGAGGGTGCATTAGTGTCATAGCTCACAGCAATGTAAAACTCTTGGGCTCAAGTGATTCTCTTGCCTCAGCCTCCCAAGTAGCTGGGACTACAGGTGCCCTCCACAATGCCTGGCCATTTGTAGAGAGGGTGTCTCACTCTGTCTCTGGCTGATCTTGAACTCCTGAGGTCAGTCAGTCCACTCACCTCATCCTCCCAGAGTGCTGAGATTACAGGCACGAGCCACAGCGTCCAGGCAACACCTATTATTTGTAAAGCCTTTTAAGTGCTATGCATTAAAATATTCTTACCTGAGGGTGGCACCTGTGGCTCAAAAGGGTAGGGCGCCAGCCCTATATGCTGGAGGTGGTGGGTTCAAAACCAGCCCTGGCCAAAAACTGTAAAGAAAAAAAAAAAATTCTTACCTGAGGTTCTTTATTACTGATTATAGTGTATTTTCTGTGAAATTGTATTTTCATACACCATGTGCCACTGATTGAAAATATCTGCTCTCTATAGATACATAGGGATCATAGGTCATAGTTGAACCTTCTAGTTATCTAGAAAAACATTCTTTTTTAATGTCATATTAATTTCCATACAGAATTTCATAAGCTAAAGTTTATAATATTCTTGTTTTATAACATCTTATGACTGTGTTTTTTGGTAGGCCAGTTACCTTAACATCAGTTTATTGTGTGTTTGGTTTGTCTATGTCTTATATTCTTAGATAAGAGTGTGTAACTCTATATATACACTTTAAGTCAAGGTGAGGTTCAATCAAAATATCAGGCATATGTATATCACTAATAATATATGTATGTGTTTTTCTTAACAGACTTTCTTTATGATTATCTTATATATTTATTTTCTTGTTTAGTTTTTTTTTTTTTTTTCTTTTCTGAGGAAGTGTCTCACATCGTCACCTTTGGTAGAGTGTCGTGTACTTATAGCTCACAGCAACTTCAAAGTCTTGGGCTCAGGCTATTGTTTTGTCTCAGCCACCCTAGTTGCCGGGACTACAGGCACACGTTACAATGTCCAGCTATGTTTTAGAGACGGGGTCCTGCACTTGCTCAGGCTGGTCTTGAACCTGTGAGCTCAGACAATTCGCCTGCCTAGGCACCCAGACTACTGGGATTACAGGCATGAGCCACTGAGCCCCAGCTCTTCCTTAGTTTGTAATGTTTGTGTTATCTTATGTAGTTAAATTATCATAAAAATAGTCTTAATTTCACCAGGTGCTCAGTGATGGATCTATGTTTTTATGTGTGTGAGAGAAACACTTGTTATTTGAAGGTAATTTTTGGAAAGATTTATTGACTGTCTCTTTTTGTTATCTGTTTAAAATTGTATTATTAAAAGAACACATAACAAAAGGTATTATCATGCTGGATGATTCACACCTGAGATCCTACCTAGCACTCTGGGAGGCTGACGTGGATGGATTGCTCGAGCTCAGGAGTTCAAAACCAGCCTGAGCAAGAGGGAGAGAGAGACCCTAGCCAGCTGTGGTGGTTCACACCTAGAGTCCCAGCTACTCAGAAGACAGGCAACAGGATTTCTTTCTTTGTTTTTTTTTTAATTTCGGATCAATGTGAGGTACAATTAGGTTACAATGTTTGCATTTGTAATAAGGACTCACAAGAGAGTACTTATTGTGATTGTGTCCCAAACTGAGGAGTCATGCCTTCTACCATTACACTGTGCCCATTTAGTGGGAGCACACTAATCCCCGCTTCCAAAGAGGATCTCTTGACCCCAAGAGTTTGAGGCTGCTGTGGGCAATTATGATGCCGTGGCACTCTACCCAACAGAGTGAGACTCTGTCTCACAACAAAACACAGCCAAAAGTATTCCTAAAAATACTTTATTTTCAATGTTGAATTTTTTCTTTATTAAAATGAACTTTTATCTTATAAAAAAATACCTTTTTTTTGAGACAGAGTCTCACTTTGTCCACCTTGGCTCAGTAGAGTGCTATGGTATCATAGTTCACAGCAACCTCATACTCTTGGGCTCAAACAGTTTTCTTGCCTCATCCTCCCAAGTAGCTGGGACTACAGGCAAACACCACAATGACCAGCTATTTTTAGAGATGAGGTCTTGCTCTGACTCAGACTGGTCTCAAACCTGTGAGCTCAAACTGTCCACCCACCTCGGCCTCCCAGAGTGGTAGGATTATAGGAGTGAACCACCACATCTGACCTTAAAAATCTTTTTAAGTTTACATTTCAGTAGTGTTAAGTATGTTTGTTACTTACTGTTATACAGATGTCTAGAACTTTGAAATCATTCAGATCTACCACGCAATGCCCCCTAAGTAAAAACTCATTTTACCCTCTCTTCAACCCTTGAGTAACACCCTTGACAAACACCATTCTATTTTCTCTTTCTACGAGTTTGACTACTTAAGATAGCTTATGTAAGTGAAAGTAATGTAATATGCATCATTTTGTTGCCAGCGTATTTCAGTTAACATAATATTCTGAAGGTTTGCTCTTATCATACATTATGATGAGGCCTGCTTTCATATTTAATGGAAGACAGAGACTCAAATAAGAAAACAAAATTTTTTAAGGTGGCAAACCCAGGGAGGGGCAGGACTGGTTGGAAAACAGACACGTCTGACTCCAGTGTCAATAAGGGCCTCCTAACGTTGAGAACATTCTCCCACTCCTATTCTGCTCAGTGAAGTGCGAGGTGACTACCCTCCCAGGAGACACTGCACTGTGCCTAAAGTACATTTTTGCATTGTATGTTTTTACACCACCTTGCTAGGTGGGTTTTCCTTGTCCTTTTAGAATGTATTTTTTTTTCCTTTACAAGTGTGAGGAATTCCAGAGGGCAAGACTCATTTCTCCCTTTCCCCCTCAATACTAGCATCCAAATAAGGGAGGGAATGAACATCTTAACAAGCAAAGAGGTTAGCTTTTTTAGGTGAAGGGATACCAGAGGACTACTCTCCGCCCCAGAGCACGTAGCTATTCTCAAGAGAGACTTCACCTCTAGCATCTCAGGCTGTTCTCTAGCAGATGACTCAGGGACACGTCTGCTAGATGGCTGCTGTAGGCATCTTGGTTAATTCTAGACAGTTATGAAATACAGAGCCATGAAAATACAGGAAGGTGGCTGAGAACACATCACACTGCAAAGTTTCCAAAAGGGAATTATAGACAAAAATCCTATAAGTAAACCTTTCAATGGTTCCATTTTGTGAAGGAAGTTTGAAGTCTTTTGTGAGTGGAAGGGAAAGAACCTGGATAGAACTCCACATGTGGCTTAGGACCTAATCACGTAGAAGTGATTTAGGGCCGAGCTTCGTGGAGCAGGCCTGCAGGCAGAGACCTGTATAGCTCAGCTGTTTCCAGAGGACTCCCTAAAGGTGATTGAATGCCTCCAGATGGTGCATTAAAGGTCCAACATTCAAACATCTTATTTCCCCAGAACCTTGCTTTGTGGTTTTGTTTTTGATTATTTAGCACAAAAATAACTTTAGATAATGTTAGTGAAGTAGTAACCGGTTAATCCGGTTAAACCTTAGCACATAAGAATAGTTTGAGGTAATTTTAGTGAAGTGGTTATCAGTAATCCAGTTAATCTGTAGGCCACTAGGTGCCAGGCAGTAAGAGGCCTGGGGCCAAGTTTTAAGCCACATGTTTATTGATTAAGTTATGTGCCTATATAAGCCTTGGTGGAAGAAATAAAATTGCTGTTTGCCTGAGCGAGCTTTCAGCCTTCCTTATTCTCCCACATTGAATCCCAGGCTTAAACTCTGTGGCATCGCCAATGCAAGAATCATTCACACAACAGAATTTAAATTCAAACACATTCTCTACCTGGGAAAAATAAAAGGGGAAGCAGCACAAAAATAATTTTATTATAGAGTGTCAGGGGATCATTGTCTGGTTTCCTCTCAAGGGAAATGTTCACAGTAGGAAAATATCATTTGAGCACACTGACTGCCACACCAGGAAAAAAAATTCCTTGGGGCCATGTTGTGTTATTAGATCAAGAAATGTGTGAGTTATATATGCTTCACAAGGCTCAGGCTCAGAAATAGCATATGCTAAATGCGAGTCACACAGTAGTTAATGTGTTACAAATGCCTTTCTTGGGTGGCTGTGCATGATGGCGGGTGGGAAGGACCTTTAGTGGAGCCGTCCTAGAGAAAAGGGTAAAGGGAGAGGGCTGGATCATTCTCAGTGTGGCATATCGAGTACAGTGGTGGCTGGGAGTGTGCAGCGTGGAAGCAGACAGCAGGATTTGGCCAGAGGTGTGGAGAACTATCACATCTGGGCAAGTTTTGGCAGGTTCCCCCATGCTGCAGTGCCTCTGGGAGGGAAGACGCCCGGGGCTACAGTGGCCAGATTGGATTGCTGGCTGGAGCCACTCTGACGAGGGTGGCAACCCATGGGTCATATACAGGGGAGGTCTTCCCAGATAGAGGAGAGCCTCAGAAGCGGGTGTGAGCTGACATGTTGCTGGGCAACATCGGGAAGTGAACATGTGCCCTTATCAGGCTCAGGAATTCTGAAAGGAATGAAGAAGTAGATACTCCCAAGCTGAATTTGGGGACCAGTTTGGGGTCCTGTCTGGTGCAGCCTCTCTGTGGTTTGGCAGTGGGGGAGACATTCGTAGGGGGAGAAAGTTTCCTATCAGGGTCATACCATTGTTGGAAACACTGTGCCATGGTGCTGGCGGGCTTCTTGCTGGGGACATAGGGCAAGGTGGACAGCATCCTGCCTGCGGGAGTGATCCTTCACTCAGGACAGGCACAGGGACCCCTGATCCCCATTGTAGAGGCCTGTTTCTGAGGAACTATTGAGAACTGTGGAATCCCAGGTCTGTGGGAGCTAAGTGCTGAGGTGGACGGTCAGCCACCAGGAGCAAGTAAGCTGGCATACTGCTCTAAGCCCGGAACCAGACAGAAGTTAATACCTGTGTTGTTTGTCCCCCCAAATTCACAGCACCACTTGTTGTCCAGGAAGTATATTACAGCATAAATATACTACAGAAATCTAATCCCTATGTCTTGTATATAATTTTTTTTCTTTTGGTTGCTGTTGCTTTTTTCTTTTCTCTTTTTTTCTCTTATGTTTTGCCTGTAATTTAGCTTCCTGAATTGGTTGCTGAGAGTGCTTATATCAGGTTATCTTAGCTTTTTAAAAAATTTACTTTGTTTTTCTTTTCTAATATTTTCTTTCAATGCGTGTTGCTTTTTAAGTTTGGATTTTTCTCCTAGATCCCATTTGTTACATTCAGCAAGAGCAAGGACATCTATATTCTTTTAATTTTTTCTTTTTTTCTGGCTTTGGTTGCAGAATTTTAGCTTGGACTACTCCCTCACCCTAGTACTCCCCATGGCATTCTCTCAGTTGATAGAGTACCTTCTACTCACCCCATCTCTCCCACATAAAGTACTTCAGCATCAGCCAAGATATGAACCCCCACCCCATTTCTAGTATTGCCTTTCTCTTTTTCTTGGTTTGTTCCCTTTCTGTTTTCTTTCTTTATGACTCCTCCCTCCCTCCCCTTAATTTGATCCAAAAGTACATTTAATTTTCCTTGATCTATGCATATATATATATATATAGTCTCCTCTTTTTTCTTTTTTCTTTCTCTTTTCACCCTTTCGTTGCTGAGGACAAGTGGGACACAGTGGTGGCCTAGAAGGTTGACCCCAGCAGTAGCATGGCTGAAAGAAGCCAGAAGAGCTTTCTAATCTTGGCCCTAGAAAGAGAGTAGTAGGAAGATCACAATACAGATCTTTTCTACTTTTTTCTCCCCCGCCCCCTTACCTTCTTCCTTATCCAACTATTACTTCTTGGGTTTTATGTTTCCTTTTCTTCTTGTGTTCTTGTTTATTTATTTATTTGGCAAGGGAAGAGTCTGGCTGTGGTCAGAAAAGTAAGGTGGGCCCACACAGCTCAGCTTGTCACAACCCTCGAGCTATAGGAGTGGCCGTAGGACAGAGCTGAACAACAACATCTCTTCCATCACTCTTATCCTCCCTTCCTGCCCTCCATTTCACCTGCTCCTCAATTTTCTTCTATTAGCCTCCCTTCTCCCCTTGTTTTTCCCTTTCTTTTTCTTCTTTTTCTTCCTTTTGCTTTTCCCCTACACTTACCCCTTTTGTTTTTTATTTCCTTTTTCTCTTCTTCTCTTTCTCCTGTACCCTCACTTCTCCTTGCTTGCTGTACCCTTCTTTTCCTTCTGACCCTATACTAAGAGGCCTCTTCCTCACCTAAACTCTGAGACAAGGTAACTTGAAGCAAAGGAAGAATTGTGAAGGAGAAAAGTGCACAAAGAACGGAACCAGAAGAAAGCACACATCAGGAAGAACCAACAGAAAAACTCAGGCACCACAAATAACCAAATTAGAGCAACTCCTCTAAGGGACCATGAGGCAATTTATAAAGAAGTCTCTTCCTATAAAGAATTCATGGATTCAACAAAGAGAGAATGTAAATAAGATTGATTAAGATAATAAAGGGATTGGAAGAGAAAATGGAAGTACAGAATCAAAAGTCAGTTGAGAGATATATAGAATATAGAAAAGGGAAGGGTGGGGAAAGGAAGACCAGAGAGAGGGAAGGAAGGGGGGGTGGGGTCTTGGTGTGTGATACACCATTTGGGGGCAAGACACGATTGTAAGAGGGACTTTATGTAACAAATGGAATCAATGTAACCTGGTTTCCTGTTCCCTCAATGAATCCCCAACATTAAAAAATAATAATAATAATAACTTCAAAAAAAAAAAAGAATACAGAAAAGATATGGATGAGCTTAAAGAAATGAAAGAATCTAAACTCACTCAGAAATTTTTGATCAAATTCCAACTTCCACAGTGGTGAAAGGATTCAAAATGTCCACTGGACTTTTGAAAAACTCAGTACCCAAATCTGCAAGGTTTATCAATATTCTAAAATAATGTGAATGGTTTAAATTGTCCTCTAAAGAGACACAAGTTGACTTACTGGATACAAAAACTCGGGCCAGATATCTGCTGCATAGAAGAATCTCATCTTACCTATTTAAAAATAGAAAAGATCTGTACTGTGATCTTCCTACTACATCTATTTAAAAGATAAATATAGACTCAGGGTGAAGGGATGGTCATCTATAATTCAGGCAAATTGAAATCAGAAAAAAGCAGAGTTGAAATTTTATTCACAGATACCATAGGCTTTAAACCAACAAAAGTAAGGAAAGATAAGAGTGGTCACTTCATATTTGTTAAGGGTACCACTCAACATGATAAGATTTCAATTATTAACATTTATGCACCCAACCAGAATGTGCCTCAATTTATAAAAGAGACTCTAACAGACGTGAGCAGCTTGATTTCCTCCAGCACCATAATAGTTGGAGATTTTAACTATTTAACACTTTGGCTGTGTTGAATAGATCCTCCAATCAGAAACTCAGAAAAGAAATGTTAGACTTAAACTTAACCATTCGACAACTGGACTTAACAGATATGTACAGAACATTTCATTCTAACAAAATTGAATGCACATTCTTTTCATCAGCCAATGGAACATCCTCCAAAATTGATCACATCTTAGGTCACAAGTCTAACCTCAGCAAATTTAAAAGAATTTTAATTTTATCTTCTCAGACTATCATAGAATAAAAGTTGAACTCAGTAACAACAGCAATCTATATACTCATACAAAAACATGGAAACTAAATAACCTTATGCTGAACAATAGCTGGGTTATAGACGAGATTAAGAAGGAAATTAAAATTTTTGGAACAAAAATGACGATGAAGACACAAATTACCAGAACCTCTGTGATACTGCAAAGGCAGTCCTAAGAGCTAAATTTATAGCACTGCAATCCTTCCTCAAGAGAATGGAAAGAGGGAAAGGAACAAGATGGCAGCCGAGTAACAGCTTCTTTGCAACTGGGCATGGTGAGACTGAGGCGAGAAGACTCCAGACATTTCTGATCGGCAGGATCTGCCCAGAAACACCCCCTTTGAAGACACAGGGAGTCAGTGAGAGACTTCTGGACCCCAGGAGGAGAACAAAAGCAATGGAGAACTGGCAAGTGGTTGCATGTGTTCATTTGGTCTAATCCACCCAGCAACTGTAAGTAAAGCAGCAGTGAGATTGCAAACTGGAAAGGCCTTACCTGTGAGCTGGTTTTGTTGTTATTGTTTTCTTCTTTTTTTAGGACTTGGCACTCAGTTGTACCATCTTGGGAGAACTTGGGCAAGATTGCAGAGGACTTTAGCATTGTTTTAGGGCCCCAGACTGAGCGATGAGCCAGACGGAGCTAATACTGTTCAGCTATGGGCCGCGCGGAGCCATTGTGGGAGAACTGCAGCGACAAGCTCTTCCCTCAGGGTCACAGAGCAAGGATCGGGCAGGAAACCTTAGGTGAGTAATCTAGTGACTGAGCAGCCTAAAGGAGGGGACTAAAATGCCTTACAGCCTTGGCCCTCAGGGGCACAGAGTGAGACCCATTTGACATACTGGGTAAGTGGACAGCCACTTCAGGAGTAATCCCAGCAACAAGTGCTTTCCTGCGAAAGCTTCTGTTTAGCCAAGGTTAAGCAGTTTAAAGTGGGCTGAGGAGAGATTAATGCTCTCCACCCTGTGGGTTTGATAAATCAGCAGAGGTCTACAGTCTCCTCTCATATAGCCGTGTCAGCTTTGTGATTGACATCTCATACCCCAGTAGATCACCTGTTGCCCAGACAATATTCAGCAAGATATATATACTGCTGTCTTTATGTTTTTTTTTTTATTTATTTTTATTTTTTTGTAGAGACAGAGTCTCACTGTACCGCCCTTGGTAGAGTGCCGTGGGGTCACATGGCTCACAGCAACCTCTACGTCTTGGGCTTACGCGATTCTCTTGCCTCAGCTTCCCGAGCAGCTGGGACTACAGGCGCCCGCCACAACGCCCGGCTATTTTTTGGTTGCAGTTTGGCCGGGGCTGGGTTTGAACCCGCCATCCTCGGTATATGGGGCCGGCACCCTACTCACTGAGCCACAGGCGCCGCCCTATGTTTTTTTTTTTTTAATTTCAACATTTTCCCTCTAGAATTTTCCCATTCATTTTTCTTTCTTTTCTTTCTTCATTTTTCTATTTTAAATATAATTTTCCATTGTTGCCTTCTTTACCAATTAGAACTTCATTTTTGCTAGTGTTTCTACCCATATTATTTGGCTTTTCCCCCAATTTTATCCCATAAAATTTTCTGTTTGCTTGTTATGGTTTCATTTGTAGCATTTTTGTCTTTTCTGTCTACTTGGTGAGGTGGGTTTCTGTGTCCAGTATAGCAAAGAGCTGCTGACCTCAAGGAACTACCAAACCCACAACCCCCTGATGTTGGGGGGGGGTTAAGGTTTGGTCAAAGTACCCTAATGTACAATATAATGCTCCCGTCTCCCTCTTTCTGTGCCTCTCTTCTTTTTGTCAATATTCCCTTTTACTCAACCCCTTCTTTTTCTCCTTTTTTTTTTTCTTTTCTATTTTCCCTTCTTGCTCTTCAGTCTTCTCATCCTTCTGGTCCTGAGGGCCACAGTGCAAACCCCCCAGGCCTCAGTTTTCCCATCTGAAGAAATTGGCATGGACATTCAAATAGCCTTCCAGGCCGCTTAGTGGATATACTGATCAAATGTCTGTCAGGGGGACTGAGAAAGACCAAAAGGCTAAACCCAGGCTAGAAGGCCATGGGCTTGGGCTGAGTTCTTACACTGGGCCCAGAAGATCACACCACAATGGAGTCTCTCAACTAAAGTCCCTCACCCCCAGCCTAAACTGACTTGTTTGTCTGCCCTTCGGAGAAATCGGGACCTTACCAAAAGTTCAGCCCTTGTCCTCCAGGCCATCACATCACAATTAAGAAGTCAAGTGGTTTGAGGAGAAGGAAAGAGGACCTTAGGAATTAATTTCTTCATTTAAGGAGGATGGAGACCACTGTGTAAATGCCATCATTGTCCACATAAGCAGAAAGATAGAGCTTTCAAATGGACAGCTTACAGTTCCAGGCTGTTGTCATTTGACTATACAATGAACGATTTGTATCATCCTGAGGAAGGAGAAATAAATAAATCAATCTTATACTACTTAATGATCCTGAGAAAGCAGGAGGCAGCTTCAGAAAAACTCCTCCAAAGATAAGATGAAACTTTTCACTGAGCTAAAATAATCTTGGAAAAAAACTATGGAATAAGAGCACCTTAGTTTCTTGAGTATTACAATCATTAACTATTTGTACCCTTTGTTGTAACTATACCTATGCAGCTGATACTGAGCTGCACAAAAAAGTCATGAGTTGGAGACTAGCCTGAGCCAGAGCCAGAGCCAGACAACATGTCTAAAGTTAAAGCCAGGCATTGTGGTGGGCACCCATAGTCCCACATACGTGGGAGGCTGAGGCAAGCGAATTACTCGAGCCCAAGAGTTGGAGGTTGCTATGAGCTGTGATACCATGGCACTTTACTGAGGGTCATAAAGTGAGACTCTGTCTACATAAATAAATAAATAAAAAGAAAAAAGTCAAAAAAGACAAAGATGGTCACTTTATATTGGTCAAGGGAAAAATACAACAAGAAGACATTTCAATTCTAAATATTTATGCACCCAATTTAAATGCTCCCAGATTCTTGAAACAGACTTACTCAGTCTGAGCAATATGATATCCAATAATACCATAATAATGGAGGACTTTAACACTCCTCTTAAAGAGCTGGACAGTTCCTCTAAACAGAAATTAAACAAAGATATAAGAGATTTAAATGAGACCCTAGAACAACTGTGCTTGATAGACGCATATAGAACACTCCATCCCAAAGATAAAGAATATACATTCTTCTCATCACTCCATGGAACATTCTCCAAAATTGATCATATCCTGGGACACAAAACACATATCAACAGAATCAAAAGAATTGAAATTTTACCTTGTATTTTCTCAGACCATAAGGCACTAAAGGTGG
Source organism: Nycticebus coucang (assembly GCF_027406575.1). Classification (NCBI taxonomy): domain Eukaryota; kingdom Metazoa; phylum Chordata; class Mammalia; order Primates; family Lorisidae; genus Nycticebus; species Nycticebus coucang. The sequence continues at coordinate 89,658,060 of NC_069785.1, forward strand.
AACTCAACTCTAACAAAAACGCTCTACCCCACACAAAGGCATGGAAATTAAACAATCTTCTGTTGCATAATAGATGGGTGCAGGAAGAAATAAAACAGGAAGTAATTAACTTCCTTGAGCATAGCAACAATGAAGACACAAGCTACCAAAACATGTGGGATACTGCAAAAGCAGTTTTGAGAGGAAAATTCATCGCTTCAGATGCCTACATTCGAAAAACAGAAAGAGAGCACATCAACAACCTCACAAGAGATCTTATGGAATTGGAAAAAGAAGAACAATCTAAGCCTAAACTCAGTAGAAGAAAGGAAATATCCAAAATCAAATAAGAGATCAATGAAATTGAAAACAAAAGAATCATTCAGAAAATTAATGAAACAAGGAGTTGTTTTTTTGAAAAAATAAATAAAATAGATAAACCATTGGCCAGACTAACTAGAAATAGAGAAGTAAAATCTCTAGTAACCTCAATCAGAAACGATAAAGGGGAAATAACAACTGATCCCACAGAGATACAAGAGATCATCTCTGAATACTACCAGAAACTCTATGCCCAGAAATTTGACAATGTGAAGGAAATGGATCAATATTTGGAATCACACCCTCTCCCTAGACTTAGCCAGGAAGAAATAGAGCTCCTGAACAGACCAATTTCAAGCACTGAGATCAAAGAAACAACAAAAAAGCTTCCAACTAAAAAATGCCCTGGTCCAGATGGCTTCACTCCAGAATTCTATCAAACCTTCAAGGAAGAGCTTATTCCTGTACTGCAGAAATTATTCCAAAAAATTGAGGAAGAAGGACTCTTCCCCAACACATTCTATGAAGCAAACATCACCCTGATACCAAAACCAGGAAAAGACCCAAACAAAAAGGAGAATTTCATGCCAATCTCACACATGAACATAGACGCAAAAATTCTCAACAAAATCCTAGGCAAGAGATTACAGCTTATCATCAAAAAAGTCATTCATCATGATCAAGTAGGCTTCATCCCAGGGATGCAAGGCTGGTTTAACATACGCAAGTCTATAAACGTTATCCACCATATTAACAGAGGCAAAAATAAAAATCACATGATCCTCTCAATAGATGCAGAAAAAGCATTTGATAAAATCCAGCATCCTTTTCTAATTAGAACACTGAAGAGTATAGGTATAGGTGGCACATTTCTTAAACTGATTGAAGCTATCTATGACAAACTCACAGCCAATATTTTACTGAATGGAGTAAAACTGAAAGCTTTTCCTCTTAGAACTGGAACCAGATAAGGTTGTCCTCTGTCACCTTTACTATTCAACGTAGTGCTGGAAGTTCTAGCCAATACAATTAGGCAAGACAAGAAAATAAAGGGAATCCAAATGGGAGCAGAGGAGGTCAAACTGTCCCTCTTTGCTGACGACTTGATCTTATACTTAGAGAACCCCAAAGACTCAACCACAAGACTCCTAGAAGTCATCAAAAAAATACAGTAATGTTTCAGGATATAAAATCAATGTCCACAAGTCAGTAGCCTTTGTATACACCAATAGCAGTCCAGATGAGAAGCTAATTAAGGACACAACTCCCTTCACCATAGTTTCAAAGAAAATGAAATACCTAGGAATATACCTAACGAAGGAGGTGAAGGACCTCTATAAAGAAAACTATGAACTCCTCAGAAAGGAAATAGCAGAGGATATTAACAAATGGAAGAACATACCATGCTTATGGATGGGAAGAATCAACATTATTAAAATGTCTAAACTTCCCAAAGCAATCTACCTATTGAATGCCATTCTCATCAAAGTAACTACATCGTACTTTCAAGATTTGGAAAAAATGATTCTGCATTTTGTATGGAACCGGAAAAAACCCCGTATAGCTAAGGCAGTTCTTAGTAACAAAAATAAAGCTGGGGCATCAGCATACCAGATTTTAGTCTGTACTACAAAGCCATAGTGCTCAATACAGCATGGTACTGGCACAAAAACAGAGACATAGACACTTGGAATCAAATTGAACACCAAGAAATGAAACTAACATCTTACAACCACCTAATCTTCGATAAACCAAACAAGAACTTACCTTGGGGGAAAGAGTCCCTATTCAATAAATGGTGTTGGGAGAACTGGATGTCTACATGTAAAAGACTGAAACTGGACCCACACCTTTCCCCACTCACAAAAATTGATTCAAGATGGATAAAGGACTTAAATTTAAGGCATGAAACAATAAAAATCATCAAAGAAAGCATAGGAAAAACACGGGAAGATATTGGCCTGGGGGAAGACTTCATGAAGAAGACTGCCATGGCAATTAGAACAACAACAAAAATAAAGAAATGGGACTTCATTAAACGGAAAAGCTTCTGTACAGCTAAGGAGACAATAACCAAAGCAAAGAGACAACCTACACAATGGGAAAGGATATTTGCATATTTTCAATCAGACAAAAGCTTGATAACTAGGATCTATAGAGAACTCAAATTAATCCACATGAAAAAAGCCAACAATCCCGTATATCAATGGGCAAGAGACATGAATAGAACTTTCTCTAAAGATGACAGACGAATGGCTAACAAACACATGAAAAAATGTTCATCATCTCTATATATTAGAGAATTGCAAATCAAAACAACCCTGAGATATCATCTAACCCCAGTGAGAATGGCCCACATCACAAAATCTCAAAACTGCAGATGCTGGCGTGGATGTGGAGAGAAGGGAACACTTTTACACTGCTGGTGGGACTGCAAACTAGTACAACCTTTCTGGAAGGAAGTATGGAGAAATCTCAAAGCACTCAACCTAGACCTCCCATTCGATCCTGCAATCCCATTACTGGGCATCTACCCAGAAGGAAAAAAATCCTTTTATCATAAGGGCACTTGTACTAGACTGTTTATTGCAGCTCAATTTACAATCGCCAAAATGTGGAAACAGCCTAAATGCCCGCCAACCCAGGAATGGATTAACAAGCTGTGGTGTATGTATACCATGGAATACGATTCAGCCATTAAAAAAAATGGAGACTTTACATCCTTCGTATTAACCTGGATGGAAGTGGAAGACATTATTCTTAGGAAAGCATCACAAGAATGGAGAAGCATGAATCCTATGTACTCAATTTTGATATGAGGACAATTAATGACAATTAAGGTTATGGGGGGGAAGCAGAAAAAGGGATGGAGGGAGGGGGGTGGGGCCTTAGTGTGTGTCACACTTTATGGGGGCAAGGCATGATTGCAAGAGGGACTTTACCTAACAATTGCAATCAGTGTAACTGGCTTATTGTACCCTCAATGAATCCCCAACAATAAAAAAAAAAATGTATTTACACAGTATACATATTTATTTACAATTTCTTTCCACATTGCCAAACAACCTCTTTTGAAAATTCAAAGTGTAATTAATCCTATAAGAGTTTTTGCTAAACACAGTAAACTCAATTTGCATTATTTTTCCCCTTCTCTTATTTCTGTCTCCCCTTTTCCATGAATTACTTGGCTTAAAATGCCAGTTTTTTCATAGTTAGTTTCTCTTCTGCCAGAAAAGGTAGTGCTCTGAGTGGTCCTTGCTCTCCCTGTCCTGGAAACCCCAGTTAGCGGAGATTCCCTCCAGGCAGGCAGTCTTGAAGTTCTTTCCTGCACCTAACCTCTCTTTCTCATTTTGCTGCTAAATTTATTGTCCTTTTCTTCAGCATCTTCATTATAAAAGCTACTTCTTTACTGCAAGGCAAGTATGAAGCCCTCTCTGAGGTACCTTGTCAAGTTGTTTCTTGCCAGCCTCAAATCTCCTAGTCTCACCTGTTGTAGTGAGAGAGACAGAGAGGGCGAGGAAGGGGAGGCAGAAGAAGAGGGGGTGGGGGAGAGGAGCAGGGGGGAGGGGGGAAGCTGCAGCAAATTCTCTAGCAGGAGTCATCAAATTGCGCCCCTTGGGTCACATGAGGCGGAGCCATTGTAATTGTTGCCATTCTGTTTTTTTACTTCAAAATAATATATGTGCAGGGTGCATAGGAATTTGTTCATAGATTTTTTTTTTTTAAACTATAGTCTGGCCCTCCAATGGTGTGAGGGACAGTGAACAGGCCCCCTGTTTAAAAATTTTGAGGAACCCTGCAATGTATCCACAGTGGTATCACTGGGTAGTAGGATTGTAAGTGAGTTATTTTACCATCTTTATTTTTCTCTTACGATCTTTATTTTTCTTAGCATTTTACAAGATTTCTACTATGAACGTATACATTTTATTTCAGTTTCCCTAGAAAACAGAGCCTGTGGGAAAGCTTACAGGCTAAGCAGTGCTTTTCAACCTATCTCAGGGTGCACTTGAACCTATAGTTTAACTTCTTCAGTGCCCTTAAATTACATGGATCAAAAGAAAAAGAGTTTAAAAAGGAATATACTTACTGTGCTTGGAACTTCTTTCAAAAATAGTTTAATGAATGATCTTTAGGAATTGTCACAGCACACCTGAGAACCTCTCATGGCACACAGGTTGAAAATCATGAATTTAAAGCTTCATTGGAGATGCATCCCCGGGGAAGCAAGAATGAGGAAGAAAGAGTGAGGCAGGGCAAAAGGAAAACAAAACCGGCTGGTACAATTGCTAGCCGGTCACAGCCTGACACCAATCACAGCTGATGGCACAGCCACTAAGTACCTCCCCACACAGGTCACATGGAGGTGTGACTCTGTACAGTCAGCCGGGCTGGTCACTAACCAGTGACATCTCCTTGTCAGAGTCTGCAATGACCCCCCCCAACAGGTCACCTGGATGACAGGATCCAGGGCTGCAGTGACCTGGCCTGGCCAGTGCCCTCAGGCAGCTGTGTCTCCTGTCGCTCAACACTACATGTGGGGCTCTCGTTCTGCAGAGTTGGTGGCAGCAGTGGAGACAGTGGCCAGGGCTTCATGGCACATAGACAGCTTGAGCGCTTACCACGGCTGCTCTGACTGGGAGGCAAGGTCTGGTGATGGAATTTTCTTATATCTAAAATAACAGAAAAGTTGGTTTCAAAATATTTGATTCAACCTAAGTCTTTCTCCTCTTATTCTTTTTTTGTCCTGCTCATTCCACCTTCTTCACATCCCAGCTCCAAACTGGATAAAGCATTTCTAAGTTGGATGTCACACCCATAGGCCCCCAGGTACCAGGCGAGCAACACCCACAGGGGTCAGGTCGGTGGAGGCCAGACAGGGTGAGGCGTGCGGCATGTGTACAGCAAGCACCCATGAGTCACAGCTGCTGGGCTCCCGCCCACCACTGTCACCTCTTCCAATTTATTCCAAAAGAATTTAAAGACTTGAAAGTCAGAACTTTCTACAACATCTCCTCATTTTTCATCCTTGACAGCAAATAAAAATTTCTGTTTACAAATGCTCTGGGCCAAACAAAACATTCACTAGCCACAAACATTGTGTGTCTACCAGCCTGTGACATCTGGTCTTAAAGACACTGTATCAAACATAGAAAAACTTCATTCCCCAACCTTTGCTCTGTCTCATGATAACAGTAGCTCTCATGTCTGTACATTGCATGTGCAAGACAGTCAGTGTTATACACAGATTTCTTCATTTAATTTTGAGAACAACACTATTATATAGGAACTATTTTAGTCCCACTTGACAGATGAGGAAACTAAGGTTCAAGAAGTGTAAGCATCTGTCAGATCACTCAGCTAATGGCTGGTGTGGCTGGTGGGGCTCCTCGGCCCCTCCAGGGGCTGCATCTCCAGCAGCTTTTCAGGTGAATACACATTTCCACCTTCACTAACTGGCCTGGAATGCACAGCGACCCTGTCCGGCAGTAGGGAAATGGAGCGTCCCTGTTTAACAGATGAAGAAACTGCGATGCAGAGCTGCAAAGTGACTGTGAGGTTGCAAGCAGGGAAGAAGGGAGTCATGTTTCAAAGGCAGGGGTGTGTGACTGCAGGCCCAGGGTCTCCTGCTTGGAAAACTCCCAGCCACCGGATTCACAGAGACTCTGAGGGTCCCTGGGTGTTGGAGGAAGACTAGGTGGAGATGGTGCCCACTGCTCTCCTTGAGAAAGTCTCCGATAGGACTTGGCGGTTCCTTTTGCATTTCCCTGGGGTGTCCCTAATAGCAGGACTGGGGCTGCTTACAGAGCCCAGAGGTGTCCTGCCCCTGAATTTGCTCCTCAAGGGTAGTCAGTTCCCGGCTCCCACACTTCCCACCCATGTCCTCTGAGGACTGAGCCCAGGCAGGGCAGGGACTGTGTCCTAAGCAGCTGCAAATTCTCAGGTCTATTTCTCCTAATAAAGGAAGAGATCATCTGTGACACTCTCATATAATAAGAAATATACATTTAACTTTTTTCCCTTATAGCCCTTGTTCGTCACACAAAGCTCTGAAGATCTTTCTGATGTCCTGGGTGACTTAAGCATTGGACACAGAGCATCAGACACAACCCTCGGAACTTCCTAGGGGACAGGAGCATTTTTGGTCCCAATGAGGAGACAATTGGGGAGGGTGGAAGTGATAATTGGTGGCTGGTTGTCAAGAGAGCCAACCACATGTTTGGTGGGTTGAAACTTTTGGCCCCAGTCCCTGACCTCCTAGAAGAGGAGAGGAGATAAAGGTCAAGTTGATCACCAATGGCCAGTAATTTAATCAATCATACTTAGGTAATTAACACTTTAGGGAACCCCAAAGGACCCTGAAGGGTGGCACCACAAACAGGGCAGGGAGCCCCCACACCTCGTTCTCTGTGTCCTTTCGTGTTCCCCTGCTCTGTGTTCTTTATTACATCCTTTTTTTTTTTTTTTCTTTTTTAGATGAGTCTCACTTGTAGCCCTGTATAAAATGCCCTGGAATCATTATAGCTCACAGCAACCTCAAACTCTTGGACTCAAGTGGTCCTCCTGCCTCAGCCTTCCCAGTCACTGAGACTATAGGCACTTGCCCAACACCTAACCAGTTTTTCTATTTCAGTAGAGACACAGTCTCAGCCTTCCTCAGGTTGGTCTTGAACTTCTAAGCTCAAACAATCCACCTCCCTGGCCTCCCAGAGTGCTGGGATTACAGGGGTTTTGTAATCCCAGAGTATTGTAGCCTTTATTAATATAATAAACCAGTCAATGTAAGAAAGCATTTCTCTGAGTTCTGTGAGCCATTTGAGCAAACTGTGGGAACTCCAATACGGCCAGTCGGTCAGTGTGGGTGACAGCCTGCTACTTCCAGTTAGCACCTACCATGGGGCCATCTTGGGCACTGATCCTATAGCCTGCAGCATCCTCTTCAACCCCGGGTAGGTGGTGTCAGAATTGGGTTGTGTGGACACACCATTGTTAAATGCTTCCTTTTGGAGGGCAGGGACCCACGCACTGGCTATCAAAAGTGGTGTGTTGAGCGCTGTGTGGGAGTTGAGAGGAAAAAATGATTTCTCCTCCTCAACAAACACATCCATTAGTAACCTTTCTTTGAGGTTACTCTTGAGACCCTTTGAAAGTTAATGAAAGCTATTGTCTTCTTCCTTAAAATATGCATTTATGAAATCAGATGCTCTATCTGAGGTCAGAAAAATTCCTGTGTCAACTGGAGCCTCCCTGTGAGCTGAGGTTATAACCTCCTGACCCATCACATGCCTCTTGTTACAGGTAAGCAGTTTCTAGCCCCCAGGCCAGTCTCAGGTGACATCCTGAGTGCTGACTGACAAAGAATGCCCTATTCTTTACATTTTATTGTTTTACACAGACTAAAAACCAACACAAGCTGGCAGCAAAAAAGGGGGAGAAGTACCCAGTTTCAGTTTAGGATGATGGAAAAGTTCTGGAGATGGTATCCTGGTTTCAGAGTAGTGCGAATGCCCCAGAATTGTACACACAAAAATTTTCAAAATGGTAAATTTTATGTTATATATAAATACATAAAACCATAATACAAAAATGAAAAAGAAAACAAAGAGAGCCAGATAAAGAAAGGAGAAAAGAAAGAAGGAAAAAAAGAAAAAAAAAGAAAAAGGAAAGAAAGAAAGAAAATACAGAGAAAGAAAGAAGGAAAAAAGAAGAAAATAAAGGGAGAGACAGAAAGAAAGAAGGAAAAAAAGAGAAAGAAAGAAAAGAAAAGAAAACACAAGATGAGAAAAGAAATGAAAAGAATAGAAAAAATAAACGAGAGCATTTTAAAGGCACTAGTGCACTGGGCCTCGGGAAGGGACTAGGACATTCTGTGTCCCTCTTCTCTGCTCCTCCCTTGTGGCCTCCCCCTTGCCCTGCTCTTTCAGCCTGTGCTCATGTCACTGCTGCCAAGCTTTTATTCAGAGAATATCTGCCCAGGCTGGGCAGCCACATCTCAGACCCAGGCACAAATTCCTTGGAGGAAGGAATGATCCCAAGTTGGAGCAGAGAATCATCTCTGGCCAGAAGGGAAGGGTCACTTAATATGATCGTGATGGCCAGAGGAAACGTCCGTCACAGGGAAGTGGAGAAGTAAACAACGTGGGCAAATGTCAATGAAATGCAGCAATTAGAAGCAAAAACCAGGCTGCATATGGAGCAGTACAGATAGAGCTCAACTGTGTATTGTTAAGTCGAAAAAGGAAGACACAGAATAATACCAGATCAGAGCTGCTCTGACATGACTGGGCAGAGGGATTTACTGGGGGGTCTTGTCAAATGCAGGCTGTCTCAGCAGGGTGGGCAGTGCTTGAGACTGCATTTCTGACAGTCCCCAGGTGTCACTGCTGGTCCAGGAGCCACACTGTGAACAGCTAGGCCCTCACAGCTCGGCTTGTGTGTGAATCAGGAACACATGCCCAACACCTCTCCCTGTTTTATAAACCTCTGGATACGTGCCTCCTGCAGGACATGTACCAGACACAGTATGGGGGGAGTGGGAGAGGTGAGGAGTGAAAGTGGCCCGTGGCTACAGGGAGAAAGAAACCTATAAAATATAAGAGGGGACTTTCTCCAAGTCCTGTAGAGAGAGAGCTGAGAGGTGTGATTAAACTGACTTGCTGGGCCCACAATGCAAAGGAGCAGGAGAAGGGAGGTGGTAGAGGCAGGGAACTCCAAGGCGCGGGTGGAGGGGAGGGGAATCAGCAGCAACAAGGCAACTGGCACCCCACCTGTGAGGAGATCTCAGTGACAGGATCTGGCAGGGATGGAGCAGACCCCCGGGCAGGGCTACTAGCACCTCCCTCCAATTCACCATGCAGCGTCCCAAGCCGGTGGCCACTCTGCAGGTTTGGCTGGACAATCCCTGTACATTCCAGCTCTGACTCTAAGGACTAACAGAAATGATGGCCTGGCTTTCACCTGTAAGAAGATAGATGCTACCCAGAGGGAAAAAAATCATTTTACCACAAAGACATTTGCACCAGAATGTTTATTGCAGCTGAAATCACAATTTCCAAGACATGGAAACAACCCAAGTGTCCATCAACCCACGAACGGATAAACCAATTGTGGTATATGTATACCATGGAATAGTATTCAGCCATAAGAAAACATGGAGACTTTACATCTTTTGTGTTTACCTGGATGTTGTTTACACACATTGTTAGTGAAGTATCTCAAGAATTGGGTGGGGGGTCTCCAATGTACTCAATAGTAATATGAAACCAAATAGATAAACAACAACACACCCACATGAGAGAAAAACACAAGTATAGTCTAGGGAGGGGGAGGGGAGAGGCAAGAGAAGGGAGGGGGAGGCAGGGGGGAGTGGTGGGATGTCACCTAATATACGCAATGTGAGGGGGCTCAGCAGGCCCCCAGGTGAAGGGCTCAACTACAACTTGAACTTCACCTTAAAAATGAAAATAATGTAACCTAAACATTTGCACCCTCATATCAATCTAAAATAAAAAATAGAGAGATGGGCCAATGTGGTGACATTTGAAATGCATTGCCTTGCACTTCCCACACAGTGGCATTCTCCATCTGTCCAGGATATAGGAAAAGGATTTGCTGAGATGTATTCTAACAATTTGATTCATATGCACAATGAGGGAAAGAAAACACAATCAAGTCAACCTCAGTAATCCAAGAGGCTAATAAGCAAATCCATCAAATTCCATTCCCCAGGATTCTCTGATAAAGAAGAGGCTGAGGGCCCACAGCCAGTGATGCTGACAGAGCTACAGTCAGGCCTCAGCAGGGGAGAGGAGAGAACCCCACAAATCTCAGGAGGCACCGGGCGTGTAACTGCCCTGCACCCTGAGCTCAGTTCCTCCTGCCCTAGTCCATTCTCCCCAGGACACTAGAGAAGGCAACACAAGTGTGTCTCCATGAAGGAGGAACTGGAAATGGGGAGCAGCCCACATGGAGCATGATGCCAAATTGGGGACTTGCCGTCTGCTTTCCCTCCAAAGCCGCATCACACCCCAGCATTGTTCTCACTCTCACCATGTTTCCTGGAGAGCAGAGCAGTGGTACTTTAAAACACTCCATCCAAGGAGCAATTTTTCCTTTCTGGGGTGTCTCTGAAGTTGAAACACTGGGCCTGTATTTTGAACCACTCACAACGTGCTGATTGAGTCAGGAGTGAGGTGATCCATCATCCTGTTAGCAAACTCTGTGACATGGGCTCTGCATTAATCATCAGATGGACATTTACTGAGCGCCTGCTGTGTGCCAGGTGTGAACTAAGAACTGTGCTGACCGAAGAAGAGTGTTGGATGAGGACCGTGTGTGTCACGTACTCACACTCCACGTACTGGACCACATATCCAGAAAAATGGGGCAACACACAGGAAATCAGAGCAGCGAGCTGTCCTCCTCTCCCTCCAGGACTCGACTTCGTGCTTCACACATCAAGCTGATCCACAGATGCTGACAATGTCACCAGACAGGCTGCCCCACAGAGAGTAGCCTTCTAAAGCACGAAGCTCTCCCAGAGGGAAGCAGGGCCCAGAGAAAAGAGAAGCAAAGAGAGACCAGCCTGTCCTGGCTGGGATCTGCCCTTCTGAAATCCTGCAACGCTAGAGAAGAGAAAGAGCCCAGCTCTCTCCTGAGCCTGTGTCAGCCCTCGGGATGAACCAGTCTGGCCATGGGGTGAAGGTCAGTCAGGACCAAACTGACCAGATCAGTTGTGTCAAGTCTGCCCTAGTCTGCACACTACATTTGCTTTTATTCCTCACTCATATTACTGCAATTCATATTTATGAAATAGACTTTAAATGGAAATAATTACTGAGATTTACTGCACTTGTCCTGGGATTCAAATTCTTTAGGCCATGGCTAAGTTTAAAGTTATATTGAGAACAACAAAAGTTGTAAGCACAGTTAACTAAAGACGACAAGAAGAACACTAAATAAAACGACAAACAAAGATGTCTGAGAACAATATACTTCCCATCCTGAAAACTGAAGCTGTTTTGTTTAGCAGGCCCAGGGCAGTGCGAACCCTCAGCTGGTGCTCCAACAACTGAAGCTTTTAACCTTCATCTCTGCACATTTCTGTAGTCCACTGGTCCAGCATGAGTTTGTTGGTTTTCATTAGGGGGATAAGGCTGGATTCGGGAATGATGTAATCCAGGCAACTTGACCACTGTACGGGTCATAAGTAGGATGTCCTGGAGGCCTGTCCACTTTCCCTTGAGTTCATCATGTCTTTCCCTTCAAGTCCTGAGGATAACCTGGTTACCAGATGGAACATATGCAGATTTCAGGAAGCAGGACAAGGGTGGCATAGTGTAGCTCAGGAGGTGGCTGGGCTTGCCATGGCAGAGATCAAAGGTCATCTACTAAAGGCAGTCGGGAGAGCATCTTGAGTAGAGGGTCCAGGGCCCTCTGGAATGTAGGATCTGGAAGATACATCTCAAAAATTACTCCACGGTAAAGAAGTAAATAGAAGCCCAACCTGACTTTTTTACACTGACAGGGATGAAGTCAGAATTGTTTCCAGAGCAAGAAAATGAAACCATTTAGTAGTCAACCTACAGGTATCTACAAGTTCTGGGTTTTGAGGCTAAGGTTTGCATGATGAGAACATTAGTATTCTTGTTCACTGCCTTAGCACAGTTCTTTAAGATAATACTTAGTTTTAGGAGTTACCATAGAACTGATCTGAAGTTCTGGGAAATTTAAGTGAACATACCTGAAAATCAGCTGGGTGTGGAGCCACTTGTGAGGCCCTGTAGTAGCGACACCACTTACTGGGAAATTTGCTATTCAGGTTCTAATTTCTCCTGAGATATCTACATAGACCCAGAAGGTAGTGTTCAATATTGCACAGATTCCATCCAGTGTAGCCAACAGGTGATTTTTGTTGAGTCTTAAGGCTTTTGAAGTTTTTTTTCCCCATCAGTCTTAGAGTCAGACAAATCTCTAATCAGACTTTTTTTGGCATCTAGTCTGTAGATTGGGACAAGTATTCTCAGCAAGCTTTTGTAGTTTATTTCTGAGGGCATCATCCTGAAATATGTGAGTGGCATGTATCTTGGGGTAAATATTTTGAATTTTGTTTTTTTCCTCAGTACCCACTTTGAAATTAAAAGATTTTACATATTAAAACCTACTATGTTATCTCAGGGCTAAGATGCAGGAAGAAAAATAAGACCTGGAGCAAATTTGACAATTGTATATAATTTTATATTCGTCGGCTAGTCTCTTAGGCCTGTTACAGATCAGTTTAGTTAAATAGCTATGTCTCATTCCATGAGCCTGCATTGTAGACAAGGCTGTACTTTAATACGGGTGGGCCACAGTATTTTATTTTTGAATCATATTTTTCTCCAATTTTCCATTTTACTAAAAACAAATTACAGCAGAATCAATTTAATTGTCAAAATAAACTGTACTTTCAGTATACTAGGTCTGATGATTTATATCAAGTGCAGTGAGAATATTGATTAACCATCTCAGCTTTACCGAGGCTTTAACTAAAGGCTTTCTTTTACAATTGCATTTCCTGGAACTTTTTTTTTTTTTTTGCATTTTTTGGCTGGGGCTGGTTTGAACCCACCACCTCCAGCCATATGGGGCCAGTGCTCTACTCCTTTGAGCCACAGGCGCCGCTCTGCTAGAACATTTTATAGAAAAATCTGAGGTCAGACTTGAAAGTCTCTCACAAGCCAAGGTTTTATCTATGCTAGAAGATACCTATATGTATTCGGTAAATTCCTCTTCTCTGGAGGTCTCAGAGTAAATTGGAATTCCCAGACCTGTCAGAAAGTGACATGTTTTACTCACTACAGATCAGGAAATGTTAGTGATGAGGTATCTGGCCAGTTTTTCTAATGGGCTTTCTATCAGCCTTAATGCCTTACCTCAGTCTGGTCACCTCTGAAAATGTCATTCAGTCAAAGACTTGGTAAAATAACCAGTCTTTTATTGCATCTCATAGAAGAAAACAAATTCTTTTTGATCTTACATAAATAATTATATTCTCAGAAATTAAAAATACTTATAAATGGTTTTCAAGTTCTGAAGAAATCAAGGAAAGAGAAAAATGTTTTGAATTTTGCTTGTAAGTACATATACTGTCGAAAGCTATAACTAGCTCAAAAGATGGAAAAGTGGTTTCTTATTTTCATGACAGGGTCTCGCTATGTCACCGTCAGTAGAGTGATATGGCATCACAGCTCACAGCAACCTCCAACTCTTGGGCTTAAGCAATTCTCTTGCCTCAGCTTCCCAAGTAGCTGGGACTACAGGTGCCCGCCACAATGCCTGGCTATTTTTTGTTGTTGTTGCAGTTGTCATTGTTGTTTAGCTGGCCAGGATTGGGTTCGAACCAGCCACCCTCAGTATATGTGGCTGGTGGCATAATCACTGTGCTATGGGCACCAAGCCAGAAAAGTTTTTTTTCTTTTTGACTTTTGGAAAACAGAACACAGAATCAGTAATGTTTTAAACAAAAAAGTCAAAAAAGAATTGGTTCAGGCCCATGTAATTAATTTCTGTTCTGTTTTAGCTTTTAAATTAAATTCCTGGAAGTTTGCTCTTAGTCCAATGGTATATGATTTCTAAAGTTATCAGAAATTTCTATTTAAGAGACCTGTCAATATTTCCATTACTTTTCCTGAAGAACAAATTTTGGACTTAGCCCATTATTGGAAAAAAAAAAAAACACACTTTCTGATATGAATTAATAATTAGTACTGATAACATACACTAAGGTAGACTAATACTTTATAATGTTAGAATATATGTATATATATAAACATAATCCACAGAAAATTAACCACCATTTCATATTTGACAATATTTCCTATACAGTTCTAATACACCAAATAAGCCAAATATTTCTTTCTCAGACATTCAATGGTCATATTATTTGAAAAAAAGAAATGAATTTCGACTTTTGATTTTGGAAGAATTACCAAACATCAAAGGCTTAAAACATTTGTTTAAATGGAATCACAAATCAAAAGATTTTCAAAGCAATACAGGAGGTTAAATGGCTATAAACCTAATTAAAGTTCAATCTTTCCTCTTCACCAATACAGACAACACATGGATTATTTCTTTCAGGCCATTTACTGAAAAGGTAAGATAACTTCCAGTAGTGTGATTTGTAAATTAAAGGGAAACAGGCAATTACATATTATAAAGCAAAGTCTACTGGATCACCTGTACACTTTTTCATAAATTCTCTCTCATGAGTTCTATTTCAACTGCACGATCTACAAACATCTTAAACTTTCTGTTTCGTCTTTCCTTTCACTTTCTAAAATAGCCAATCATTCTATTTCAGGACAAAAGTTTACCAGACAAGTTTCTTTTGTATATAATGTTATTTTCTTGTTTAGTCTTTTTTACCCCCCAAACCCACTTTTTACAAAACAGAATCACAGTTCACTATAAAGTTAATCATTCATTTAGCCAAACTAATAATTAGAAGATTTTTTTCTTCAAGACTTTATTGTTGATAAGTAGAAGATTTTAAAAGGAAAAAATCTTCTTCTTTGACAGATAAAAGACCCAATTTACTAAACAGCTGAAGTACTTTATCTCACAAATAGCTCAGATATTTCATGAAACATAATATGACTTTAAGGTTTTTACACATAAAGGTTTCATTTCAAAATAAGCTTTCTTCTGTGTAATAAAGACATAAAGGTCAATAACAAGGCAAGTAAACCCATCACAAACCTTTCAAAGAAAAGGGAATTTCTATATGCAATAATATAAATTAGAATTATGCAGAGAAAAAAGGTCTACGTTCATCACAGAGAAAATTTTTTCTCTCTCAATTTTTTGGGGTGTGTGAGAATGGATAAGATATAATGGTACATGGTGATCTTCAAATTTGTATACAACAAGAACGAAGTCTCACTTGCTCTCATCAAAACAGCAAAGGCAATGCTATCAAAGAAAGCATGAATGAAGAATAACTGCAGTAGCATTTCACACAGCCTTAATGTTTCATTGCGTAACAGGAAAACTTTGGAAGTGGAAAAATCACCTTTTGTGTTTTGATTTAGGTATCAATAAATAATTGCTTTTTAAAATTATAGTAATAATCTATCAGATAGCAGTATGCTTTAAAGTAGGAATCTTCAAACTATTAATATTACTCAAAGGGTCAGATAATAAATAGTTTAGGCTTTGAAAGCAATGCAGTCTCTGTCAACACTACCTAACTTTGCCCTTGTGCTGGAGAATCAGTCATGGCATAAACAAATAAACAGGTGTTGCTGTGTTCTAATAAAATTTTATTTACAAAACCAAGATGCCTATCTGGCTCAAGTTTGCTGACCTGTGATTTAAGCAAAACTTGTGAACTATTTTAATGCTTATAAATAAAGGCTAATGTGAAGCAATTAGGGAATTTATCTCTAGATAAATCACTAGAATAAAAGTAAACATCTCAGCATTCTAATAATTGAAAAGAAAAAACTTTTCTAAAAAGAAAAAAGAACAACCTTTGTGTTTTATTTTAAACCTATAACTTTAGTGTCTCCTACTTAAAAATGTATTTCGCAGTTATATGATTCTGAGGTGTTTATTTTTATTTTGAGTGCAATGTAGATAAATACTTATGTTAGTCTTTTAGAGTATGAAAATTAGGGGATGATAAGAGGATAACGTATTTAGCCGCTAATTAAGATTTACAAATTATAAGTAAGAGAGTTGGCTCAGCGCCCATAGCACAGCAGTTACAGTGCCACATACACCAAGGATGGGAGCTTTGAACCCCACTCGGCCAGTTAAACAACAATGACAACTGCAACAAAAAACAGCTGGGCCTTGTGATGGGTGCCTGTAGTCCCAGCCACTTGGGAGGCTGAGGCAAGAGAATCGCTTAAGCCCAAGAGTTGGAGGTTGCTGTGAGCTATGACACCAGCACATTCTACCGAGGGTGACACAGTCAGATTCTGTCTCAAAAGAAAAACAAAAGTAAGAGAGCACTCAAATGATCTAACATGTATGACCAGAGTCTAAGAATTAACCTGCCGTCTTTTTCTTATGTGTTAACATTTATTTTCAAATTGGTATGGGAAGCCACTTCTGAAAGGCAAAAAAGAGTTTTACGACCTTACTCATATTTTACTAAAACTAGCAAATAGCTTTCATGCAACCTGGCCACAGTAGTATCTCTCAATTTTTATCACTAATAACATTCATTGTAAAAGTGAGTATAAGGCTGGGTGCAGTGGCTCACACCTGTAATCCCAGCACTCTAGGAGGCCAAGGCGGGTGGATTGCTTGAGCTTACAAATTGGAGACCATCCTGAGCAAGAGCAAGACCCCATCTCCACTGAAAATAGAAAAATTAGCAGAGCTGTTTGGCGGGCACCTACAGTCCTGGCTACCTTGGAGACTGAGGGAAGGGGATCACTTGACCCTAAGAGTTTGACCTTGCTGTGAGCCAGCCTGACGCCACAGCACTGTACCCAAAGTGACCAAGTGAGACTCTGTCACAAGCAAAAATGTGTCCACTTTCAAGTGCAGTTTTAGAGGTGGTATATCTTCATCATAAATCACAAAACAAAATAAACCAAAATTCAGAATATGTCTTAAAAATGTCTACACTTGTAAGTAGTAATCAAATAGAGATTACAATGAGATGACACCGACTAGACAGGAGCTGGAGAACATCACAGCCTGGCCCAGTGGCTAGCAAATGGTCACTGCTTGATAATTGTTGAATAACTAAATAGCATTATCTCCTCTCTATTTACCCATATCTCAAAGCTCATTCCAAACGTCATCTCTACTACGAGAACTTTCTCTCAACTAAATCCTTGCTTGGCATCTTTTATATGACACCTAGCACTTCTCTTCTGCTTTACTCATACTAAATGTTATCATTCAACATTCACTGAGCATACACTGCCATATAATAGTTATTTGTAATAGTGATTAAGGTACCTGCTGGCCACCTGCCATGTGTCAGACATGGGAAATCGATTTGGATTCTGGCCTCGAGGAGTTAGCAATAAAATAGGCAAATCAGACAAGTAACACAAAAGTGAGCCAGTGAGATAAATGCAATGAAAGAAATGCAGAGCACTGTGGTACAAAGAGGAGCAAAAACAGACGTCCCCCTCTGACAGTGAGTTGGTCAGGAAAGGGTCTTGGAGGAAGCAAGGTCTTAAAAGATGGACAGACAGACAAATGACAGCTGAAGGGCACTGTAAGTGGAAGGAAGAATGTGTCAAAAATTGTGCATCAGTAACTGAAAAATTCAGAAAAGCTAAAATTATAAGGACTTGAGGAAGTTGAGCAGCAGATGAGGTAAGGACCAGACCATGAACATTTTTCCTACCACGCTACGGGACTTAGACTCTGTGTAAAATACTAAAGGGTTTTGAGCAGGACATAATGTCTTGTAATACCAGTTACACATTCCTAACCCCACCCCATCCCCAAAACCCCACAAAAATTTGAAATTCTCTAAAAGCTAACACTTTTTAAGCACCTACAGTAAAAATTCCACAGCTGACCTCCATGTATACATACTTTATTTTAGGAAAAAAAATATTTTTAAAATGTGTAAAATTACCTCCAGGCTACATGTATAAATTATATATAAAATAGAAATTAATTTGTGTTTAGACTTGGGACCCATCCCCAAGATATCTGATTTTGAATATGCAAACATTCTCCCAAAAATCCAATGTTCAAGACACTGCTGCTTCCAAGCATTTTGGATCAAGGAAATTCAATCTGTATATTGAAGAAAACAGAGGAGGACATCCTGAAGGAAGACCATCAGGAAGTTACTGCAGTAATTTTACCTAAGAAACATTGCATATCCACCTTGGATAATGGACAGGAAAGATAGAAGAACACATAAAAATACAGATTATTGACATCTGTCAATTGATTAAATTGATTAGTTGTGGGTGGGGAAGTGGAGACAAATTGACTTAGTGAAAGAAGAGGGCAGCCTTTATTTACTTATTATTTTTAATTTTTCATCAAAGAAATACCAGCTGAGCATCTATATATAATGGGTAGGTTTTGTGCTAAATTAAGGTACTGGGTAGATAAGTTAGATTTATTCTCTGCTGCTGTGGAACTTTGACTCTAGTTGCTCAGCTCAAAATAGTAGAGTTTGAGAAACACGGCCCATGATCATATTTCACTTGGCCCAAACTGAGTTTTCAAAAACTTTTGTTCATCAGAAAAATTCACACATTCTCTCTCTGTCACTTTTTACTCTGTCCTCTGCATCTCTCAGGGTCCTGAAAGCATTTCAATCTGTGACTATTGCCCTACTATTGTTTGAAACAAACAAAGAACTAGCTTAACATTGAGGGTGTTCTTTTCTTTTCCCTTTTTATTTTTTTATTATTATTTTTGCTGTTGTTTGTTTGTTTGTTTATGGAGACAAGGTCTCACTATATTACCCGGGCTGTTCTTGGACCACTGAACTCAAGTGATCCTTCTGTCTTAGGCTCCCAAAATGCTAAGATTACAGCCATGAGCCACCATGCTGTAGAGAGCCTGTCTCTACTAAAAATAGAAAAATTAGCCAGGTGTGGTGGCAGATGCCTGTAGCTCCAGGTATTTGGGATACTGAGACAGGAAGATCACTTGACTCCAAGGGTTTGAAATTGCTGTGAGCTAGGCTGATGACATAACAGTCTAGCCTTGGGAAACACTGTGAGACTCTGTCTCAAAAAAGATAAGTAATGTTTTATGCATAACAAAATATTTATTTTTCAATATCCTGATTTTCAATTGTTTCTACAAATAAACCTTGGTAAAATATGGAACCTGCACGTTTTTGTACTCTATGATGTGAAATTCACTTTTGAATCAATTTTAACCCAACTGAGCATACACACCAGATCTAAAAGGCTTTATTATTCCCACAAAAAGGGTCTTTTTAAATAAGCTTAGGACAGAAGTCAAATTTTCCATTATTAAATTTCCATCATTATATTCCATTTCTCTTCCAACAGAGAATGCTGGTGCTACTGGGCAACAACAAAAACAAAAAACAAACACCCACATTAAAAACTGTGGATTAAAAACTGTGGATCCACATTAAAAACTCATCATATAATACTAAGTTTCAAGCACACACCACATGTGTAGTACAAAGCCTTGCACCTACCTGCCAGTACTGGGCTGTTGTTGAAGGATTTTGTTCAGGAGAAGAGACAGAACACTTCTCTCTTCTTACTAACATTTTCATTTTCTGTTGAGTACAAAATAAATAAATGAAAGCCACGTGCTTTGTAAAGAAAGTAAATGTCGATATTTAATATAATTCAATGAGTTTTGTGTTGCCCATTTTTGTATACCAAGGAGTCTACAGTTCCATTATGCATGTAAAACTTAACATCTAAAATAGAAAAGTTTAAAAAGCTAAAATAGTATGTATAAATAAGTGGTATAGGCAGCAAGCTTCTTTTTTTATAGTCAGGGAATAAAACAATTAAAGGTTAATCACAGTATTGGGGAAAACACTATTGCTATTTTGTGCCCAGCCCTATGCTGAAGACTGGATACAGATTCTCTTATTTAATCCCAAAGTGTCACACCACTAGATACTATTTTATTCACAGACAGGACAGGTCCCAAGCCGGTCTTCAAGAAAAGATTAATATAGGGGAGAAAAAAAAAAAAAACAGTTAAAGCAAAGGCACAGACTAGTGCTCACATAAAAATGGAATTAACCTCGGGCAGTGCCTGTGACTCAAAGGAGTAGGGTGCCGGCTCCATACGCTGGAGGTGGCAGATTCAAACCCAGCCCTGGCCAAAAAACTGTAAAAAAAAAAAAAAAAAAAAAAAAAAGAAATTAACCTCTAAATTTTCTTTTCAATTTTAATGTTTACACATTTGGGAATCCCTCCTTCCAGATAGATTTTTTTTTATGTATATTTAAAATGATAGTGTTTTTTTCTTAATTTTTCTAGGTGGTCTATAAATATAATTCAGCCACCCTGCTTCAACTGACCAAAAACGTATGGTAAATGAGGTTTTATTCAACTTGAATTATCCAGATAATTATGCCCTAAATTTGATCTTATGTACTTAACACCTCTAAAAACAGCCGCTAGAGATACATGAGTAAAATTAACAATAGAGTCACAAGCAGCCATGAGCAGATTTCAGGCTGTGTCACCAAAGCCATTGTCCCTGCCACCCCCTCTCACCCTGTCCTGGCCAGAGGTTTCACCCACTATCTTGGGGGCTACGCCAGCCATGCATGACAACTGCCTGTTGCTCCCATAGCAACCACAGAAAACTAAGTCGCTGGCTCAGTGTCAGTATCCCATTGCATGATTTATAAAGAACTGCTTCGTAGCTAGGAAAATAAAACCTAGCAATAGGATTTGAAGAGAAATCATGCAACTGGAAAGGGGTGGACTTCTTTAGCACAATTCTTATCTCAAAAAATCTCCGAGCCCTCAGGATATCTCCCAAAATATTGTTGTCACCCCTACTCTGGCCTCAGTGGTGCTGTTCCTGTCATTAATATTTTGGCTCCCATATATGCCCAAATCTCCTCAGGATGACTGAAATAATTAGAGAAAACATTAATAAAGAAGAGGCAGCATTTGTCTCTTCTCCAGATTTAAATGGAGAATATCAAACAACTCATTCAGGAGTTGTTGTCTATGAATCAGGTTCAGGTCAATTTACTTGTTTTTTTTTTTTGGCATAATGTGTATTTGGTGCCTCACTACAGAAAAAGCCCACAGGTGCCATTACATTGCCAGAAGAGTCTAATCCCTCTCCAGTTCAGTGATTCAATAACCCAGTTTATATCTTACAGCCTGTAAGCCCGTATCACTGTTTCCATCACCCACGCCTTTTAGGAACATCACCCTCAGGAATCTGACATGTTAGGCTGGTGTGACCGCAGTGAAATACAGTGGCAGCTCCCCACATGGGAGTCTCAACCCCGAGGAATGGACTGAGTTGTCCACGAAAGGAGGCAGTTGGGAAGACTTGATTTCACACACACACACACACGCACACACACACACAGACACACACACAGTCCCTCCATCTCTGAAAGGGAAAAGCAATGAGGACAAACTGCGGCCTCAGTACATCAAAGTATGAGCTGGCACGACAGCTCATACACATCAGGTTCATGAACACCCCTAGATGGCTCTGCCACACAGCCAAGGTCCTGGGAAGCTCAGACACTTCTAACCCTGGTACAAGGCTCTCACCCCTCTTCAATGGCCCTCTGGCCCACCCTAAGACCCTGGAGAGAAGATTTAGAAAAGCAGTAAAATCAGGACAAGTAGGAAGGCTGTGCAACCCCTAAGTCCCCATGACCTTGGCATGGGTCTTAAGGAAGGCTAGATGATCCCTCCATCAGCCACTTGTTCCCAGAGGGGCTGGAAGGGCACCACTGCCATAGCGAAAACAGAGCCAAATATCAGAGTGACTTGTGTTGGGGGATGGGGAGCCGAGGACATGGCCAGAAACATCAACACCAACTCCTCTCTGAGCTGAAAGGCTCTGGTCCCAGGTACACCTGGTAGGCACCCTTCCAAGGAGTTCTGGCCCCCATTGGAGCCTTCCCACAACTTAATGGCTGTGTTTGTCTAGAGAGACCCTATTAATCATTGCCTGTTTCCACCACCACCACCAAGCTCTCGCAGGAAACACACACAGCCCCAAAACCAGCACTGGCCAATACCCCTCTCCAGCCATGGGAGTCACCAGGGCCAAGGAGAAGCAGGGCTAGGGACCCCTGCCTCAGTCCTCTCCACCCTCCTCATAGCCCGCTGACCTGTGGGTGGCCCAGCATGGGTCTAGGCCAGGCCAAACCACCATGTCCCCAGTGACCAGGGTCAGCATCCCACAGCACCCTTCCCACTCTGACCTCCACCTCCCAGAGGCAAAGTCAAGCCCAGACCTCTGCGGTGGGTGCGGGAACCCCCCACCCCCAAATTCCCCCAGAGCAGCTGCCTATGCAGGCGAGGGGCTGAGTCAGGAGCCCTCAGCAAGCTGCCCACCTTCATCAGCTCCAGCTGCCGCCCTGCGGTACGGGCCACCGGTCCTGTATCTCCAAGATGACTCCCTTGAGGGGCAGTAGCCCACAGGTCACTTCTGGGCCCCCTGCCAGTGCCAACATTTCCAAGTTGGCCCTGCCAGGGGTCAGTGACAAACAGGTCACCTCAGGGATTGCTGCAGGCCCTGGTATCTCTGAGCTGGCCCCGTCCAAGGGTCAGAGGTGGACAGGTCACCTGGGGGATCCCTGGCAGTGGCATCTCTAGGCTGGCTCCCGTGAAGGCACAGTGGCGCACAGGTCACCCCGGGGACTAAGGGCTGAGCACACGGCTGGACAAGGGAAGGGCTCTCTCACCCCCACCTCCCACCCGAGGCCTGGGCTTCTCCCCAAGGGAGGAACCCGATTGCATACCTGGGGACTCATGGAGCCTGTAGGGTCTTTTCCTGAAAAAATAAAACTCTCCCCAACTCGCTGAACTCTCCACGGAAAGGATCGCAGTCACTCGGGGAAACACAGGGAGGGGTTGTGGAAACCGTGGCGCGGCCAGTAGTCGGCACAGGAGAGTGCGGGGAATGTACCGCGCATGGGGCTGCGGGCGGGACCTTTAAATAACGGGCGGCCGCTGGGCGCGACCTGGGAGACCCCTGGAGGGCCGGGCGGGAGTGGAGGCGGTGGGATGGAGGACCAGAGCGCGGCTCCAGGTCTTCATCTTCTCCACGCAGTGCCTCCTGCGCTGCTCCCCTGGAGCCTCCTGCTGAGATGACATCTGTTCTTAAGGACCTTCTGGCACATCCAACCAGGGAGGAGTCTGCGCGATTATGGCCGGTGTGGCGCGAGGGAGGAGGGCGCAGGCCAAAGCGCAGCTGCGCTGCTCAGGCGGCGACCGAGGTCCAGTACCCACTGTGCCTCCGCCTCCTCACTGACAGGCATGGCCGCCAGAGCTGAGCACCGGCTTGGTGGCGAATGCCAGTCAGCAGCGGCCCCGCCCCCTTCAGGCCTCCTCCTTCGTTCTTCCTTCGTTCTCTCTCTTCCCTCCTTTCTAACCAGGGTCTGACCTTTTCCAGGCGGCACCCACTGTGGAAGGCAGCGCTGTGGCATGTGCATCAGGAGCAGTGGCGACCTCAGCCTGAGCACAGGAGCTGCGTTGACTCCTGCTGGCTTTCACCTGCGGGCCTCAGATGGAATTGCGCATTGCAGAGAGCCAGGGCTATGCAGATGTGGAAGCCCACATCAGTTCCTGATCTCCTGTACAACCCTGAACATTGGCCGCTCCGGGTAACCCTGCCTGGCTCCTGCAGAAACAGGCAGCCCCTGCGCACATTTGCACCAGCTCTTCCAGCACATAGATGGACATATGTAGCCACAATATTCCATCAGCCAGATCCGATCCTGTGTGGAAGAGGGGGTGGCAGCTGGCTGGAGGCCTTCCTCAGAGGCTCTTTGAGATCACCCTTCCTGTCCTGGCAGTCATGGGTGTGGCGCGGGACCATCCCTGAACTTTCTCTTCAGGCTGCGTGACTCTGGACGGGGTGGGGAGTGTGACCCTCCATGTCTCCGAGGTCCACTCTCCTTTGTGTAGTAATGTGAGGCTAGGTGACACCCTGAGAGCGACATATGTAGTGCCTCAGCAGGACCTGGCCTTTCCCCCCACACACAAAGATGGGCCTGATATCCCTCAGGATAGCCTCTTCCTGGCTAGTGCTGTCACACCTGGAACTTATGTGGCCCTGGGAGCAGAGGGGCAGGGGCTGCTTTGCATATGCTGCTACAAGAAGCATGTCTGCGTGGAAGGAAGATGCAACTTTGGTGTTTGCCACCATGCACGTGGATGGCCTGAGCCCCCTGGTTTTGTTCTTGTTGGACATTGCCTAAGGGTGGAAGGTGGCAGCCAGACTCAACATAGTCCCCCAGCCCTCCTGGCAGGCCTTCTGTATCACAGCGTGATCCCATGTGGAGGCTGCATGAGCTCAAGGCTGAGGGTTTTATGCTCCTCCTAGGACTTAAGAGCTCAATGGCAGAAGGCCCTGTCTTCCCTTCTAGGATTACTTGAGCATGGACACATGAAAACAAGGGCCTGGGAGGCCACCACCTGGCCATCCTCCTGTGGCCCCTATGGCTGGTGGCCCAGGTCCCCAGAACTTCAAACCACCGTGTGAGTCAGCTAGATTGCTTACCAAGAGGAAGCAGTGTAGCTTTGGTCCATTTGGGGCAGGGATTACTCCAGTGTGTCTGTTATAGAGTTCTATCAAGAGGTTAGCAACATTCCAGGCTTCTGAGATCCCATCTCAGAGATGGGAATCTTCAGTCCATGTCACTCATTCCCTGGGTCACTTGCACCTTTCACACACCCTTACTGGACCCTGAGTCAGTGTCACATGCCCTGCTGGTCACTGGGACACTGCAGGGAAGTAGACCTGGAGCTGGGAGGAGTGAGGGCTGCCCTGTGCTGCAGCAGGTCAAGCTGGTGGACCCCATTGATGACCCCGACCAGCCAGGCAGCCTTTCCTGGCATATGAACTGTTCCATTGTGCTGCTGCTCAAGGTGCTCATCATCCTCTGTGGAACCACAGCATCCTGATAAAGGTGTTCTCTGTGATGCAGTGGACCCTAGACAAAGGCAAGTGAGGGCAGCCACTCTTGGCACAGCCTGGCTGACCACCTGCTCCACCCCCTGCAGTACTGAAAACACTGGGGCAGTCTTCACTGTGCCCCAGCCAAGAGGCCCACTGGCCAGGAGCTCAGACCAGCCATTCTTTTTCCTCAAGGGCCTCTCTGTCCCAGTGTCAAGAAGCTAAGTGGCACTCCCTACCCCCAAGCACCCTTGGACAGACACAGCCTCTCCCCACTGACCCTGTTTCCCAATCGAGGCCCTGAAAACCCAGCTTTCCTTTCCTTCTGCTTCCTCCAACTCGGGGCCATCAGGGATGCCACCAGGTCCTAGAGTAATCAGATGTTCAAACAATAGCCATAGTACATCCAGGCAAAGGCGGTGACAGTGGGGTGCAACACATTGGGGGACCCAATGTGGAGTGTGTCCCTCTGCCAGAAAGGGCGGGACAGACAGAACAGGGAAGCATCACCCTAGCTGCCATATTCAGGGGTACAGGAGGGATGGGGGGATGTGCAGCTCCCCGTGTCTGCCCTGTTTCACCTTCTTTCTCTCATTCAGCTCAGGGCACCTCCGGCTCAGGACTGGGGCACACTGGAGCCCTCCTCATCTCTCCCCATCTCCCTGAGTCCAGCAGGCGGGACAGCCCCAGGACAGCTGACCAGGTAACTGTTGAGTGTGGAGGAAGCCTCATGCACCCCAGCAGGAGTCGGATGAATGGGCCTTCATCCTACTGGGACAGAGTGCATGCACGGCCACCGTACAGCAGTGCTGCATTAATATAATTTAACAATTCTGTTTTCTTTGAGTGACCATCTGCTCTGACCCCACCGCTAACTGAGTGATCCTCTAGGCATATTTCTGGTTCAGTTCCCAGGGAGAATTTTGCTGATCCTAACTATTTTTCCTATTAGCCAGGACATTTTAAAAGCTAATCATGACTGCTAAGCTTATATTTTGGCTTGAGTGGGTCAGGGGCCAATCGGCCCAAAGGATACTGCCAGTCTCACTTTGCAATGAATAGGTAATTTCTGTGTAGGATTGCTAAACTGCAGGGATTTGGAAATATTAGAAGAGGGTAGGGGGGTGGAAGTAGGCATTGTAATTCCCCCTCTATACACCTATCTGCATTATCTCATTTGAATCATTCAAGATTTGGACTTATGTATTTAAGTCGGTTCTGCTTTCATCTGGCTACTGGATATTTTTATAGTATAAATTTTTATATATTATTATTATAAGTGTCCTGGGTACAAAGTGAACAGAAAGAGGAACCAAAAATAAATGCATGAATAAAGTTTCCTGGATAGTATAAGAGACAGAGGATACACAGGAAGGGTGACATCTAGGAGAACAGAGGTCTTCTCAAGGAGACCACAGGATACACCTGCGGGGTCCTCTCCATGGTGACTCAGCTCTTAGGAATATATAGACTTAACTTCCTGGAACCTGAAAATTTCCACTTCTGTGAAATCCTGGACTGTAGTTCTGAAGGGGCTGGAATAATTTCTCCCACTTGATTCAATCTGGCCAGTAAGAAAGGTACCCATGGGTTGGAACATTTTGACTTAGAGATAAAAAGGAAAAGATCGAGTCTAGGAGTGAGGCCATTTTAAATTCTTCTATGCCATTAGCTCTGCCAGCTGAATAAAAGCCTTTTTTTCTTAAATACAGTGTTTGGGTGCTCTTTCTCTCAATTGGGACTCGTATTCCAGCAACATATATTCCTGGGAATCACTCAGAAATTGAAGATAATAGATGAGAATGGTGAACAAAATTAACAAACCAATAATCTAAACTGAAGATTAGAAACAGTAGGTAAAGGGCTCTTCAGAAAAGCATCAGGAATTACAGATGGAGTAGGTCTCCTATGTCAGGTATTTCTGAAGCAGACAGAAAAGTTTGATTATAAGAAGCATCACCCAGCCGGTACTAGTGTTTGAAGCAAAAGAAACTAGTTTTGATGCTAGATTGAGCTTTTAATTCAGAGCAAATATTCTGCACTGCCTTCTAAGAAAGTTCAGGAGCATTGGAAATTCTAAGCCAGCTACCAGAGGAAGTAAGCAGTCCCAGAGATTTGCCATTATCATGCATCGAAGCAGTAAAAAAGAATGCACAGCATTTTCACTCTTTGTTGACTGAGAACAGGCTGTTATAATATCAAGTGACCTCTTATTCTGGTGAATGCCTTAGACCAATTTGGAGGGTTAGAAGTATCTGAGAAATCAAAACCAAACCCTAAACATAAATAGCAATGAATAACCTGGACAGGCTGCTTCAAATATGAGTCCTCAGTGAATGAAGACCACCAGGAGTGATAATGGAGGTGGTTTAGCCTAACCCCAAACCAGCAAACGATATGGTCTGTGGGTTAAACCGAAGCCTTTTCTGTGTTTGTAAGTAAATTTTATTGGAGAACACCCACATTCATTTATTTATATATTGTCTGTGACTGCTTTTGCACTATCATATCAGAGGTCAGTAATCACTGCAGTGACAACATGGCCTGCAAAGCCCAAAATATTTACTCCCTAGCTCTTATAGAAAAAGTTTGCTAACCCAGGCCTGATTCACCACCCAGTAACAATGCTTTTCAATACAAGTGTATTTCCCATATTTGGAAAATGGAGATCAGTGCTCTACATGGAGATGGTGTCTGATGATGCTAATCCTCAGCATAAAGTATTAGTTTGCCCTATCAGAACAAAATCAATGTCTGAAGAAAATGGACAGGGGCCAGGAGAGGGAAGGAGAGGAAGCCAAAGGAAGGAAATCCAGGGGAGGAGAGGACACAGGAGGCCACATGCAGGAGAGGAGGAATGGTTTGCAATCTGGAGATATGTCGTATTTAGTACCATTTGCTTCCGATGGCCACTTTGCTTATATCTTTGTGATCTATATGCCATTATTCACAGTAAAGTCATCCTATTTTAAATTAGTTGAAAGCAGATTTTGCTGATGTGCAAATGAAAAACTCCCCATCAGCTTAGCTTATCTGATAACTCAAAGTGGTAGTAATTTCAAGAAGGGCTAAAAGAACAAACAATGGTGTTGAAAAGTCCCTTTAAAAATGGAACAATCATCTGGGCATGGTGCCATGGACCTGTACTTCTACTGGGGGAACTGAGGCAGGAAGATTGCTTGGGCTCAGGAATTGAAGGTTATTGTGAACTGTGATTGTACCACTGCAGGTCAGCCCTATGACAAAGTAAAACCCTAACTCTTGGAAGATAAATGGAAGTATGGAGTAAGATTTAGCAGAAGACTCCTTCTTCCCACTACTGAAAGAAAGATTACTTATTTATATTAGACTGTTAGACCTGTAAGTAACAGACAATTTTATGCTGTTTTTTTTATTTGTAATTTTTATCAGAATTGATTAAAGGAAATTGTCAGTAAGAGCTCCAATAATATAAACTGTTAGGCTTGCTATCAAAATCACAATGGCTACACTTAGTAGATTAAAAATAAAAGTTACTTCATGCCACGTTACATGTGTAGGACAGTTTTATTACATATACTTTAACATATATTTATGACATTCCTTTAGTTTGTTAACGTACTTGGCAGTCCAAAGCCTGCTATCAAATAACAAAATAGGCTCCTTTGTATCCTAAAGCACTAACACTGTGCGCTAAAAGTAATAAAGCTAGTTAAATGAAAGGAAAACTAGCTCCTTGAGGTTATTCCATTTTATATGAAACACACTAATAGGTATGTAGCTGGGTGAATATAATGGTTTCTGTGGGAACCAATTTAAAGCCTAAGCAAATGAAAATATTGATTTTTGCTGTGTCAATGTAAATAAGCAAAATATGAGTGCTTACTATATAACAAGCAATGTGCAATGTCACTGGAGAAACATCATGAAATAAGACATATACTTGCACTCCAAAAGCATCTAACTGCTCAGAAGAAGAGTCGAACGAAAAATAATCAAATTTAAGATGGAAGTTTTAAATAAATTAGTGATAAGAACCAAGTACTGTACAAATAAAAAGTAAACTATGACCTTCATTCAACTGAAACCTCAATATCTTGGAAATTGTGCTCATTTTCTCTTTATCTCTTTCTAAAGATACTCACCATAGTGATAAATGTTCATGCAAAATGTCATATTTTCATCTATATCAATGAAATAACTATTTTTCCAATTTTTTCCCTAAACCTAAAACTTCCCTGAAAAATCACATCTGTTGGAAAGTATCTCACTTTTGCATTTTCTCAGAGTGAGACTGTGATTGGAAACCCCCAATTAATTGAATACAATATAAGTTCTGCCCTGTTGTTCAAGTGCAGACTTGCTGAATAAATTGTATAATTTTTACTGAGATCTCCTGAAGGCAGCAGTAAGTGTGTTCTTTGCCTTCTTTTTCTTGGCAAATAAATAAGAAATTTTTATGTTTAGAGAAAGTTCTTGGTGTCTGCCCAGGCTGCCAGGCGGAAGCACAGGGGCACCATCATAGCTCACAGCAATCTTGAACTCCTGGGCTCAGACCATCTTCCCAGGTCAGCCTCCTGAGTAGCGGGGACTACAGATCTGTGACATTCTGCATGTTGGCTGATTGTGTGTGTGTGTGTGTGTGTGTGTGTGTGTGTAGAGATGCTATGGTGCCCTCCAGAAACATGCTGGTCTCAAAATTCTGGCTTCAAATGATTCTTCTAACTTGGCCTGCAAGGGGCTGGGGTTACAAGCATGAGCTGCAGTGCTCTGCCAGAAATACATTTTAATGTCCACTGTATGTTTTTGGACTACATCTTGACCTCCATCTTTTGGTGATATTTTATTCTTAAATTTTTATAGCAACGTTTCTTAGAGTAAACATTTTACTTACAGAAGACTTTAGGTAATCAAGGAAATAACCTAAAACATTTAACAATTAATTAACAGTTATTTCTCCTAGATGATGGTCAGGACACTCTGAAAGTCAACGCCAATTGTTACTTTGAAGCACGCAAGACCTTTTGATTCTACTCCAACTATACTGTGCATGGTCAGATGCTTTCCACAGCTCTTTCATCTCCCTCCCACCTTAGGCCTCCCATTGTTTTATCTACTGCACACCCCGCTTATATTTCTTATGCTCCTTCTGTGAAATACTGTCGACATTAAAGGGCTCGTTAGCTCTGAGAGTAAGTTCTTACATGCTAGAGTCTGATAGGAATAAGTGGATTATGCCTGGTTTGATGAAGACTGGACAGTAAAGCAGAAGTGGAATTGGACAAGGAAGATGTGGCCTAATGGTAGTAAATGGAATTTAGCAAGCGGTGTTTGTTCAGATTCGTTTCTGTGTCCCTTTGTCTTTAGGGACAAAGAGGTTCCTTTCCTTAGGGTACCAAAAGGCTTCTCTCAAATGAAGTCTTCAGGCCCACTTTAGGGAAAGGGTAGAGAATTCTTTCATGGTTTGCCTCATGGAGTAGGATGGGAGAAAGTCAGAGAGAACTTCTACTTCTGCTCTTTCCTCAAATTCCAAGGGATCACTTTTTTGATAGTATTTCCCAACCCCCATTGCCATTTTAAAGTTTTAACATATGTGCAAAAAGATATGTATAAAATCTGGGTGAGGAATGTGGATGACACTTTGATAGCAGCGTATGATTGAACATAAGAGATACGAGAAGATATTTTCTCCCATAAAACCATGTAAGTGATAGAAAATTATGAATTTTAAAGCTATATCTATATGTAGATGATCCCCAACTTACGATGGTTTGACCTAACAACTTTCCAACTTTTGATGGCACAAAAACAATAAGCATTCAGTAGAAACTGTACTTTGAGTACCCATACAACCATTCTAATTATCACTTTCAATATGGTATTTAATTGAATATGAAATATTTTTAACACTTTATTATAAAATAAACTTTGTGTGAGATGACTTTTCCCAACTCTAGACTCTGGTAAGTGTTCAGAGCATTTTCAAGGGAGGCTGGGCTGAGCTACTGTGTTTAGTAGTTTAGGTGTATTAAATGCATGTTCTAATTTATGATATTTTAAATTTAAGATGGGTTTATTGGGATATGATCCTATTGTAAGTTGAGGAACAGCTATACTGGCAAAATAGTTAACTGATAAAAATCAGTAAATCCATTAATTCGCTTTTTGCACTACATATTATTTTCTAACTATTTGATTTTGACTTCTAGAATATCATCTAAAATTAGTTCATTGAATTTTCAAAATGAAATGAAATCTCAAATCCATCTCTAGATAGTTTGTAGTAATTTCTAAAATAAAAGAAAATTGTGATCTTATGCCAGTGGCCGTATTTGTTCTCTGGGGCTTATACCATTGTTACTCTAAAGGCCAAATTCATTGTCTAATACAAAATTATAGTTTTTATCTTTAAAAGAATTTACTACTTATTATGGTCATAAACATAGTACTCTAAAATATATTTTAAAGAAAATATTTTAATTCTTGTGTATACACAGCTGAAATTAAACTCCAGTTTTAAGAACAGGCTTCTCAATTTGTTCTGCAGGGTATGATTTAAAAATAAAGTTTTCAAATATGTGAACATAGACATTATTGCTAATGACATGTTCAAATATCTCTAGTCTGTCTTACAGGGTTTAGATAATTTTGGAAGTAGGAATTATTTTAATATAAATCCATAAACCAATGTTCAACATATGTGAGAATGCTTCTAATATTTCTGGTGGTATGACCCGCTAAGGGACAGACCCTTGGGACAGGATCCTTGGGAAGACACCCATGTAGGGAAATTTTTTTTAAATTGACTGTGCAGAAGATAAGACATTGAGAGGCACTATTTGTATTAATACCCCCCAGGGTAGAAATTGGAACTGCTCTTTCCTCACATGTCTTTGTATACAAAGCAGTATGATAAATCACTTGTTCTTACATATATAGACATATATTCACACACATATAATATGAAACATATATATGAAAACTGAAGTGACTGAATAAATGCCTGTTTCATTCCATCATTAAATATGAATTCAAGTTGTTTTTTACTTAACCAGTTATTGGGTATCACAACACGGGGCCTATTGCTTTTAAACATGAAAACTGAATTTTGGTGAAGTTAAATAACATAAGGAGTATAGCAGATATACGTAAGGGGTGTGTTTTTTT
The DNA here is from genome assembly GCF_027406575.1 of Nycticebus coucang. NCBI lineage: Eukaryota > Metazoa > Chordata > Mammalia > Primates > Lorisidae > Nycticebus > Nycticebus coucang. Next base: position 89,690,103 of record NC_069785.1, read on the forward strand.
GACTCTAAGTCAAGTGCTCTATTTGTGGAAAGTAATTTTTCTCTATTACATGCAGAGACTTTAGCAGACACATTTAATATAACCGGTAACCTTCCTTTCTTTTTTTTAATGTTGCCAGTATAGCGTCTTATGAAACTTTTGGTAGAGGACTATTAACCCTCAACCATAGATTCTATAGGAAGAATATCAAGGCTCTACCTTCCCCCAATGTTAGAATGTTGCTGTGTTTCCTTCCATTTTTTTTTTCCTTGACTAGGCAAGCTCAACTCTAATATAGTCAATATAGACATCTGGTTCTCTCTACCAGCTAAACCACGGCTGTCCAGTTTATTCATGGACACACACACACATAAACCCATCAAGATGCAGGTTCTAGAAAGGCAGGACCATTGTGGGGCTTTTCTCCTATTCTACTTCTCAGGAGTTCAACAAACCTGGGCTCTGGATCTCTGCTTGTTACCCTTTCTCCCTCCCTTGCCTGTCTCATACCCACACCTCTCCAAGGCCAGCACCTGCCCCCTGCCCCCACCTGTCCCCAGGGCTGTACACAACAAAGGTCTGGGTAGGAAACTCAGCAGAACTGGATTCCACCTCAATGTTGATGTGAATTTGCTGTGTAACCCTGATGTTTTTTGAGGTCAGGGCCCTTGTGGGAAAACCGAGAAAGCTGCACACTAAGAGCTGTCATTTGACAGTTGTGGCTGTAACACAAACCAGCTTTCACAGAGAGGAAGACCAGGAAAAAGTGGTTTCCAATTTGGCCCAGTCAGGTGTGTGCAGGGTCAGCTGGTAAGCATTGGGTAGAAACTGCACCTGCAGGTTCCTTACTACAAAGCACTGTGTAAAGTCCAGGCTTAGACACGGAGACTGGGATGAGGGCAGAGATGCCACAGCTTCCCAGAGAAGCAACAAGCCAAGGCTACAAAGGCAGCTCCTGGGAATAGGATGCTTAGCCACCTGTAGAGACTGACCAGCGGGGGCCTACGTACACAGTTAGGACACCTCCAACTCCTTGCAGCTGAGCAGCCCACCTGTGGGCTGTGGCAGGTTAGGACTTGAGTGGAGATGGTGAGGAACAGTCTGTCTTCTGGGAAAGGTGAGAAGCCCTGACATTAAATTTGGGTGGTTTTGCTGAACTGTAGTACGACCTTGCATCCTTGAACAGCCCTCGTCTTTGTATAATAATGTTCACTATTCTGTGCAAACACAGCTTCCACTTACACACACATATGTACCCAGCACTGTTCTAAGTGATCTACATCTATGTATTCCCTAATAGCCCTCTGAGGTGGACGGTGGGTTGAAAACAGAAAACCTCATGTCCGTAGCGCAAATCTTGTCAAGTTTATGTGGTTCATCCTAATATTATTATGTCCACTTTACAAATAAGGCCAAGATTAGACATCAAATTGCCCAACATCACATACTGCAGTCCTTCTTCCAGACACATTGCTTTACCAAAGTCTTGGCAAGCAGGGCCAGGTGGTTTCAATGGTCTGTCCTCACCCCAAGCAAGCCAGGTATCCCTCTGTCTATACAGTGGCCATGGGTTCCCCAGCTCATGTGGTCTCCTCGTCCAGGTAGAGACCCCAGGTGTAGCCCACCTGCTCTGCCCAGCCCCATCAGGACCCTTACAGCTTACCTCTCCATATTACTATCACTGGCCACCTCTTCCAAGTCTGCCTGCAGGTCAGCAACCCACTAGATCAGTCATCCTCAAACTTTTTAAACAGGGGGCCAATTCACTGTTCCTCAGACTGTTGGAGGGCCGGACTATAGTTTAAAAAACAAAACAAAACTATGAACAAATTCCTATGCACACTGTACATATCTTATTTTGAAGTAAAAACAAAATGGGAACAAATACAATTCACACGGCTTCATGTGGCCCACGGGCCGCAGTTTGAGGACGCCTGCGCTAGATCTGTGGTTCTCAACCTTCCTAATGCTGCGACCCTTTACTACAGTTCCTGTGATTCGCAACCCACAGGTTGAGCACTGCTGCACTAGATAAACGTCTACAAGTCTGTCTGGAGGGTCTGCCTCACTGTTACAAGCTCCTCCATGTACTTCTCCCGGAGAGAGACCACGTCACGCACACTCTGGCCTTAGATAAGATCCCTACCCACCTATCTACACATTCTCTGGGGAGGAGACACACCCTCAGCCATGCCAGGTGCCCAGTGAGCATCCGTGACATTGTGGGTGCTCCATGAGAGGCTCTCTGCGAAGTGCTTGATCAAACCTTCAGCCAGGTGCTCTGCATTTTATAGAGGAGGAAATGGATGTGCCAGGGCATGGCTCAGGGACACATAGCTTGCTCATCCATGCAGTAGACGCTGCACCTAGTGTGCCCAACAATGCTCTGGATCTGCACTGCCACGCTGCCCGGCACTCTCTGTGCTCAGCCCATCTCGGATGGATGACTAAACAGACACGAGGGTCACAGAAGCAAGTTTTAGAGGAATAACCCACAGGATGGATGGAATGGGGGGGGAGGAGAAGTAGGGTGCGTGCAGAACCAAGAATAGTTTCCATTTAGCTCTGTGCCCTGGGTGCCGCACTTTGATCTCCCCAAGATCAGCAAAGGCAAAGATGGAAAGCCTTGGCAGGGCTCCCACCAGAACAGGCAAAGACGACAGGCTGCCTTTTGTGGCCAGTGCTGTGTTGAGTGTTTTAGGCTCATGCCTTTACTTGCGCCTCACAAGCCTGGTAGATGAGTTGACTATTCTCACGCCCATTTTACAGATGAGGAACTGAGGCACTGAGAAGCAAAGATTTTGTGGCGGGGCTGGACCTCGAGCTCAACATCTGACTCCCCCTCAGTGCTCCTTCCCTGTGCTCAGTACTCCCTGGTATTGCCCTAAACTTTGTCCAGAGTCAGTGAAATCTGTTCCATCCATTCACACACACCCCTACCCTTTCATGTAATGACTATCAACTGAGGGTAACTTCAGAACCAGCGTCCCCCACCCCAGGGGACATTTGGTGCTGTCTGAAGACATTTTTGCCTGTCACAAATAGAGGGACACTATTGGCATCTAGTGGATAGAGACCAAAGCTGTTGCTCAACATCGTACAACACATAGGACAGACCCTATGGCAAAGAATTATCTGGCTGAAATGTCAATAGTGCTGAGTCAGGTTAAACCCAGAATTCCACTTTCTGTGGAATTAATCCTAGGAGGGTGAAATCAAAAGGCAGAGCACAGCTCTGTATCTGAGGAGGCCTGGAGTGGTGCTGTTGATGACAGGAGATGCTGAAAGCTCCTTCATCACAAAGCAATTGGGAATAGTTAGGGAATCACAGTGTGTCACTTTGAAGCTATTAGGCAGACATTAACATTGGAAATAGAATTGTGGCAGGCAGCCTGGAACGCTTCTGTGAAATAATGGGAAGCAAACACAACAGAGCAGAGGAACATCGTGTCTGAATTTTGCAAACAACATGAACACTCACTCAGAGAGTTGAGAGTATTTACGGACGGGATGAAGTGTGGCTATTGGATTGGATTTTTTTGTAAGAGGTTCTAACTATGTGAAGTTTATTTTTGGACTGTTGCTTAAAGGAACACACATGTATCAAGCGAGGAGAGGATGGGGATTAGGAACACAGAATGTGAGGATTCAGGATCAGATGTAAGTTCAATTCCCAGCTCCCCAGAGAACTCACTAGCTGTGTGACCATGAATGGCTCACGGCCCCTCCCCGAGGCTGGGGTCATTCTGCTTTATTTGGTAGATGAGGAAACTAAGGCTGGTGAGGCTATTCAGGGCAAGTAAGGAGTAGAGCCCTGGTCTTCCAGGTTCCCTGTCCAGGGATCTTTCTAGGGCAATGAGTGCCCCATTGCAAAGGAAGACAGAGAGGACCAGGGCAGCTCCCATCATAGAGACACACTCAGCTCTGCCCTGCAGATCAGCTGGTCCCCTCACAAAATTGCAAGTCCATGCTTCTCAAATGATTTGGACTCTTCTAATTTTAAAGAGAAAGAGAGAGGGAGACATGGAGAGGCAGCAGGAAAAACTGAGCCAGCTCGAGAGTGTGCCAAGCTGTTGAGAGAGGGAAGGGGTGGTGTGGAGGGAAGCTGAGTCTGTGTGAGAAGGGGCTGACAGTACATTGTGGTTGATTGAAATTGCAATTGTGGCATCCCCATCTTGGGCCCCCAGGCTGGAGGCCAGCAGCGGTCAGAGAAAATAAAGGACACTGAGGGACAGAGAGGGGGTGCTCACCGCAGGACGTCACCATGTCAGCTCATAAATGCACCTTGAAAGTATCTGCCTAAAAAATCCCTACAGTTTACAAGAGGATTTACCCACACTCAGCTCTGAGGGCCAGAGCAGCAAAATGTCCTGTTCAACGTCACACAGCTGGGGGGTGAAAAAGATGAGATGAGCATCCAGGTCTTGGGTTCTAACACATGAGAAAGGAGTGCAGACGTCCCCTCCCATTTATGTTTGGGTTAACCTGGCCCATCTCAGTTCATGGGGGATTAGGAAAGGTCTAAAGTTTAACCCTTGGGGAACCTCCTAGTGGGTAGAGGAGAGAGAGACAGACCCTGGGTCCTGGGGAAGGGAGGGCTGGTCTGGGACCAAACATGTAGGTAGAGGAAATAGGGCCCTGAAAAGAGTCAAGTCTCTGGAGCCCAGCTGCCTGAGCTCAAGTTCCAACTCTGGTACTCACTGGCTGTGTGACCTTCTGCAAGTTACTTAACCTCCCTGACCTTCAGTTGTCTCTATGGTAAATGGGGGCAATCGTCCCAGGGCTATTGTGAGGAGTAACTGAGTTTGGCAGATCAAACACCAACAGTGGCATTGCTATCATTTAATTCTTGGGGGAAATGAGGAGCCTCAGAAAGGGCAGATTCACTCCCACATCACTGAGATTAGAATGCAGGACTCTGGCTCCACTGCTTTTTCATCATCCTGCAGAGAAAGGATATGAACAAAAAATGAGGGCAGCATAGAACATGAATTATCTAGACAGAGTGAGAAGAGGTGAGGCCAAGAAAGCTATCAGTAGAGGGCAGTACATTTACCAAGGAGGAAGCCTGGGGACCTGCCACCAGCCCTTCCGCTCCACCGCCCGCCTGCTGCTCTGCTGGGTTTGTGCCTCACACTCAGTGGGAACACTCCAAGGAGAGGGATTTGAGAAATATAGTGTCTGTGTAATCAGCAGGAAGACACAGCCAGCCTAAGCCAAAAAGGAAAAGCTGAGAAGTTGGTGCATCCAAGGGACATCAACAGTGTTGTCCAGCACAAGCTAGCTTTGTGGAGGAGGGGAGTTCCTAATGGGATCCAGAAGGGGAAGGTATAGCTGTTCAAGCAAGACCCAGCAAAGGAGAAATACCCTGGATTTCCTCCTCCTTCTCCTTTAATTGTCCATCATTGCCGGAATCATTGGCTGAACCCATCAGAAGGCAAGAAACAGGAAACAAAGTTGTTTCTCTGTAATTACGCAGCAGAATGAAAAAGTGCAGAGAATGGATGTGAGAGTGAGCAGGCAAAATCTCTTACAAGGAGTGTAAGAACATCCAGGATCTAGCCAGGCTTTATTATTTAAGACAGTTTATGTTACCTCGGCACCTGTAACTCAGCAGTTAGGGCGCCAGCCACATCCATCAGGGCTGGCAGGTTCAAACCCAGCCTGGGCCTGCCAAACAACAACAACTGAAATAGCCGGCCGTTGTGGCAGGCACCTGTAGTCGCAGCTACTTAGGAGGCTGAGGCAAGGGGAGTTTGAGGTTGCTGTGAGCTGTGACTCCACAGCACTCTACCAAGGGCAACACAATGAGACTCTGTCTCAAAAAAAAAAAAAAAAAAAAAGATTATGTTGTTTTCAGTTTGTAAAAAGTCACTTAACTGTTTACTTAGAATATATGCACACTTTCTATATATGTATTTCAGAAAAAAAGTTATTAGACATCCAGAATGATGACTTTCAAGGGCTATAGAACCACATGCTGAATTACAGATCCCTATTCTGTATTAGTTACTTACTGCTGCAGAACAAATTACTTAAACACTTCTTGCATTGAAAGGTCAAATATCATTTATTATTGATCATGGTTATTGCAGGTTGACAATTCAGGAGTGGCCTGTTTGGGTGCTTCTGGCACAAAAGACCGTCGTGGGCTGAATAAAGGCTTTCCAAAGATGTCCATGCTCTAATCCAGGAACATGCAATTACGTTACCTTATATGCAAAAGGCATTTTACAGATGCGATTGAGTTCAGGATCTTGAGTTCGGGAGATTATCCAGGTGAATCAAGACATCATGTGAGGCTGTGATTGTCTGGAGGCCTGACTGGGGCAGGAGGGTCCCCTTCTGACAAGGTTCACTGACATGGTGACTGGCTGGAGGCCTCAGTTCTCTGCCCCTTCGGGGCTTGAGTGTCCCTGTTACATGGTGGCTGGTTATCTCACAGCAAGTGCTCAAGGAGAGGACAAGGTATCAGCCAAATGTCTTTTATAACCTAGCTTCAGAAGGGATGCCCCAATACTATAGATATAATCTATAGGTCACCCAGACCAGCTCTGCTCCAGTAAGGGAAAGGGCAACACAGGCTGTGAAGGGCTGAGTCAAAGGTCATCGGGAACCATCCTGGAGGCTGGCTACCACAGTAATGTCACAAGTTCTTCACAGTCAGACCCCAGTTCCATGGACTCCCACACCAACACAGGAAGTCCCTGTAGCCACTCTGTCCTTCTGTTCTTTTAAAACAAAGCTGTTTATAGGTTGACTTGTGTACCCAGGAAAGACAGGTCAAATCCTTATTGTTGATTCCTCCGAATGTCACTGTGTTTGAACATGAGGGTCTTCATAGAGGTCATCAAGTCAAAATGACATCAGTAGGATGGGCCTCGTATGATACGACTAGAGTCCTTCAAAGGAGGAGAAATTTGGACACAGAACAACATAAAGAGGGAAGAGCATGTGAAGAGCACAAGGAGAATGTCACAAAGAGTTCAGGGATTAGTGATGCATCTAAACCTAGGGACATCAACGACTGCCCCCAAAGCACCAGAAACTAGGAAAGGGGCAGGCAACGACTTCTCCCCTAGAGCTGCCAAAGGAAGCACGACACAGACAACATCTGGAGTTTTTTGACTTCCAGCCTCTAGAATCATGACACAAGACCCTTGTGCTGTTTCAAGCCACCCAGGGTGTGGTGACACTTGGCTCCAACGGCCCTAGCAAACTAGCACAGCACTGTGTGCTCTCTTCTTTCTCTGTTACTTGTGTACAACCACACTCAGTGACTGGATTGGTGTTTTTCCACCCTGTGTTCATTTTTGCAAATGTGTACAGATATGTCCATTTGACACAAACTCAGCTAAAACGGGTTTATATTAAAGGCAAAATAGGCTGGGCATGGTGGCTCATGGCTATAATCCTAGTGCTCTGCAAGGCCGAGGGAGGTGGATTGTGTGAGCTCAGGAGCTTCAAGACCAGCAAGAGCAAAAGCAAGAGCAAGTGCAAGACATTATCTGGACCAAAAATAGAAAAATTAGCCAGGAGCGGTGGCACATGCCTGCAGTCCCAGCTACTCAGGAGGCTGAGGCAAGAGGGTTGCTTAAGCCCAAGAGTTTGGGGTTGCTGTGAGCCAAGATAATGCCAAAGCATTCTACTCACAGCACAGAGTGAGACTCTGTCTCCAAAGCATATAAAATGGTAAAACTCACTGGTAAATGTGAGTAAACAAATACAAAATACTGCACTACACACTCCAGTCATTGAGAACTAATCACCAGCACCCACAGGGTTATGCAGGGTAACTGCACCTGCTGACTAGGTCTTTAAATCCATTCATTTATTCTTTCCTGTATTCAGAGATGTATTGAGGTTTGATCCTATGCCTTTCATCATGCTAGAAACTGGAAATGCAATAACAAACAAGGAGAGCTGACAAGTGCTTTCATGGAACTTGCATTCTACAGAAAACGACACACCATAAACACATTCACACACATGTAGATGTGTCACACAGGAATTCACTGGAACATGGAGGTACACAGGGGGATAGAATCAACAACCAGCTGATTGAGAAACAAGAGAGAGCTCAGGGAAGTGACGCTCCAGATCAAATTGGAAGAGTAAGAAGTTAACTGTGGAGAGACTGTTGCAGGGGAAGGAACAACAGATGTAAGTGATCTGTAGCAAGAACAAGCACCATTCAGGCTTAAAGGACACCCAGAGAGGCTGGAGCCCAAACATCCAGGCAGAGAAGAGGGTGAGAGGTCAGCAGCAGCTGCATCCCCCAGGGCTCTGGGCCCATGTTAAGGATTTATCTTCACCTGCAGAGTCTTGGAAACCAAGGGAAACGTTGAAGTGTCAACTTACACAGGATGATCCCATCTGCACTTCATCAATATCACTAGGAGCTCAGTGGGAGAGTGAACGTGGAGGTGGGGATGTATGCCATGACAGGCAGGGAGACAAATTAGGAAGTTTTTGCCCTTGTCCAGTTCCAAGGTGACAGTCTTGGGGCGGCACCTGTGGCTCAGTGAGTAGGGCGCCGGCCCCATATACCGAGGGTGGTGGGTTCAAACCCAGCCCCGGCCAAACTGCAACAACAAAATAAATAGCTGGGTGTTGTGGCGGGCACCTGTAGTCCCAGCTACTTGGCAGGATGAGGCAAGAGAATCACGTAAGCCCAAGAGCTGGAGGTTGTTGTGAGCCATGTGATGCCACGACACTCTACTGAGGACAGTAAAGTGAGACTCTGTCTCTACAAAAAAAAAAAAAAAAAAATCCAAAGTGACAGTCTCAGTAGAGATGGGTTGAATGGAGTTAAACACTTTGAATTAAGTGAACTGAACCCTCTTTTGAATATGGAGGACTCACCAGCAGCGCTGTCTATGCTTTGCTTATGCAATCAGGAGCTTGGGGGTGCCTTCCGTGCACTCTCTGGTGCAGAGGAAGATTAAAACCTCTTCAGCGTAGCTCCTAATACCCTCCTCCTGATATGTAGGGTGTGTACACAGAGCGAACACATAGGGAAAAGAGCTTACATTTCTCACTGTAACTTTTCAATATATGAATTTCGAATTTGAATCTGAGGTTCTTTCCCCATAAAAATGTAAGTAAAAAAAACATGAATATGCACATCATTATACACTTATGAGACTAAAGTCAAGAGAAATGAAAATTCAACTGGTTAAAACATGAATTGCCCTGGATTTCCCAAAATTCCAGACACCCTTCTTTTTCTTTTTATTGTTGGGGATTCATTGAGGGTACAATAAGCCAGTTACACTGATTGCAATTGTTAGGCAAAGTCCCTCTTGCAATCATGTCTTGCCCCCATAAAGTGTGACACACACTAAGGCCCCACCCCCTCCCTCCATCCCTCTTTCTGCTTCCCCCCCATAAACTTAATTGTCATTAATTGTCCTCATATCAAGATTGAGTACATAGGATTCATGCTTCTCCGTTCTTGTGATGCTTTACTAAGAATAATGTCTTCCACTTCCATCCAGGTTAATACGAAGGATGTAAAGTCTCCATTTTTTTTAATGGCTGAATAGTATTCCATGGTATACATATACCACAGCTTGTTAATCCATTCCTGGGTTGGTGGGCATTTAGGCTGTTTCCACATTTTGGCGATTGTAAATTGAGCTGCAATAAACAGTCTAGTACAAGTGTCCTTATGATAAAAGGATTTTTTTCCTTCTGGGTAGATGCCCAGTAATGGGATTGCAGGATCAAATGGGAGGTCTAGTTTGAGTGCTTTGAGGTTTCTCCATACTTCCTTCCAGAAAGGTTGTACTAGTTTGCAGTCCCACCAGCAGTGTAAAAGTGTTCCCTTCTCTCCACATCCAGGCCAGCATCTGCAGTTTTGAGATTCTGTGATGTGGGCCATTCTCACTGGGGATAGATGATATCTCAGGGTTGTTTTGATTTGCATTTCTCTAATATATAGAGATGATGAACATTTTTTCATGTGTTTGTTAGCCATTCGTCTGTCATCTTTAGAGAAATTTCTATTCACGTCTCTTGCCCATTGATATATGGGATTGTTGGCTTTTTTCATGTGGATTAATTTGAGTTCTCTATAGATCCTAGTTATCAAGCTTTTGTCTGATAGAAAATATGCAAATATCCTTTCCCATTGTGTAGGTTGTCTCTTTGCATTGGTTATTGTCTCTTTAGCTATACAGAAGCTTTTCAGTTTAATGAAGTCTCATTTGTTTATTTTTGTTGTTGTAATTGCCATGGCAGTCTTCTTCATGAAGTCTTTCCCCAGGCCAATATCTTCCAGTGTTTTTCCTATGCTTTCTTGGAGGATTTTTATTGTTTCATGCCTTAAATTTAAGTCCTGTATCCATCTTGAATCAATTTTTGTGAGTGGAGAAAGGTGTGGGTCCAGTTTCAGTCTTTTACATGTAGACATCCAGTTCTCCCAACACCATTTATTGAATAGGGACTCTTTCCCCCAAGGTATGTTGTTGTTTGGTTTATCGAAGATTAGGTGGTTGTAAGATGTTAGATTCATTTCTTGGTGTTCAATTTGATTTCAAGTGTCTATGTCTCTGTTTTTGTGCCAGTACCATGCTGTCTTGAGCACTATGGCTTTGTAATACAGACTAAAATCTGGTATGCTGATGCCCCCAGCTTTATTTTTATTACTAAGAACTGCCTTAGCTATACAGGGTTTTTTCCGGTTCCATACAAAATGCAGAATCATTTTCTCCAAATCTTGAAAGTACAATGTTGGTATTTTGATAGGAATGGCATTGAATAGGTAGATTGCTTTGGGAAGTATAGACATTTTAAGAATGTTGATTCTTCAAATCCGTGAGCATGGTATGTTCTTCCATTTGTTAATATCCTCTGCTATTTCCTTTCTGAGGATTTCATAGTTTTCTTTACGGAGGTCCTTCACCTCCTTCGTTAGGCATATTCCTAGGTATTTCATTTTCTTTGAAACCATGGTGAAGGGAGTTGTGTTCTTAATTAGCTTCTCCTCTTGACTGTTATTGGTGTATACAAAGGCTACTGACTTGTGGACATTGATTTTACATCCTGAAACATTACTGTATTTTTTGATGACTTCTAGGAGTCTTGTGGTTGAGTCTTTGGGGTTCTCTAAGTATAAGATCATATCATCAGCAAAGAGGGAGAGTTTGACCTCCTCTGCTCCCATTTGGATTCCCTTTATTTCCTTGTCTTGCCTAATTGTATTGGCTAGAACTTCCAGCACTACGTTGAATAGTAAAGGTGACAGAGGACAACCTTGTCTGGTTCCAGTTCTAAGAGGAAAAGCTTTCAGTTTTACTCCATTCAGTAAAATATTGGCTGTGGGTTTGTCATAGATAGCTTCTATCAGTTTTAGAAATGTGCCACCTATGCCTATACTCTTCAGTGTTCTAATTAGAAAAGGATGCTGGATTTTATCAAATGCTTTTTCTGCATCTATTGAGAGGATCATGTGAGCTTTATTTTTGCCTCTGTTAATATGGTGGATAACATTTATGGACTTGCACATGTTAAACCAGGCTTGCATCCCTGGGATGAAGCCTACTTGATCATGATGAATGACTTTTTTGATGATAAGCTATAATCTATTGGCTAGGATTTTGTTGAGAATTTTTGCATCTATATTCATGAGTGAGATTTGTCTGAAATTCTCCTTTTTGTTTGGGTCTTTTCCTGGTTTTGGTATCAGGGTTTTGTTTGCTTCATACAATGTGTTGGGGGAGGATTCCTTCTTCCTCAATTTTTTGGAATAATTTCTGCAGTACAGGAATAAGTTCCTACTTGGAGGTTTGATAGAATTCTGGTGTGAAGACATCTGGACCAGGGCATTTTTTGGTTGGAAGATTTTTTATTGTTTCTCTGATCTCAGTGCTTGAAATTGGTCTGTTCAGGAGCTCTATTTCTTCCTGGCTGAGTCTAGGGAGAGGGTGTGATTCCAAATATTTATCCATTTCCTTCACAGTGTCAAATTTCTGGGCATAGAGTTTCTGGTAGTATTCAGAGATGATCTCTTGTATCTCTGTGGGATCAGTTGTTATTTCCCCTTTATCATTTCTGATTGAGGTTTCTAGAGATTTTACTTTTCTATTTCTCGTTAGTCTGGCCAATGGTATATCTATTTTATTTATTTTTTCAAAAAACCAACTCCTTGTTTCATTAATTTTCTGAATGATTCTTTTGTTTTCAATTTCATTGATCTCTGATTTGATTTTGGATATTTCTTTTCTTTTACTGAGTTTAGGCTTAGATTGTTCTTCTTTTTCCAATTCCATAGATGGCTTGTGAGATTGTTGATGTGCTCTCTTTCTGTTTTTTGAATGTAGACATCTAAAGCGATGAATTTTCCTGTCAAAACTGCTTTTGCAGTATCCCACAAGTTTTGGTAACTTGTGTCTTCATTGTTGTTATGCTCAAGGAAGTTAATGACTTCCTGTTTTATTTCTTCCTGCACCCATCTGTTATTCAACAGAAGATTGTTTAGTTTCCATGCCTTTGTGTCGGGTAGAGCGTTTTTGTTAGAGTTGAGTTCCACCGTTAGTGCCTTATGGTCTGAGAAGATACAAGGTAAAATTTCAATTCTTTTGATTCTGTTGATAATTGTTTTGTGTCCCAGGATATGATCAATTTTGGAGAATGTTCCATGGGGTGATGAGAAGAATGTATATTCTTTATCTTTGGGATGGAGTGTTGTATATGCGTCTATCAAGCACAGTTGTTCTAGGGTCTCATTTAAATCTCTTATATCTTTGTTTAATTTCTATTTAGAGTATCTGTTCAGCTCTGTAGGAGGAGTGTTAAAGTCCTCCATTATTATGGTATTATCGGATATCATATTGCTCAGACTGAGTAAGGTCTGTTTCAAGAATCTGGGAGCATTTAAATTGAGTGCATAAATATTTAGAATTGAAATATCTTCTTGTTGTATTTTTCCCTTTGACCAATATAAAGTGACCGTCTTTGTCTTTTTTGACTTTAGTTGCTTTAAATCCACATGTATCTGAAAATAAGATTGCAACTCCTCTTTTCTTCTGAATTCCATTTGCCTGAAAAATCGTCTTCCAGCCCTTGACACAGAGCTTTAATTTGTCTTATGAAGCCAGGTGTGTTTCTTGCAGACAGCAAATGGATGGCTTGTGTTTTTTAATCCAGTCAGCCAATCTATGTCTCTTCAGTGGGGAATTGAAGCCATTAACCTTTATTGAGATAATTGATAAGTGTGGTAGTATTCTTTTCATCTTATTTTGTGAGAGTCCATTGCTTAGTTTTATCTTTTGCATCAGTGTGGAGGTTAGGTTCTGTCCTTTAATTTCTGAGTTCCTAGTTCGCTTCTGATCCATTGTGGTGGTCAGTGTGCAGAACAGGTTGAAGTATTTCCTGTACAGGTGGTCTTGTTGTGGCGAATTTCCTCAATGTTTGTATATCCATAAATGATTTGATTTTTCTGTCAATGTTTAAGCTTAGCTTAGGAGGGTACAGAATTCTGGGCTGGAAATTGTTCTGTTGAAGTAGATTAAAGGTAGATGACCATTGTCTTCTTGCTTGGAAAGTTTCATTAGAGAAGTCTGTGGTCACTCTAATGGATTTGCCCCTGTAGGTCAACTGGCGCTTACTCCTGGCAGCTTGCAGAATCTTTTCTTTTGTCTTGACTTTGGACAGGTTCATCACAATGTGTCTTGGAGAAGCTCGGTTAGAGTTGAGGCGACCTGGGGTCCGATAGACCTCAGAAAGCAGTGTGTCAGAATCTTTGGTGATATTTGGGAAATTTTCTTTTATAATATTCTCTAGGATGGCTTCCATTCCTCTGGGGCATTCTTCTTCCCCTTCTGGAATTCCTATAACTCGTATGTTGCAATGCTTCATAAACTCCCATAATTCTGACAGTGAACCTTCTGCTTTCTCTCTCTTCTTTTCTGCCTCTTTTACTATCTGAGTTATCTCAAAAACTTTGTCTTCTACCTCTGAAGTTCTTTCTTCTGCATGGTCTAACCTGTTACTGATACTTTCCATTGCATCTTTAAGTTCCCTAATTGACTGTTTCAGTTCCTTCATCTCTGCTATATCCTTTTTATATTCTTCATATCGTTCATCTCTTATTTGATTCTGTTTTTGGATTTCCTTTTGGTTATTTTCCACTATATTAGCAGTTTCCTTCATTGTTTCCATCATTTCTTTCATTGTTTTCATCATGTGTATTCTAAATTCCCTTTCTGTCAATCCGAACATTTCTTTATAGGTGGAATCCTCTGCAGTAGCTACCTCATGGTCCCTTGGCGGGGTTGTTCTGGACTGGTTCTTCATGTTGCCTGGAGTTTTCTGCTGATTCTTGAGTGATTTCTTTTATCTGTTTCCTTGCCCTAATTTTCCTTTCACTTCCTCTTGCTCTTTAAGTTCTCGTGCCTGTGCACTAAGGGGTAGATGAGTCCTTTTGGTACAGGATCAGAAGGGTGAGAAGGTTGAAGAGCAAGAAAGGGATGAAAGAAAGGAGGACCCAGTGAAAAGAAAAAAAAAATGGAGAAAAGAGAGGGGGTGGTAAAAGGAATATTGACAAAAAGAAGGGAGGCACAGAAAGAGGGAGACAGAGTAATATAGGTGTACAGTAGGGTACTTTGACACAACCTTTAAAAAAAACCACCTTCAGTGGGTGCCCACTTGGGTGGGTCCCTTGAGGTCAGCAGCTCTTTGCTAACTTGATCTGACACAGTACCCCACCTCCACCAAGTAGAGAGCAAAGACAAAAATGCTGTAAATCAAACCAAAACAAGCAAGCAGAATATTTTATGGGATAAAATTGGGTGAAAAACCAAATAATAGCGGTAGAAACACTAGCAAAAATGAAGGTCTAGTTATTAAAAAAGGCAGCAATGGGAAATTATAATTAAACTAGAAAAATTGAGAAAGAAAAAACATCCGTACGAAAAATGATGCAATTAAAAAACAAAACAACATCAACAACATCAAAATAAACAAAAAAACAACCAAACCAAAAAAAAAAAAAAAAAAAAAGGAACAGAAAAAACAAAACACAACGAAAAACAGTGCAGTGTGTATATGTTGTTGAATATTGTCTGGGCAACACATGGTCTTCTGTGGTATGAGATGTTAATCACAGTTCTAATATGACTGGAGGCTGCTGATTTCTCAAACCCCAGCAGGTAGACACCCTAAGTCTGTCTTCAGCCCACTTAAAAGGCACTTTGAACTTGTAAACTTCCTGAGCAGAACCTTTCCCAGGAAAGTGCTTGTTGCTGGAATCACTGCTGAAGTGGCTATCCACTTACCCAGTGTGCCAAAACCGGTCTCACTCTGCCCTTGAGTGTTAGGGCTGCAATGCAGCTCAGACCTCACCATTAGGCTACTTGGTCACTGGGTTACCAGCTCCCCCCCAATTCTAGCTCTGCGACCCTGAGGGCGGAGCTTGCTGGGGCAGATCGCTCACAATGGCTCCCTGTGGCCCACATCCAAACACTATTAGCTCCGTCTGGCTCAGCGGCTCAGACTAGGGCCCTAGACAATGGCCAAAGTTCTCCACATTCCCACTCAGGCTCTCCCCAAGGCAGTTCAACTGAGTGCCAAGTCCAAAGACACCAAAACAGTTCACAGGTAAGGTCTTTCCGGTTTGCAGTCTTGCTGCTACTGAACTTACAGTTGCGGGGGGGGGGTGTTTAGACTGATTGAACGCACGCGACCACTTGCCAGTTTTCCACTTCTTTAGTCCTCCTCTTGGGGTCCAGAAGTCTCTCGCTGACTCTCTGTATCCTCACAGGGGTGATGATAGGCAGATCCCACCAGCCAGAGATGCCTGGAGTCCTATCTCCCCAGACTCACGGTGCCCAGCTGCAAGGAAGCTGTTACTCGGCCACCATCTTGCTCTCACCCCCTATTTATTTATTCTATTTATTTATTTATTTTTTGAGGCAGAGCCTCAATATGTCGCCCTGGGTAGAGTGTTGTGGCATCACAGCTCACAGCAATCTCCAACTCCTGGGCTCAAGCGATTCTCCATCCTCTGCCTCCAAAGTAACTGGGACTACAGGTGCCGGCCACAATGCCTGACTATTTTTTGAATTGCAGCCGTCATTGTTTTTTGTTGAGCCTGGGCTGGATTCAAACCCACAACCTCATTTCTTGTCTTGGCTAGCACCTGTGGCTGATGCCGTAGCTGCCTGAGCCACAGGTGCTGAGCCTAGACAAGGAAAAAGGAGATTACAGCAACTGCATCCCCCAATGGAACATGAGGTAGAAACCACAGGGCATTCCACAAAGAAAGAATTAATGGAAATGATAGAAAGGGAAGTTAAAATATGAATGGCAAAAACAAAAAAGAATTGATGAGCACGTGGAAAAACAGAACCAAAAAAAGGGCAAAAGATATAAAGAATATAGAAAGGATATGGCATAGCTTAAGGACTTAAAGGAATCAATCATGGAACTTAAAGATGAATTAGAAAGTATCAGTAATGGATTAGACCATGGAGAAGAAAGAATCTGAGAGCTATAGGATACAGCTCTTGAGCTAACCAATCCAGTTAAAGAGGCACAAAAGAAGAGAGAGAAAGCAGAATACTTGCTCAGAGAATTATAGACTTCATGAAGCATTCAAACACACAAATTACAAGTATTCCTGAAGAGGACAAAGAATGTTCCAAAGGAATGGAAGCCCTATGTGTGGAGGATATCATAAATGAAAACTTCCCAAGTATCACTAAAGATTCTGAAACACTCCTTTTCGAGGGATATCAAACTCTGCGCAATCTCAACACAAAGAGAGTATCTCCAAGAAACATTTTAATGAACATGTCCAAAGTCAAGACAAAAGAGAAAATTCTGCAAGCAGCCAGATTAAGTGCCAATTGACCTAAAGGGCAAGATCTAGCAGGGTGATAGTTGACTTTTCAGCTGAAACTTTCTAAGCCAGAAGAGAATGGTCAGCCACATTTATCCTTCTTAAAGAAAATAATCTTCAGCCCAGAATTCTGTATCTTGCTAAACTAAGCTTCAAAATTAATGGAGAAATAAAATCTTTTACTGATATGCAAATACTGAGGAAATTCACCACAACAAGACCAGCTATAGAGGAAATACTTAGACCTATTCTGCACACCAAACATCACAATGGACCATCATCAAAGCAAACAACCACAAACTAGAGAAAACCTGGCTTCCACAATGGCACAAAGGATAAAACTAAACAATGGACCTTCACAAAATGAGATGAAAGAACTCCACCACACTTATCAATTCTCTCAATAAATGTAAATGGATTTAATTTCCCACTGAAGGGACACAGACTGCTTGATTGGAATAAAAAGCACAAATCATCCATATGCTGTCTCCAGGAGATACACCTAACCTTAAACATCAAAACAAGACTCAAGGTAAAGGGTTGGAAAACAATATTTTAGGCAAATGGAAACCAGAAGAAAGGATGGGTCACAACCATATTTTCAGATACAAGTGGATTGAAAGCAACTAAAACTAAGAAAGATAAAGATAATCACTTCATGCTGATCAAGGGAACAATACCTCAAGAGGACATTTTGAATTCTAAATAGTTACACACTCAAGTTAAATGTTCCCAGTTTATGAAGCAGGCATTGATTGGTCTGAGCTATATGATGCACTATAACACCATAATAGCTGGTGACTATAATACCCTCTGGTTGAACTGGACAGATCATCTAAACAGAAACTAAACAAGGAAGATGGCGGACTGAAGCCAGCTTTCAACAGAGGCTCCCGTCCAGAAGGAGAGTTAAGGGACAGGAATTTAGTATGTATCCTGGTGGACTTGAGCCTCACCAAGAGAGAAGGTTGAAGAACGCACATCAACACCGCTGAGGCAAGTTGTGATCACAAGGACGCAAACAAAAGGTACAAAATCCACCACCAAGGGGACGGGAGTCCCCCTACCCCATGAGACCGGCTCAAGAGCCCCACAATTAAACAAGCAGGCAGAAATTAAAGGCCCTCCCACTACACTCCACGGGAGAGACCTTTAAAAACTGGACCTACCTCCCCTACTGGCGTGTCGTGGCGTTCTCCTGCCAGGCATAAAACTGAATAAAACTTGGGAATCCTCCCGGCGCTCCCCTCCCGCCCACTGAGGTCTGGAGGCCTGTCCCCCAGGACTTTGGATCCTTGGGTGATTTCTCAAGGGGAGTGGACAGTCCCCGAGTTGCGACTGGTCAGCATTGACTCTGAGGCACGCGAGTGAGGAGAGGGCACTGGGCTGAGGGGGAGTCACGCCTCGTGGCACTTCCCTGCGGATTAGGTGCAGCAACCCTCCCCGGGCAACATTGCGGGGCAGGCACAATACTGAATAAGACTCTAGCTTCCCCGCTGAGAGCTGAGAGCCCCTACTCTCACTCGGGGTCTGAGGGACTATCCCCCAGGAGTTCGGATTCTTGGGTGATTTCTCGAGGGGAGTGCACAGTGCCTGAGCTGCGTCATGTCAGTGCTGACTCTGGGACACGTGAGTGAGGAGAGGGCACTCTGCTGAGGGGAAATCAAGCCTTGGCGGCACTTCCCTGCGGTGCAGTGCAGGAGCCCTCCCCGAGCCGTAGTGTTGCGTAAAACTGAAAGAAAATCTAGCTTCCCCCCCCACTCCCAATCGGGGTCTGGGGGCCCATCCCCCAAGAGTTCTGATTCTTGGGGGATCTCTTGAGTGGTGTGGACCCAGCACAAACTGCGGCCGCTCAGTGCTGACTCTGGGGCGCGGGACAGAGGAGAAAAGGGTCGCCTGAGTGCCCACACGAGAGCAGCAGTTCCCTGGAGGTAGATCATAAGCCATTTTTTCTTTAACGGCAGAACGCTCACTTCTGGATATTCTGAGGCCACACCCCCTGTCTCCCTGGGCAACCAGAGGAGGCCACCAGTGAGCGGGGGATTTCCTGACACGGCTCACAAACCCGGGAAGCTTCCAGTGTGGGGCCGACCCAGAGAGGTGTTCAGACGCAAATCTCCAGCAGCAAAGACGTTTGAACTCAAAACAGCCAGTCTTCTGTAGGCGATTTCGACAGGAACAGAGACAGAACCCCGCAAAGTTGTCTGTTCTGTTCTGTTCTGTTCTGTTAGCAGCATCCATCAGGGACGGGGCTAAGCCTGAGTGAACACCTCCTTCCCATCACCTGCATCAAACACTCAAAGATGTCAGGCCCCATCTCCTCCTGCTAGATAGCGGCAGTCTGCGGGGGCCTGGCAGACTTCCTTGCGATTCAGGCAGGTGCAAACCCCTGGAGTATCTGTTCACTGCAGGCAACTGGGTTAGCCATCTGCAGAGATACCAATGACTGGGTCCGACGGAGGGGCAAAGTGGGGAAGGAGACGTCAACCTTCCTAGACTGCTCTTTTTGTGGGGTGGCTCCTCCTGACTCCACGCTGCACTGGGGTGAGCCGTGTCAGAGGAGTCACCAGGCCCCTGTGATCCAGTTCCCAGAGACCTCTTGAACTCTCCCACCCGAGACAAGTGCCGATTGAGACAGTTGATTTGGACCTTTTGAACTGGGTTAATAGACTGAGGACTTTTCAGGCGGTGCCCTGGATGTGCGATTGTAGGAAGGTTTGATTCTCCTTTTCCAACTGGGGCCAGAGGTCGGCGGGCAGGGTGACTTAATTGCTGATTTTTCCACACAGCTGAGACTTCAAGCCAGAGTAGAAGTTGCAATAGGATCGAACAGAAACCAGCTGAAAACAAGACAGAACCACTTTGCTCCACCACACCAGACAGGGCCCCAGTTTCTCACGCCACAACACTGTACGGGCCCTCCATAAAACCCCAGGGGAAAAACCAAAGGGAGTAAAATAACCATGGGGCGGAATCAGCAGAAAAACTCTGGTAACATGAATAACCAGAATAGATCAACCCCCCGAAGAAAAGATACGGCAGATGTGATTGAAGATCCCATTCATAAACAACTGGCTGAGATGTCAGAAATCGAATTCAGAATTTGGATTGCAGACAAGATTAATAAAATGGAATTAGGAATTCGAGGAGAAATTCAAAAATTTTGTCAAGAAATTAACGAATTTAAAGACAAAACCACCAAAGACTTAGACACACTGAAGCAAGAACTTACAGCCCTCAAAGATATGAAAAATACAGTAGAATCCCTCAGTAACAGAATGGAGCAAGCAGAAGAAAGGATTTCTGACATTGAAGATAAAGTCTTTGAACGCTCCCAATCTCTCAAAGAGGAAGAGAAATGGAGAGCAAAAACGGATCACTCACTCAGAGAACTCTCAGATAATTAAGAAAAAAGCAACATAAGGATTATAGGGATTTCTGAGAATGATGAAGTGGCCTCCGAGGGCACAGAGGCCCTTCTGCATGAAATTATGAAAGAAAATTTTCCAGACATGCCTAGAGAATCTGAAATTCAGATAGCAGACAGCTTCAGAACCCCAGCACGATTCAACCCCAATAAGTCATCCCCCAGACATATCATAATTAGCTTCACTAAAGTTAACATGAAAGAGAAGATTCTCAAAGCAGCCTGGTGAAAGAAAACTATAACGTACAAAGGTAAGAATATTAGAATAACTGCAGATCTCTCTGCTGAAACTTTTCAAGGCAGAAGAGGCTGGTCATCAGCCTCTTCACTGGCTGGTCATCACTTTTAATTTCCTAAAGCAAAAAAACTTTCAACCCAGGATCTTGTATCCAGCTAAACTGAGTTTCATCTATGATGGAGAAATTAAATACTTCAATGACATTCATATGTTGAAAAAATTTGCCGTAAGTAAACCAGCTCTTCAGGATGTTCTCAGACCTATCCTCCACAATGACCAACCCAATCCTATGCCACAAAAGTAAACTCACTCAGAAACTTCGGATCAAACTCCAACTTCCACACTGGTGAAAGGATTAAAAATGTCCACTAGACCTTTGAAAAACTCGATACCCAAAATTCCACCACACTTATCAATACTCTCCATCAATGTGAATGGCTTAAACTGTCCTCTAAAGAGGCATAGGTTAGCTGACTGGATACAAAAACTCAAGCCAGATATTTGTTGCATACAAGAGTCACATCTCAACTTAAAAGTCAAATACAGACTCAGGGTGAAAGGATGGTCATCCGGCCCCGGTTCCAGGATGGCGGAACCGGCAGCGCGCACGCGCGTGGTAGCAGCTGGGAGGATTGAGGGATGGACGCCCGCACTGCGGAAGTGGCTGTTAGTTTCACGCCGCCTGGACCTGGACTGGCCGGTCAGGGTCGGCCATGGAGCAGCCTGAGCCGGACGTCGCCTCCGACGACGCCATGGATGCGTTCCTGGAAAAGTTCCGGAGCCAGCCTTACCGTGGAGGCTTCGACGAAAATCAGTGGGAGGAGGAATTTGAAAAGGTCCCCCTATTTATGAAGAAAGCCCCATCTGAAATTGATCCCAAGGAGAGTCCTGACTTGGCTTGCCTCCAGTCAATTATTTTTGATGAGGACCGATCTCCAGAAGAACAGGCCAAGACCTATAAAGATGAGGGCAATGATTACTTTAAAGAAAAAGACTATAAGAAAGCTGTGATTTCTTACACTGAAGGATTGAAGAAGAAAGGTGCAGATCCTGATTTGAATGCTGTCCTTTATACCAACCGGGCAGCCGCACAGTACTATCTGGGCAATTTTCGTTCTGCTCTCAACGATGTAACAGCTGCCAGAAAGTTAAAACCCTGCCACCTCAAAGCAATAGTAAGAGGTGCATTATGCCATCTGGAACTGAAACACTTTGCTGAAGCTGTGAACTTGTGTGATGAGGGGCTGCAAGTAGATGCCAAAGAGAAGAAGCTTCTGGAAGTGAGGGCTAAAGCAGACAAGCTAAAGCGAACTGAACAAAGGGATCTGAGGAAAGCAAAGTTGAAAGAGAAGAAGGAGCAGAATCAGAATGAGGCTTTACTCCAGGCTGTCAAGGCTAGGAACATCAGGCTCTCTGAAGCCGCCTGTGAGGATGAAGACTCAGCCTCAGAAGGCCTAGCTGAGCTTTTCTTGGATGGACTCAGCTCTGAAAACCCCTGTGGAGCCAGGCTGAGTCTAGATGACCAGGGCAGGCTGAGCTGGCCCGTGCTCTTCCTGTACCCGGAGCATGCCCAGTCAGACTTCATCTCTGCTTTTCACGAGGACTCCAGGTTTATTGATCATCTAAAGGTGATGTTTGGTGAAACACCCTCCTGGGACTTAGAGCAGAAGTACTGCCCTGATGACTTGGAGGTCTACTTTGAGGATGAGGATGGGGCAGAACTCTACCGGGTGCCTCCCAGAAGCACCCTGCTGCGGGCACTGCAGCACCCCAGGTACTTTCTCAAATCCCTGACACCAGCATTTTTGGTCTGTGTGGGATCCTCTCCTTTTTGGAAGAATTATCTCCAGGAGAGAAAGGTGCACCAGATAGAGTGACTGAGCCAGGCTGTGGGTGCCAGGCCCCCTAGGCTCCCCCTCTGTTTCTTCTGCCTGGAATCTAGCATGCCTGAGGCAGCTGGACACATTCCTAGAGTCCAGCACTTTGTTTCTGTCACCTGGGGATGGTGGGGGAGGAGATGCTCGCTTCCCTGAACTGCAGCCTTTCTGGCCCAATGCTGCCCTCCAGCTGTCTTATGTTTTCAGCTGCTTTGGTCACAACGTCCTTGGACTCCATCTCTGAAGGGACATCTGAGGTTACCACAGCAAATGACCTGTGCGACTCTCTGCCCTTTGGAGACTGACTCAGGATGCAGTTATGTGGTTGTGAACCTTGTGCAGTTAGACTCCTTGTTCTGCATTTATAAAGACTGTACAGACTGGGATCCCTGGTGCCCCTGAAGAGTCTGCCGGTTTTGCTCGGCAGGGTGAAATGCACTCCTGTTGTCCTGGCTATTCAGGAGGCTGAGAGTGAAGTATTACATGAGCCTTGGAGCTCAAGGCCAGCCTGGGGGACATAGTAAGACCTCATCACTTTATAACAACAACAAAAAAAAAGTTTGTCAATTTTCCTGTTCTTTGCAGTACGGAGAATTGGACAGTGGCCTCTGAATTCCTCTGCAATTTTCACATTTTAGGACTTTGTGTCTTTTAAATTCAAAAATCTTCTCATGTGTTGGGTCATCATATTTTGTGTGCAGCTATTTGTCACCCCTCCCAAGGATTTTATACATCTTTACCCATAGCTGTGTGGTTTTTTGCAGTGCCCACTGCATGAGCACTGTACATCCCACATGGGGAGCATACTTCCCTTCTCCCCAGGCAAAGGGATGTGAACAGGCATCGACACCCCCCACCCCAATGTCCAGGCAGAAGCTTGCAGAGCCCTTGAGTGGTGGGGTCATGTTGTGCCTCTGCCATGAGAACATGTCTCCCGTGTTGGAGCTGTTCCTTAGCGTGGGTGCCAGAATGTAAGACGTGGAACAGAGCTAAAGCAGATGGACTGCAGCCCTCGACTGTCACACGAGAGAAAAACGTTTGCTGTAGTGAGCCCGAGATTTGGGGGTTATATCTTACCACAGCAAAGCTGCCTAATACATTATTAAACTAAAACCAGCTGCTGTCCTTCAAAAAAAAAAGAAAGGATGGTCATCCATATTTCAGGCAAATGGTAATCAGAAAAAAGCAGGTGTTGCAATTTTATTTGCAGATACAGTAGGCTTTAAACCATCAAAAGTAAGGAAGGACAAGAATGGTCACTTCATATTTGTTAAGGGTAATACTCAATATGATGAGATCTCAATTATTAATATCTATGCACCCAACCAGAATGCACCTCAATTTATAAGAGAAACTCTAACAGACATGAGTAACTTGATTTCCTCCAGCTCCATAATCGTCGGAGATTTCAACACTCCCTTGGCAGTATTGGATCTTTCCTCCAGAAAGAAGCTGAGCAAAGAAATCTTAGATTTAAACCTAACCATCCAATATTTAGATTTAGCAGACATCTACAGAACATTTCATCCCAACAAAACTGAATACACATACTTCTCATCAGCCCACGGAACTTACTCCAAAATTGACCACATTTTAGGTCACAAGTCTAACCTGAGTACATTTAAAGGAATAGAAATTATTCCTTGCATCTTCTCGGACCATCATGGAATAAAACTTGAATTGAGTAACAACAGGAATCTGCATACCCATACAAAAACATGGAAGTTAAATAACCTTATGCTGAATGATAGGTTATTTAAGGTTATCAGAACCTCTGGGACACCGCAAAGGCAGTTCTAAGAGGGAAATTTATAGCACTGCAAGCCTTCCTCAAGAGAATGGAAAGAGAGGAAGTTAACAACTTAATGGGACATCTCACGCAACTGGAAAAGGAAGAACATTCCAACCCCAAACCCAGTAGAAGAAAAGAAATAACCAAAATTAGAGCAGAATTAAATGAAATTGAAAACAAAAGAATAATACAACAGATCAATAAATCAAAAAGCTGGTTTTTCGAAAAGGTCAATAAAATAGATAAACCTCTGGCCAACCTAATAAGGAAAAAAAGAGTAAAATCTCTAATATCATCAATCAGAAACAACAAAGACGAAATAACCACAGACTCATCAGAAATCCAAAAAATCCTTAATGAATATTACAAGAAACTTTATTCTCAGAAATATGAAAATCTGAAGGAAATAGACCGATACTTGGAAGCACGCCACCTTCCAAGACTTAACTAGAATCAAGTGGAAATGTTGAACAGACCCATATCAAGTTCAGAAATAGCATCAACTATACAAAACCTCCCTAAAAAGAAAAGCCCGGGACCAGATGGTTTCACGTCAGAATTCTACCAAACCTTTAAAGAGGAATTAGTACCTATATTACTCAACCTGTTCCAAAATGTAGAAAAAGAAGGAAGACTACCCAACACGTTCTATGAAGCAAACATCACCCTGATCCCCAAACCAGGAAAAGACCCAACAAGAAAAGAAAATTATAGACCAATATCACTAATGAATATAGATGCAAAAATATTCAACAAGATCCTAACAAACAGAATCCAGCAACACATCAAACAAATTATACATCATGACCAAGTTGGTTTTATCCCAGGATCTCAAGGCTGGTTCAATACACGTAAATCTATAAATGTAATTCAGCACATAAACAAATTAAAAAACAAAGACCATATGATTCTCTCAATTGATGCAGAAAAAGCTTTTGATAATATCCAGCATCCCTTCATGATCAGAACACTCAAGAAAATTGGTCTAGAAGAGACTTTTCTTAAACTGATAGAGGCTATCTACAGCAAACCCACAGCCAATATCATATTGAATGGAGTTAAATTGGAATCATTTCCACTCAGACCAGGAACCAGACAAGGCTGCCCATTGTCTCCATTGCTTTTCAACATTGTAATGGAAGTTTTAGCCACTGCAATTAGGGAAGAAAAGGCGATCAAGGGTATCCATATAGGGTCAGAAGAGATCAAACTCTCACTCTTCGCAGATGATATGATTGTGTATCTGGAAAACACTAGGGACTCTACCACAAAACCCCTAGAAGTGATCAAGGAATACAGCAGCGTCTCAGGTTACAAAATCAACATTCATAAATCGGTAGCCTTTATATACACCAACAACAGTCAAATTGAAAAAGCAGTAAGGACTCTATCCCATTCACAGTAGTGCCAAAGAAGATGAAATATTTGGGAATTTACCTAACAAAAGACGTGAAAGATCTCTATAAAGAGAACTATGAAACTCTAAGAAAAGAAATAGCTGAAAATGTTAACAAAGGGAAAAACATACCATGCTCATGGCTGGGAAGAATCATTATTATAAAAATGTCCATACTACCCAAAGCAATGTATAATTTCAACGCACTCCCTATTAAAGCTCCACTGTCATATTTTAAAGATCTTGAAAAAACATTACTTCATTTTATATGGAATCAGAAAAAACCTCAAATAGCCAAGACATGACTCAGAAATAAAAACAAAACAGGAGGAATCACACTACCAGACCTCAGACTTTACTACAAATCGATAGTGATCAAAACTGCATGGTATTGGCACAAAAACAGAGAAGTAGATATCTGGAACAGAATAGAGAACCAAGAGATGAATCCAGCTACTTACCGCTATTTGATTTTTGACAAGCCAATTAAAAACATTCAGTGGGGAAAAGATTCCCTATTTAACAAATGGTGCTGGGTGAACTGGCTGGCAACCTGCAGAAGACTGAAATTGGACCCACACCTTTCACCATTAACTAAGATAGACTCTCATTGGATTAAAGATTTAAACTTAAAACATGAAACTATAAAAATACCAGAGGAGAATGCAGGGAAAACCCTTGAAGAAATTGGTCTGGGTGAGTATTTCATGAGGAGAACCCCCCGGGCAATTGAAGCAGCTTCAAAAATACACTACTGGGACTTGATCAAACTAAAAAGCATCTGCACAGCTAAGAGCACAGTAAGCAGAGCAAGCAGACAGCCCTCAGAATGGGAGAAGATATTTGCAGGGTATATCTCTGACAAAGGTTTAATAACCAGAATCCACAGAGAACTCAAACACATCAGCAAGAAAAAAACAAGGGATCCCATTGCAGGCTGGGCAAGAGATTTGAAGAGAAACTTCTCTGAAGAAGACAGGCGCACGGCCTTCAGACATATGAAAAAATGCTCATCATCTTTGATCATCAGAGAAATGCAAATCAAAACTACTTTGAGATATCATCTAACTCCAATGAGACTAGCATATATCACAAAATCTCAAGACCAGAGATGTTGGCGTGGATGCGGAGAAAAGGGAACACTTCTGCACTGCTGGTGGGAATGAAAATTAATACATTCCTTTTGGAAAGATATATGGAGAACACTCAGAGATCTAAAAATAGATCTGCCATTCAATCCTGTAATTCCTCTGCTGGGCATATACCCAGAAGACCAAAAATCACAACATAACAAAGATATTTGTACCAGAATGTTTATTGCAGCCCAATTCATAATAGCTAAGTCATGGAAAAAGCCCAAGTGCCCATCGATCCACGAATGGATTAATAAATTGTGGTATATGTATACCATGGAATACTATGCAGCCTTAAAGAAAGATGGAGACTTTACCTCTTTCATGTTTACATGGATGGAGCTGGAACATATTCTTCTTAGTAAAGTATCCCAAGAATGGAAGAAAAAGTACCCAATGTACACAGCCCTACTATGAAACTAATTTGGGACTCTCACATGAAAGCTATAACCCAGCTACAACTTAACAATAGGGGGAAGTGGGAAAGGGGGTGGGTGGGTAGAGGGAGGGGGATCGGTGGGATCACACCTGTGGTGCATATTACAGGGGTATTTGCGAAACTTGGTAAATGTAGAATGTAAATGTTTTGGCACAGTAACTGAGATAACGCTGGAAAGGCTATGTTAACCACTGTGATAAAAATGTGTCAAATGGTTTATGAAGCGAGTGTATGATGCCCCATGATCATATCAATGTATACAGTTATGATTTAATAAAAAAAATATATATATAAAAAAAAGAAAGAAACTAAACAAGGCACTTAAATGCAATCATAGAACAAATGGGCTTAATAGACATATACAGAACACACCATCCCCAAACAAATTAATATACATTCTTCTTATCATCCCATGGAACGTATTATAAAATACATCATAATGTAGGTCACAAATCAAACCTCAACAAAACTTTAAAAATTGAAATTGTACCTTGTATCTTCTCAGACCACAGGGCAATAAAGATAAAACTTAACTCCAAAAAAATTATCATCCCCACACAAAGGCATAGAAATTAAACAACCCTATGCTGAATAACATCTGGAAGAGATACAGGATGAAATTATTAAACTCCTCAAACATAACAACTATGAAGCTACAAGTTACCAAAACTTGTGAGATACTGCAAAAGCAGTCCTAAGAGAGACATTTGTCATATTCAATGCATACATCCGAAACACAGAAAAAGAGCAAATAAACAATCTAATGAATCATCTTAGAAATGGAAAAGGAAGAGCAATTCGATCCCAAACCTACCAGAATAACCAAAGTTAGATCAGAAATAAATGAAACTGAAAAAACAAAAAATAATCACTCAGAAAATTAACAAAACAAAAAGTTGATTATTTTTAGCAAATAAATACAATAGAAAAACTTTTGGTCATATTTACTAGAAATAGAAAAGTAAAAGCTCTAGTAACCTCAATCAGAAGTGAAAAAGGAGAAATAACACCAGATACCACTGAGATATAAGAAAATTATCTCTGACTAGTACAAGAAACTATATGCCCAGATTTGACAATGAGAAGGAAATGGACCAATACCTGGAATCATACTGTCTCCCTAGACTTAACCAGGAAGAAATAGATCTCTTGAACAGATCAAGCACTAACACCAAGAAACAATAAAAAATATTCCAACACAAAAAAGTCCTAGACCAGGTGGTTTCACACCACAATTCTATAAAACCCTCAAAGATAAACTTGTACCTATGCTACAGAACCCTTTTCAAAACATTGAGAAGAAAGGAACCTTCCCTAACATGTTCTATGAACCAAATATCACCCTGATACCAAAACCAGAAAAAGACCCAACTAAAAAGGAGAATTAGAGACCCATTTCACTAATGAATATTGATTCAAAAATACTCAGTAACTTCTTACCCAATAGATTACAGCAACACATTAAAAAAAATTATATACCACAATCAAGTAGGTTTCATTCTAGGGATGTAAGGATGGTTTAACATATGCAAATTCATAAATGTAATTCACCATATTAACAGAAGCAAAAACAAAGGCCACATTATTGTTCACAGCCATGATTTAATAATTAAAAAAAAAGTCCATATGATCCTTCCAATAAATGTAGAAAAAGAATTTGATAACAGGGCAACGCCTGTGGCTCAAAGTAGTAGGGCGCCAGGCCCATATTCCAGAGGTGGCAGGTTCAAACCCAGCCCTGGCCAAAAACTGCAAAAAAAAAAAAAAAAAGAATTTGATAACACTCAGTAGCCTTTTCTAACAAGAACACTGAAGATACTCCTGAGGTGGGAGCCGGATAGCGGGAGGGAGGGCCACTGAGGACACGCCGCCAGCGCCTCCCTCCCTGTGAGCCTCATTCCAGGTGGCCCAGGGCTGCCACAGTGCGTGGGAGCCAGGGCCTGCCTTGCAAGCCTTGAGGGAAGGGGGTGCCTTGAGGCACCGCCTGCCGTTCCCAGGGCACCGCGGTGGCGCTGGTGGCTTCTGCAGCTGCAGCGGCAGCGGTGGTGGCTCGGCTGCAGTGGCGAAGGCGCAGGGCGCGCCTCCATGGTCTGGTCTGGGCTGCAGGCAGGAATATGTTCAAACCCGGCGCAGTGGAGGCCACGGTGGTGGCAGCGACCGCCCGGAGCCTAGAGACAGTGGAGCGTAGGGGCGGTGCAGGCTCCACAGCCACAGGGAGAACGTATTTCCTGGGCAATCAAAGATTTATTCCTACAGGAGTCCAAACAAATTCTCTGGAGTGCGTTACCCCTTTCAGGAAGAAAACTCAGTTGCACATCACGATGTCAAATGCCAGGGGAAACCATTAGATGAAATCTACAGGCGGCGAGAAGAGATAAGAAATCCTGGAAATGCAATATGGAATACCATGAAGTCTGAAGAACAGAAGATCAAAAATGTCAGAAAAGGTCCCCTGGCACCTTTTCCAAACCAAAAGTCTGAAGCTGCAGAGCCTCCAAAAACTCCAACCTGGTCTGCTGATTCTATCAATGCAGCAGTTGCCAAGCAAGCTCTGAAAAAGCCCGTCAAGGGCAAACAGACCCCTCGCGAGAAAGCTCAAGGAAAAACACAACAGAAATGCAAGCTCACAGACTTGTACCCTGTTCGAAGGAGCTACAGGAAGAGCAAAGCTGAGCTGCAGTCAGAAGAAAGAAAAAGAATAGATGAATTGATCGAAAGTGGGAAAGAAGAAGGCATGAAGATTGACCTCATTGATGGCAAAGGCAGGGGTGTGATAGCCACCAAGCATTTCTCCTGGGGCGACTTTGTGGTGGAATACCACAGGGACCCCATCGAAATCACCGATGCCAAGAAGCGGGAGGCTCTGTATGTACAAGACCCCTCCATAGGCTGTTAATTGTACTATTTCCAGTATCTGAGCAAAACCTACTGTGTGGATGTAACTGGAGAGACAAATCGTCTGCGAAGGCTGATCAATTACAGCAAGTGTGGGAATTGACAAACCAAACTGCACAACAGGGACGGCATTACCTCACCTCATCCTCATCGCCTCCTGAAACATCCAGGCTGGAGAGGAGCTCTTGTATGACTATGCCGACAGCAGCAAGGCTTCCATGGAAGCTTACCTGTGGCTGGAAAATTAGCTGACTGGCCCGTCGCCCTCCTTCCCTCACCCCTTCTTCTTCAAAGGACAAAGTGCCCTCAAAGGGAATTGATTTTTTTTCTTTTCTTTTTTTTTTTTATTGTTAAGTCATAGCTGTGTACATTTGTGCAATCAAGGGGTACAATTGCTGGTTTCATATACAATCTGAAATATTCTCATCAAACTGGTCAACATAGCCTTCGTGGCATTTTCTTAGTTATTGTATGTAGACATTTGTATTCTGCATTTAGTAGCTTTCGCCTGTACCCATTCTAAGATGCACCGTGGGTGTGCCCCACCCATTACAGAAGGGAGGGGGGAAGTCAGGGTGCAGGGAGGGTAAAGGGTGGGGAACTGATTTTTTTTTTACACACTTAATCTTAGCAGATGACTTCGGATGTTTTTAAAAAAGTGTATGAAGATGACTTTTCACTGTAGTATTTAAATATCTGTTACAGGTTTCCAAGATAGACTTGAACAGATGGCCATATAGTATGAAAACTTTTATATTCCAGTTGCTTTTGTACTTTTTTTGTATACAAGTTGAACGTTTGTGCAACCCTGTGTGCAGTCAAGGACTCAGCATAGGTTTTAGAGGAAAGAGTCAAACATGAACTAGGAAGCTGGGCAAGTCTCCCGCCTCCAGTGGAAGAGCCAGACTTTGTCCCCACACTCCCAATGTCTATGTACCCGGTGGGTGTGAGGAAGACGCTGCCTCCTGAAGCCTGGATGACATGTTTTCAAGCTCTTGTTCTCCTGATATCTCATCAGGCACACACTGAAGTATATGAATAAATATTTTTTAAGGTTTCACAGTTAGCTAGTCTTCCCCTCTGCTTTCTTGAAAGCTTACTGACCACCTGGCCTTGAAGCATGTTCCATGCATAGATTTACTCTTCCAGAGGCTACTGCCTTTCTGGGCACCTTGAAGCATCAGGGCAGGAAATCAAACCAGATGTGGGCAGGGAAAGCACTGTTTACCTACCTTGCCAGGGCAGGGTTTCCTGAAACTGGGTTAATTCTTTTTTTTTTTTTTTTTTGGCTGGGGCTGGGTTTGAACCCGCCACCTCCGGCATATGGGACCGGTGCCCTACTCCTTGAGCTACAGGCGCCGCCTGGGTTAATTCTTTATAGAAATGTGAACACTGAATTTGTTTTTAAGAAATAATAGTAATAAATCAAAAAGAACCAAAAAAATTAAAAAGAAAGAAAAAAAAACAAACAGAAAACAACTTCCGTGTATATAGGTCTTGAAGTGAGTGAAGAGGCTGTGTTATATTGGGGGCCGTTTTCATTTTTGTAGAAGAGATCTGAGATGGTATTCTATTCTAATTAGAAATAAAGTTTTGTAGTGGGGGAAAAAAGAACACTTAAGAATATAGGTGGCACATTTCTTAAACTGATTGAAGAACAACCCTATGCTGAATATGATATATAAGACAAACCCACAACTAATATACTAAATAGAGTAAAAGTGAAAGTCTTTTCACTTAGAAAAGGAACCAAACAAGTATGTCCTCTGTTTACCACTATTGCCACTACTATTCAACATAGTGCTGCTGGAAGTTGTAGCTAATGCAATCAGCAAGAGAAAGATATAAAGGGCACCCAATTGAGGGAAGAGGATATCAAATTCTTGTTCGTTGACCAGAATATGATCGTATACTTAGAAAACCCCAGAGACTCAACAACAAGACTCAATGGAAGTAATCAAGAAATATAGTAACAACTCAGGGTATAAAAACAGTGTTCACAAATCAGTAGCCTTTGTATATGCCAATAACAGCCGAGTCAAGAAGCTAATCAAAGATTCAATTCCTTTCACAGTAGACTCAAAGAAAATGAAATACTTTGGAATATACCTTAAAAAAGAGGTGAAGGATCTCTACAAGGAGACTTATGAAACCTTAAGAAATTCATGAAACCTAACAAATGGAAGAATGACCCGGCCCGCAGGTCAGTCGACAGGGATACCTGGAGGAGGGGGTGAGAATGAAAAAGGGGAAAGGGGCGCGAAGAATGGAGACAAGACAGGAGTCTGATCAAGTCTCGTTTATTGCAAAGTTCTTCCAGGGTATATAAGGGTAGGTGAAAGAGGAGGTTTACGTCACCAGGTATCCAAGCAACCCAGCCTTGGTGTAGATAAGTTCCAAACAGCAAGCTTCCAAGTTTTGCTCATGTGATTTACGAGAAGAGGCCTGGCATTTGCAGGGAAATGAAACTTAGGCCTAGCATTTGCAGGGAAATAGAAACTTAAGTCTGTTAGTACCGGAAATAGCACTTGGCCTACAAGATAGATGCTGTGGTGTCAGCCTTCCACAGAAGAACATAAAATGATCTTGGCTTGGAAGAATCAACATTGTTAAAATGTCTATACCACCCAAATCAATTTACAGATTCAATGCAATCCTGATTAAAACACCAACATCATACTTTGAGGAACTAGAAAAAATAACTGTTTGTTTTGTACAGAACCAGAAATAAAAGCATATAGCCAAGGCAATTTTTAGTCATAAAAAAACTGCTTTAGGTTACATTACAAGTCGACAGTGATCAAAACAGCCTGGTATTGGCACAAAAATCTAAACATAGACATTTGGAAGAGAATAGAAAATGATAAACAGATAAAACCAATCTCTTAGAGCCATCTGATCTTTAACAAACCAAACAAATGCAAAAAGCCCCCATTCAACAAATGGTGATGGTAGAACTGGATAACTACATGTAAAAGATTGAAATTGGACCCACATCTTTCACCATATACAAAAATTGATTCAAAGATGGATAAAAGATTCAAATCTAAGACATGCAAGTCATACAAACTCTAAAGAAAGTGTGGGGAAACCTCTTAGGGATGTTGGCCTGGGGAAAGATTTTATTATGAAGAAGACATTAGTGGTAATCGCAACAACAAAAATACACAAATGGGACTTGATTAAACTGAAAAGCTTTTGCACAGCTAAGGACACAAGAATTAAAGCAAATAGACAATTTTCAGAATGGGAAAAGATACTTGAATATTATGAATCTGACAAAAGCTTGATAACCAGGATGGATAGAGAACCCCTATTAATCAACAAAAAAGGAGAAAACAATCTTGTTTATCACTGGGCAAAAGACATGAGCAGAACCTTCTCTGAGGAAGACAGATGAATGGCAAAAAAATAGGCAAAAATGCTCATCATTCCTAATCATCAAAGAAATTCAAATGAAAACCACCCTGAGATATCACATAACCCTGATGAGAATAACCTATATCACAAAGTCCAGCAGTTGCAGATACTGGCATGGATGGAGAGAGGGACACTTTTATACTGTTGGTAGGACTGCAAGCTAACCTCTTTGGAAAAATTTATGGAGAATCCTCAAAGTACACAAATTAGACCTCCATTTGACCCCCAAATCCCACTATGAGGCATCTACCCAGAAGAAAAGAAATCATTTTATCATAAAGACATTTGCACTAAATTGTTTATCACAGCTCAATTTACAATTGTCAAGATGATATAGAAGCAACCTAAATGCCCAACTCAGGAATGGATTACAAAACTGTGATGATATGTGAGTTTATGTGTGTGTGTGTATCAATCATGGATAACTATTCAGTTATAAGTAAAGATAGTGCTTTTACATCTTTTCTATTAACCTGGATGAAGTTACATTCTTCTTAGTAAAGTATCTCAGGAATGGACAAACAAGTATCCAATGTACTAAATTTTATTATGAAGCCAGCAGATGATCTAACACATACCATCTAGGAGAAAAAATTAATTCCATTCACTTTACGGTAAAGGAAATGGGGGAGAAGGAGGGGGGCTCCCACTTAAAGGGCACAAGTTAGGGATGTATGGCCAAGGCTCCTGACAAGATGGAGAAAAACTGGACAGAATCAGACTCTATGAAACCAAAGGTGTGGAGCTGAGCCAAGAAAGAAGTTTGGCAAGCTGTGATTCCAAAGAAGAGCACTTAAGAAAACAAATTATAGCGTGGTGCCTGTGGCTCAGTGGGTAGGGTGCTGACCCCATATACCGAGGGTGGCGGATTCCATTCTGGCCCTAGCCAAACTGCAACAACACAAAAAAACCAGGCATTGTGGTTGATTCCTGTAATCCCAACTACCCGGGAGGCTGAGGCAAGAGAATTGCCTAAGCCCAGGAGTTGGAGGTTGCTGTGAGCTGTGATGCCAGGGCACTTTACCAAGGCAAATAAAGTGAGACTCTGTCTCAGAAAGAAAGAAAGAAAGAAAGAAAGAAAGAAAGAAAGAAAGAAAGAAAGAAAGAAGGAAGGAAGGAAGGAAGGAAGGAAGGAAGGAAGGAAGGAAGGAAGGAAGGAAGGAAGGAAAGAAAGAAAGAAATCAAATTACAAGCACAAAGCCTATCACCTAGAGAATGGGAGAGCCCTCCCCCAAGCAGGAGGCTTGCTGCAGGCTCTCTGGAAGCAAGCACAGGACAAAAGGCCTCCCATTTTACCTCACTGAAAAGAGCTGCTATACAGCAGTCTCCTTCTTCAGGGAGGTCCCACTTGTGAACCTAGACACCACCCAGCCCAGCATAAAATTGAGCAAATATTTTTCTTGCAATTCTGAACACACACTCCACCCATCCCCCCTCACATGGTGATCTAAAGTTCTGCCCCTGCAGAGCCCAGACTCTTTGTCCTTTTCCTGAGAGATCTGGGCATAGTGTGGACCACCAAACATCAGGACATAATCTGTGACTAGTGGGGAAGAAAGAGGGCATGGGAAGAAAGGGACATGTGGAGGGAACAGGAGCAGTCCTCTGGTTATGACTTTGCCCAGCCAGAAGTCGTGTTGACCTCTGGTTCGGGCTGTGTCTGGTGGGACGAGGTGCAGAACCCCCAGCTCTGATGGTGACCACAAGCAGGACAGTGGTTGCCCAGTGTAGACTCTTGAGTTCAGCAGGTGGGTTGAGGATCCCAAGCTCCAACTGAGCCTGTGAGCAGAGACATGGAGTCTCTGTGTGGACTGAGGTTGGCGGGAGTGAGCAAGGA
Organism: Nycticebus coucang; assembly: GCF_027406575.1. Taxonomy (NCBI): domain Eukaryota; kingdom Metazoa; phylum Chordata; class Mammalia; order Primates; family Lorisidae; genus Nycticebus; species Nycticebus coucang. The sequence continues at coordinate 89,725,382 of NC_069785.1, forward strand.
TCCCTGGTTCCAACTGAGCCTGTGAGCAGAGGCTTGCTGGGTGTGGACTCAGCCCTGTGGGCAGGAGCATGATCTCTGGGCTTTAAATGAGCTGGCAAGCAGAAATGTGGAGGCTGGTGTTGACTGACTCCAACAGGCAGGGGCGAAGACCCTCTACTCCAATTAAGCTGGCAAGCAGAGGCACAGATGCCCGGTGGGAACTGAGCCTAGCAGGCAGGGTTCCAGACTCCTGGCATTGATTGTGCCCTGGGGACAAGGGCATTGTTGGGATGCCTAGTTGGGACTTTTGGCAGGCAATTTGGAGCTCACCAGAGGGAATCGGGCCCCATGCTTTCTGTTGTGGGACAGAACTGACTGCAGATTTCTATCCACAGTTGGAGACCCTTGGATCCCACTCTGCTGAGCATAGTTTGTACTGCTGGATACAATTTGATTGGAACGTGCATCTAGGGCTATCTACCCAGGGGCATTCTGAAGTTGACCTATGAAGTTCTGTAGAGGAAAAGAAATGAATGGTGGAGGCAGGGTTCTGCAGCAATCTGTATCTCTCCCCAGCTGAGATTTACACCTAATACCATGACTTCTTAGGATAGGGTTTAGGTTGGCTGATTTCAAAACAGAGCCAGCTTGTGCTATCTCACCAAGTAGGCTCCTAGAGTCTCCAGCCAAAACTCTAAAAGGGGGCTTTGTAAGATTGTAGAGAATAAGCCACAATTACAAAGCCTAGTGCTTTTGCAAGGAGATGATTAACTCTACTACCTGGGACCACCAATTAAATCTCCCCATACCAGTTTTAATAACCAAAAGATGGAAAATAAACATGGGGTGGAAACAACAGAAGAACTCTGGCAACATGAAAAATTAGAGTAAATCAACTCCCCCAAGGAATGACAAAGAAGATAGAACTAAAGATGCCATGCATAGACAAATGGCACAAATGTCAAAAATAGAATCCCTAATGTGGATGGTAAATAAGATGTATAGAATGGAAGAAAAGTTAGAAATTGAAACCCAAAGAGTATTTCTAAACTTGTCTCAAGAAAAATTAATGAATTCAGGTGGCATCCATAGTGCAGTGAGTAGGATGCCGGCCACATACATCGAGGCTTGCCATTTCAGACCCACCCCAGGCCAGCTTAAATCAATAATGACAACTACAAAAAAAAAAAAGAAAAGAAAGAAAGAAAAAATAGCCGTGCATTGTGGAAGGTGCCTATAGTACCAGCTACTTGGGAGGCTGAGGCAACAGAATCACTTAAGCCCAAGAATTGAAGGTTGCTGTGAGCTGTGATGCCACGGTACACTACCAAGTGTACCATAATGAGACTCTGTCTCAAAATAAATAAATAAATAAATAATAAAAGAAAAATATTAATGAATTCAAAGAGAAAGTCACCAAAGACATGAAGATAATGAGAAAAGTGACAGCAGAGCCCAATAAAATGAAAAAGTTATTTGCAGAGTTCCAAAATACATGAGAATCCCTCAGTAATAGAGTTGACCAGGCAGAAGAAAGGATCTCTGAAATTGAAGACAAAGTTGTTGAACGTTCTCAAACACTCAAGGAGGTGGACAAATGGAGAGCAAAACTGATCATTCCCTGAGAGAGTTGTGGAATCACTTCAAAAGAACAAACATTCATCTTACAGAGATTCCTGAAGGAGAAGAGGATGGTTCTGAAGTTACAGATGCTCTACTCCAAGAGATAATGAAGGAGAATTTCCCAAGCATGGCAATAGATATGCAAATTCAGATAGCAGACAGTTTCAGAACCCCAGCAAGACTCAATCCAAATAAAGCATCTCCAAGACACATAGTAATTAACTTTGCCAAAGTTAACATGAGGGAGAAAATTCTGCAAGCAGCCAGGCTTAAGAAAAGCATTACCTGCAAAGGGAGAAATCTTAGAATGACTGCACATCTCTCAGCTGAAAACTTTCAAGCCAGAAGAGGATGATTATCGACCATCAAAACAGGCTTGATACAGGAGATACACCTGAGATACAACAGGATATACAACTGAAGATGCCATGCATAGACAAATGTCACAAATGTCAAAAATAGCATTCAAAATATGGATGGCAAATAAGATGAATAGAATGGAAGAAACATTAGAAATTGCAATCCAAATAGTAGTTCTCCAAAAACAGGCTCAGCACCTGTAGCTCAAGCAGATAAGTCACCAGCCACATACACCAGAGCTGGCAAGTTGGAATCCACATACGCCAGAGCTGGCGGGCCTGCCAAACAACAATGACAACTACAACCAAAAAATAACTGGGTGTTGGGCAAGCACCTGTAGTCCCACACTGGACATTTGAAAAACATGACACCCAAAACAACACTAAACTTATCAGTCTTCTCAATTAACATGAATGGTTTAAATTGTCCTCTGAAGAGGCACAGGTTGGCTTACTGGATATATAAACTCAGTCCACATATGTGCTGCATAGAAGAATTTCATCTTACCTTTGGATAAAAATAGACTCATGGTAAAGGGACGGACATCTATAATACAGTCAAATGGAAATAAAAAAAAAAGCAAGGGTTGAAATTTTATTTGCAGAAACAATTGGCTTTAAACTGACAAAAGTAAAGATAAGGATGGTAACTACATATTTCTCAAGAGACACACTCAACATGAAGAGATTTTTGATAATTAACATTTATGCACCCACCAGAATGTGCCTCAATTTATAAAGCAAACCCTAGCACAGTGGTTCTCAACCTGTGGGTCACGACCCACAGAAACTGTATTAAAGGGCCACAGCATTAGGAAGGTTGAGAACCACTGCCCTAACAGATATGAACAACTTGATATCTTCTTGCACGATAGTAGTTGGAGATTTTAACACCCCTTCGACAGTTTTGGACAGATCCTCCAAGAAGAAACTAAACAAAGAAATATTAGACTTAAACTTGACAACAGAACAACTGGAATTAACAGACCTCTATAGAACATTTCATCCTAATGAATCTGAATATACATTTTTCTCATCAGCCCACGATCATCCTCAAAATTGATCATATCTTAGGTTAGACACAACTCTAACCTCAGCAAATTCAAAAGTATAGAAATTATTCCTTGCATCTTCTCAGATTACCATGGAATAAAAGTTGAACTCAACAGCAAAAGGAATCTTCATGCTCAAACTAAGTCATGGAAACTAAATAATCTTAGGCTGAATGATAGCTGGATCAAAGATGAGGTTAAGAAGGGAATCACCAAATTGTTGGAACTAAATGATAATGAAGACACAAATTATGAAAACCTGTGGGATACCACAAAGGCAGTCCTAAGAGGGAAATTTGTAGCATTGAAAGCCTTCATCAAGAAAACAGAAAAAGAGGAAGCCAACAACTTGATGGGTCACCTCAACCAACGGGAAAAAGAAGAATATTCAAACCCCAAACCCACAAGAGGAAAAGCAATAACTAAAATCAGGGCAGAATTAAATGAAAATGAAAACAAAAGAATCATTCAGAAGATCAACAAAACAAAAAGTTGGTTTTTTGAAAAGATTAATAAAATTGATAAGCCTTTGGCTAAGCTAACCAGAACCATAAAAGTAAAATTTCTGATATCATCAATCAGAAATGATAAAGGAGTAATCTTACAAGGGTACATGTGAAACTTAGTAAATGTAGAATATAATTGTCTTAACACAATAACTAAGAAAATGCCAGGAAGGCTATGTTAACCAGTGTGATGAAAATGTGTCAAAATGTTTATAAAACCAATATATGGTGCCCCACTACTGCATTAATGTACACAGCTATAATTTAATATTAATAAAAAAAGAAAAAAAAAGAAATGATAAAGGAGAAATAACAATAGACACCTCAGAAATCAAAAAATTCCTCAATGATTACTACAAAAAACTCTATTCTTAGAAATATGAAAATCTGAAGGAAATAGACCAATACCAGGAAGCACACCACCTTCTTAGACTCAATCAGAAAGAAGTAGAAATTCTGAACAGAACTATATCAATCACTGAAATAACAACTATACAAAATCTCCCAATAAAGAAAAAGCCGGTACCAGATGGCTTCACATCAGAATTCCACCAAACCTTTAAACAGAAACTAGTACCTATATTACATAACCTATTCCAAAACATAGAATAGGTTTTTAAGGAACAAAGAAGGAATACTTCCTAACACATTCCATGAAGCAAATATCACCCTGATCCCAAAACCAGGAAAGGAACCAACAAAGAGAGAAAATTATAGACCAATATCGTTAAAGAATATTGATGCAAAAATATTGAATAAGATCTTAATGAACAGAATTCAACAACACATCAAATGAATTATACACCATGATCAAGTCAGTTTTATTCCAGAGTTACAAGGTTGGTTCAACATATGTAAATCTATAAATATAATATGTCACATAAATACAATTAAAAACATAGACCATATGATTCTATCAATTGATGCAGAAAAACCTTCTGATAATATCCAGCATCCTTTCATGATTAGAATACTTAAGAAAATAGGCTTAGATGGGCCATTTCTTAAACTGATAGAGGCCATCTTCAGCAAACTCACAGCCAGTATCAGAGTGAATGGAGTAAAACTGAAAACATTTCCACTCAGATCAGAACCAGGCAAGGATATCCATTGTTTCCACTGCTATTCAACATACTAATGGAAGTCTTAGCCATAGCAATCAGACAAGAGAAGGCAATTAAGAGTGTCCAGATAGGGTCAGAGGAGATCAAACTCTCACTCTTCGCTGATGATATGATCCTATACCTGGAAAATCCCAGGGACTTAACTACAAAACTCTTAGAAGTGATCAAGAAACACAGCAGCATCTCAGGATACAAAATCAATACTTACAAATCAGTAGCTTTTATATGTACCAACAATAGTCGAGCTGAAAATATAGTCAAGGACTCTATTGCTTTTACCGTACTGCCAAAAAAGATGGAATATTTGGGAATTTACCTAAGAAAGGACATGAAAGATCTCTATAAAAAACATTATGAAACTCTGAGCAAAGAAATAGCTGAAGATACTAACAAATGGGAAAACATACCATGCTCATGACTGGGAAGAATCAACATTGTTAAAATGTCCATACTACCCAAAGCAATCTACAGATTTAATGCAATCCCTTTATAGTGCTTCATTTTAATGGAATCAGAAAAACTTCAAATACCCAATGCATTACTCAGGGAAGGAGTGGGGAGGTGGGCAGAGGGTGGGTGATTGGCGGAATTACACCTGCGGTGCATCTTACAAGGCTATATGTGAAACTTAGTAAATGTAGAATGTAAATGTCTTAACACAATAACTAAGAAAATGCCAGGAAGGCTATGTTTACCAGTGTGATGAAAATGTGTCAAACGGTCTATAAAACCAGTGTATGGTGCCCCATGATCACATGAATGTACACAGCTATGATTTAATAATTAAAAAAATACTATTAAAAAAAGAAATGAAAACATATCAGGAGACATTATGTTACCAGACTTCAAGCTATACTATAAATCTGTAGTGATCAAAACTGCACGGTATTGGCACAAAACCAGAGAGGTAGATTGTTGGAACAGAATAGAGAACCAAGAGATGAGCCCAGCTACTTATCAGCATTTGATCTTTGATAAGCCTATCAAAAACATTCAGTGGGGGTAAAGATTCCCTATTTAACAAGTGGTGCTTGGTGAACTGGCTGGCAACCTGTAGAAGACTGAAACTGGACTCTTGTCTTCCACCATTAACAAAAATTGATTCTCACTGGATAAAAGATTCAAACTTAAGACATGAAATTATAAAAATACTAGAAAGGAGTGCAGGGAAAACACTTGAAGAAATCGGTCTGGGAGAATATTTTATGAGGAAGACACCCCCACCCTGGGGAATTGAAGCAACACCCAATATACATTACTGGGATCTGATCATAGTAAAAAGATTCTGCACGAGCAAGAGCACAGTAGGTAAGGCAAACAGACAGCCTTCATTTGGGAGAAGATTTTTGCAGTGAATCTTCCAACAAAGGTGTGATAACTAAAATCCACAGAGAACTCAAACTAATCAATAAGAAAAGAACAAATAACCCCATTTCTATGTGGGCAAGAGATCTGAACAGAAACTTCACTGAAGAAAACAGGCGTATGGACTACAAACACATGAAAAAATGCTCATCTTTAATCAGCAGAGAAATGCAAATCAAAACCACTTTAAGATATCATCTAACTTGGCTTGGCACCTGTGGCTCAAGCGGCTCGGGTGCCAGCCACATACACCTGAGCTGGCGGGTTAGAATCCAGCCTGGGCCGACCAAACAACAATGATGGCTGCAACCAAAAAATAGCTGGGCTTTGTGGCGGACACCTATAGTCCCAGCTACTTGGGAGGCAGATGCAGGAGAATCGCTTGAGCCCAGCAGTTGGAGATTGCTGTGAGCTGTGATGCCACAGCACCTACACAGGGCGACAGCTTGAGGCTCTGCCTCAGAAAACAAAACAAAACAAAGCAAAACATATTATCTAACTCCACTAAGATAACTCACATAACAAAATACCAAAACTACAGATGTTGGCCTGAATGCGGAGTGAAGGGAAAACTTCTACACTGCCGGTGGGAATGCAAGCTAATATGGACTTTTTGGAAAGAAGTTTGAAGAATACTCAAGGAACTAAAAGCAGACCTAACGCTTGTTCCCACAATTCCTCTACTAGGTATATACCCAGTTGATCAAATATAATTTCACAAAAAAACACATTTGCACCAGAATATTTATTGCAGCCCAATTCATAATTGCCAAGACGTGGAAACAGCCCAATTGCCCATGGACCCATGAATGGATTAACAAATTGTGGTACATGTATATATGTATAGTTGCATGTGTTGTGGAGTGAATTATACCCACTTTTATAGAAAAAAAAAGAATCCCTTTATGCTGTTTAAAATATTTAGTGTCCTATGGATACTAAAGTTCAGGTACATTCAAATCTCTTATTCATGATGCCATATGATGCTCACCCTCCCACATTTATTTATTTTTACTCTATAAATGCTATTTAACCAGTTGCTAGCCTATATTGTTCTTTTATAACTATCATTTTTTCATTAGTCCCCCACCAATATTTTCAATATTAATCCAATCTATGGATGAAAACCTCATGAATACGTTTGTGGTTTGCAAAGAAAAGTGAGTTTCACTGATTGAAATATACCTTTCTAGTACAGTAGTTTGCTTAAATTTTTACATGAGGGGCTAAAAGAAGTATGGAAATGGATTAAAAAAAAAAAAAGACCACCAGTGGTATCTGGTGATGCTATTATTACCTTATGTTACACAGAAGATGAGATGCCTATGGACAAAGCTACTATGAGGACCAGAGGGCCAGCAAATGGACATGTGAAATTTTATTTGTTTGTTTTCAAATAGATCCTTTACAAAGCTTATGTAGGCAATTGCTGATTGAAACGTTTATACAAGAATTCACCATTCTTCTTTAATGTCTTGAGCTATCTTGAAATCAGATGGTGGCATTTGTGGATATTTCCCTGTTAAGAACAATCATTATCTTAATATATTTTATGTTACATGTGCATATTATGAAATTTAATTGAGTAATTGCACCAAACAATAGTTCTTAAAATTTCTCAGATCTCTCAAAAGAGAGAAATTATGGGTCGTGGTAATTGATTCAACAGTTTTTCTACGACTTTTTTCTATTCACAGCAAGTCTATCGTTATATCTTTCCAATTGTAGTTTTCTTTCTTTCTCTTTTCTTTTAGACCTTTGTTGCCCTTAGTTGAGTGCCATGGTGTCATAGCTCACGGCAACCTTAAACTCTTAGGCTCAAGTGATTCTCTTGCTACAGCCTTCTGAGTAGCTGGGATTACAGGTACCCACCACAACACCTGCTATTCTTAGAGAAAAGATCTCACCCTCTGGCTCAGGCTGGTCTCAAACCTGTGAACTCAAGCAATTCACCTGCTTCCACTTTGCAAGTGCTATAATTACAGGCATGAACCAACACGCCCAGCCTCAGTTATAGCCATTTTTTAAATTTTTATGTAACTTGGGAGAAAACAGTCCTGTTGCAGGGTTAACCACTTATTGTTTTCAAAATAAAATTTTACTTTATAAACATTATTTTTTTACTAATGGTTTTGTCTTCAGTCATAGCTATCTCTCTGCTTTCATTATTCAGCATCATGGTATAAAACACTTACTTTAGTTAGCGCTAGATGATAATTCTAGTTTTCTTTTTTTTTAATTTATTTATTTTTATTTATTTATTTATTTTTTGCAGTTTGTTTTGGCTGGGGCTGGGTTTGAACCTGCCACCTCCGGCATATGGGGCCGGCGCCCTACCCCTTTAAGCCACAGGTGCCGCCCGGATAATTCTAGTTTTCAATGTCACTATTTCAGGATTGTATCTGGGGTTCGTCCTTGGTTATGATATGATTGTTTTTCAGTTTGTTACGTGCCCCTGGTGCCTAAGAATGACTGATGGAATGAAAGCAGAGCCCTTTCTTGAAGAAATGGATGTGAGTATGGGAGGAAGAGTGGCAGAAGAGCTTATAGTTGGAATGCACCATATCACCACAGTTTGACTTGAAAGAGTGCCTTTAGTTCAAATTTTCTTTGTAGGTCTAAAGATTTTTTTAAAATATTGAGTTGTATATTTTTAAATGGGTTTCATTAGGTGGTTCCAGGGATGTTGATAATGTAACTAACAGAGCAAAACAGATGGTTACCATATGTGGAGTCAGTGAAAAGGTAATGTCTAATTTTAATCCTTCTTACGTATAAATCATGTGTCAAGTGTCTCTTTCAAGGATGGTCTGATTGTAAGTAGGTAGCCTTACTCTTCTTACTCTCATCCCAGGGGGATTTGAGGTAACCTTTTAAAAACATTATTCTAAATACTACTCTATAAGTAACAAAGGAGTGCATTGTCTTACCTCAGAATTAGGTGTTGAGACATTGACTGCTACTTCATAAGTTACCCAAATGCTAAAGTAAATTTGTTAGCCTTAGCATATGGCCTGGAGCAAAGCCTACCCACTGAGCTTGCTTTACCCACTACTTCTCTCACAACCCAACCTCATCATGGCAGCTCAGTGAAGCACTTCTATGCTCTAGCTTGTGGGTTTTGACACTTGGAATGAGGTTTTCCTCATTGGGTTTTGACACTTGCCAAGGTTTTCTAGGGAGCACAAAGAACTAGATGGTAATGATATAAAGTTTTCCCTCTTTGTCATACTTTCACTACTTTGATTTTGGTCTTTATACCTTCAGAAGTATAATGAAATTTCTTTGCTCTCAGATGCATTTTTACACTGCATTACTATTTTACCCATGATATTTACTTCTACATATGTACAATAGTACTTTTCTCTGTCAAATATTGGTGCTTGGGGCTTTCCTATTCAGTTGTGTTTTTCCTTTTGTTGTAGCTCAAAGTTATGATGTGTAGTAGTCACACAGGAAAACTGAGTCCAAAAACTCCATCTGCCATCACAAAAAATAAGAGTGCTTCTAGACCGCGAAGGCTGGCTCTGTGCCCTGCCCGCCAAGAGACCGCTGAGGCATCAAGCCCTGTCTGCCTGGAGACCACCAAGGCTGCACCATGCCCCACCCACCCAGAGACCACTGAGGCCCCTTACAGTGCCCCACCCATCTAGAGACCGCTGAAGCCCCGTGCCCACCGTGCCTCTGCACCTGGCCTGACCAGAATTGACAGTGGAGTAGTGTTCTCCTTCCTGATGTCACTGGGCACTAGATACTGCCATAATCACGTGCAGTGTACCCTGCCCTGGTGCCAGATCTGTGTGCAGCACACTCCTAGAGCTGCTCCTACAACCAGAATTCTCTGGCTTTGGCATTGGCAGTGGAACTGTGCAGGGGCACTTCCCACAAAGATCCACCAATAGAGTGATCAAGCCGGGATCTAATCTTGGAGAAACACCCTGCCCCCCAACTCTGTGCACTGCCAGAGGAAACCAGAAGTCACTCTATAGGGATACTGGTGGTGCAGAGTGGCAGGGGCAAAGTGCGGTGCTTGAGGGAGATAAGCATTGGCAGGCCTCCTACCCCTAGGATTAGACTGAGCCCAAGTGGAACACTTGCCAGTGAATATTGAACACCCGAGGCAGGCAGGCCTCAGCTCCCCCAGCTGGCTGGGTGGCATTGACCTTCCTTTGACTCTGACAGGTGCTAAACCCTGGCACTTCGCATTATTGGAGGAAACAGGACTGCAGCCATGCAGGGGCACCAGTGATTAGGCGTGAAAAAGGAACAAAGTGGAGGAAGACACTCAGCCCCCTGGTCCTACTGTGCTACTGGGCGGGCCTTTCTGACTTTGTAGAGCACCGGAGACAGCCAAATCTGAGCAGCCAGTAGATTTCTGCTATCTAGCTGCTAGAGACCTTTCAAACTCTCCCACCTGAGAGGTCATACTGACAGGGACAATTGGTTCAGAACCCATAACTTGGGACAATCACCCAAGGACCGTCTAGGGTGATACCCTGGTTGTGTAGTTACAGGAAGGGTTGATTTTCCCATTCCAGTTGTTGTCTCCGGAGGTGGGGTTACTTAATTGCTTCTATTTCTTCACAGGTAAGACTTCACCAGAGTCACTGGTCCACCAGGATCAGACAAGAACCAGTTGAATACAAGACTGAGCTCCCTAACACCACCATACCAAGCAGGTTTTCCCAGCCTCAGACTGTAATACCATACAGATCCTTTGCAAAGCTAAAGGGGAAAAAGCTGTAGTCATCAGTCCAAGATCCTTAACAAAGGGCTGGTTAACCACAACCCCAGGAAACCCCAATCTAATCTCACCTTCCCAGACCACCTAGCGAACAGTGAAAAACAACCACGAGGCAGAATCAGCAGAAAAACTGTGGCAACATATTTTAAGTATCTCTGTGGTGTATAATTTATAACTGGATTTTTAAATTTGGCATAGCTATTCCTACTCATGATCAAATGTCACTACATATGGTTTTATTTATTTCATTGATGAGCTATACCTAAGTACTCAATGACTAATACTTACCTATTCACAATTTTTACAACTGCCATCACTGGTATAATCTGCAATTCACTTGTCATTTTCTAATATTTTGAATGGGAAATTTTTGGATTTTTCTTTGTTATTTTATTGTTTATATTTGTTTTTGCCTATTCTAAATTATTTATAGTAAAAATTATGTTATATTTCTCCATCAAGATTAATTAATTTAGATGTGTGCATTGAACTTTATTTTATTAAAAAAACTAACAAAAAATGAATAAATTGTAAATTTACAGTATTGAAAGTTCAAGTTGCATTGCTTCTCTTGAAATCCTTCCAATTGTTAGTAGCTTTTAAAAGATAATGTTATGATTGTTGCTCCTAATTTCTTAAGCTTGATAATTATCTGACTTACCATTATTATTCTTTGGAATTATTTCAGGCCCATTGAAATCAACCTGTTTGTCAATGTAATTCAAAGAACTTTATTTATTTTTGAGTATTTTTTCAATTTTTTCAAATTAATATGAGGGTACAATTTTTAGGTTACATTGTTCTCACTTCCAGGGTAAAGTTCCATTTGTAGAAGAGCCCATCACTCAGGGGGCCTGTTATACACCTTCACAATGTACACATTAGGTGAGATCCCACCTCATGCCCTTCCTCCTTTTGCCAAATGGTCTCCCCTAACCCCCTCCTGCTTCCCTTTACCTCCAAACTGGACTATATTAGTGTTTTATTGTTCTTTTGAGCATGTAATTATTTACATATTGATTTCATAGTAGTATGGAGTACATTGGATATTTATTTTTTCATTTTTGTAATACTTTACTAAGAAGAATATGTTTCACCTCCAACCAGGTAAATGTAAAAGATGTAAAGTCTTTATCTTTTTTTTTTATATATATATTTTTTTGTAGAGACAGAATTTCACTTTATTGCCCTTGGTAGAGTGCCGTGGCGTCACACAGCTCACAGCAACCTCCAACTCCTGGGCTTAGGCGATTCTCCTGCCTCAGCCTCCCGAGTAGCTGGGACCACAGGCGCCCGCCACAACGCCCGGCTATTTTTTTGTTGCAGTTTGGCCGGGGCCGGGTATGAACCTGCCACCCTCGGTATATGGGGCCGGCACCCTGCTCACTGAGCCACAGGCGCCGCCCGTCTTCATCTTTTTTAATTGGTAAATAATATTCCACAGTGTACATATACCACAGTTTGTTGATCCATTCATGGGTTGATGGGCATTTAGGTTGCATCGATGACTTGGCAATTATTAATTGAGCCACAATTATCATTTTAGTGCAAATGTCTTTAAAATCAAAAACCCCATTCCTTTTATAATAGTACCAAAGATGATGAAATACCTGGGAAGTTATCTAATAAAAGATGTGAAAGATCTCTATAAAGAGAATTATGAAACTTTGATAAAGGAAATAGCAGAAGAGGTCAACAAATGGAAGAACATACCATGCTTGTGGTTGGAAAGAATTAACATTGTTAAAATGTCCATGCTACTGAAAGCAATCTACAGATTTAATGTAATCCCCATCAAAGCGCCAATGTCATACTTTAAAGAACTTAAAAAAATAGTACTTTGATTCATATGAAATCAGAAAAAAAATACAAATAGCAAATAAAGTTCTTAGAAATTAAAACAAATCTGGGGACATCATATTGCCAGACTTTAGGTTACATTACAAGGCTATACTGGTCAAAGCAGCATGGTACTGGTGCAAAAATAGAGACACAGATCTATGGAATTAAGATAGAGAATCTAGAGATGAACCTAGCCACATATCATCATTTAATCTTTGGTAAGCCTAACAAAAACGTGCTGGGAAAATGTTATCCATATGCAGAAGACTGAAATTTGATCCTCACTTCTCACCATTCACGAAAATTGATTCTTGTTGGATAAAAGATTTAAATTTAAGACACAAAACAATAAAATTCTAAAAGAGAGCATGGGGAAAACACTTGAAGATATTGGCCTAGGAAAAAACTTTATGAGGAAGACCCCCCTAGCAATTGTAGCAACACCAAAAATAAATAACTGGAACTTGGTCAAGCTGAGAAGCTTTTGCATAGCTAAGAGCATCACAAACAGAGCAAACAGCCTTCAGAATGGGAGAAGATTTTTGCATGTTATGAATCTGACAAAGGCCTGATAACTAGAATCTACAGAGAATTAAAATTAAACAATAAGAAAAGTACAAACAACCCTCTGTATAAGTGAACAAGAGATTTGAACAAAAACTTCTCCAAGGATGACAGATGAATGGCCAAAAAACACATGAAAAAATGCTCATCGTCTTTAATCATCAGAGAAATGCCAATCTAAATGACTCTAAGATATCACCTAACCCCAGCAAGATTAGCCCACATCACAAAGTCACAAAACATCAGATGCTGGCGTGGATGTGGAGAGAAGGGAACACTTCTACACTGCTGGTGGGACTACAAACTTATGCAGCCTTTTTGGAGAGAGGTATGGAGAATCCTCAAAGATCTAAATGTAGACCTTCCATTTGACCCTGCAATCCCATTACTAGGTATCTACCCTGAAGAACAAAAATTCAAAGAACTTTAAATGAGCCCTGGCTTACTGTCACAGTTAGCTACAGTATGCCTACTCCAATCTCTGACATTCCCAAAATGTTTTCACAAGCTTCTCTAAGTATTTTGTTTTTATGATTCACAAAAAAGTTAAATAAAAACTTTAAATAAATTCTACCACACAGAGTCCACAGATATTTGTCTGTAATTTTTTTCTTGTGATATTTTTATGTCTTTTATCAGAATAATTCTGGCCCCATAGACTGAGTTTGGGAGTGTCCTTTCCCTTCAATTTCCTAAAAGAATTAGAGAAAGATGGGGGTTAATTCTTCTTTAAACAGTTGTCAGAATTTACTGATGTAGATCTCAGATTCTTTTTGTTAAGAGATTTTTTTTTTTATTACTTATTTACTCTCTTTAATTTATATTGGTTTAGGGTGGTGCCTGTGGCACAGTGAGTAGGGCTGTGGCTCCATATAACGATGGTGGAGGGTTCGAACCTGGTCCCGGCCAACCTGCAGCAAAGAAAAGTCGGGCATTGTGGTGGGCGCATGTGTTCCGCCCTACTTAGGAGGCTGGGGCAAGAGAATCACCTAAGCCCAAGTGCAGGAGGTTGCTGTGAGCTGTGACACAATGGCACTCTACTGAGGGCGACAAAGCGAGACTCTGTCTCAAAAAAAAAAAAAAAAAGATATTCATTTGTTGAGGTTTTTTTCTCCTTAAGTTAGTTTAAGCAATTTGTATGTTTCAAGGAATTTTTCCACTTCTAGGCTAAATAACCTCTTGACTTTTATAGTGTTCTCTTATGATTTTTCTTTTTTATCTCTATAGGGTTAGGGATAATGTCCCTGTTTTTATGTATTATTTTAGTTATTTGCATCCTCTTCATTTCTACATTGGCAGACTGACTAAAAGTTTGTCAATTTTGTTGCTATTTTCAAGGAACTTTTGGTTTCATTCTCTGTTTCCCCATTCCCTATTACATCTCTGCTAAAATCACTTTTAATTTCCTTCCTTCTTTTTTTCCTTCCTTCTTATAACTTTAGCTTTGTTGTACTTTATTCCAGTTTTTGAAGGTGTAAAATTAGTTTACTGATTTGAGATCTTTCTTTCTTTTTAAATAGACACAGGGTCTCACTAGGGCTCCCATGTGGGCATGCAGGAGCAGGATTACAGTTCACATTAACCCTGGACTCGTGTGCTCCAGGGATCCTGCCGCCTCAGCCCCCCCTATAGCTGGGACCACAGGCGTGTGCCACGGCATGTCTGGCTTTTAATTTATCTATTTATTTATTTATTTTTGTAGAGAGAGGATCTCACTATCTCTCCCAGGCTGATCTTGAACTTCTGGCCTCCCTAAGTGCTGGGACTGCAGGCATGAACTATGGCACTGGCCTTTCCTTCTTTGTAATACACACATTTATAGCTATCTGTTTCTCTCTCTATAGCTTGCACTGCATCCAAAGCATTTAGGGGCATTGCATTTTCATTTTATTCATCTCTCAATATGTTATAATTTCCAGCATGACTTCTCCATTGACCATTGATTGTGGAATGGCACGTTGTTTAATGCTCACATATTTTAGAATTTTTCAATTTTCCTTCAGTTACTGATTTTGAACATCATCGCTTTTTGGTTGGAAAAGATCCATTGCATGGAATTCATCTTCATGCGTCTATTCAGACATGCTCATTGTCTAACATATGGTCTAGTGTACACAGTGTGCACTTGAGATAAATAAAGACTGAAACGGAGTCCCGAGTTTCAAAGTAGTTCCTTCTAATAAATTTTAATAATTGTAATTGTTGCCTGGGTGGGGAGATTATATTCCCTGATATCACTCCAGGGAACTGATGTTTTGTCATATAGAATATTTCAGTCATTCACTCAGTGACGTATGCTAGGTAGGTTTTTAGTCTACCTAAAATACCTTAAAAATAATTTTTCTTCCCCTTTATTTTCAATTTATGAAATATTCATTACTATGACCTCAGCATTTCTGTAAATGCTGTAATGAAGAGTCTTATTTTAGAGTTTGGGCATGGTCACTGAATGACATACTCAATAAATTAAAGTGATGAAAAGACCAAACTGTAACCTCAAAATATTTTCAACACATGCTGTTTATTTGGATTTATTTAATTAATACTAGAATCTTATTTCATTTTGCTCTCTTTGGTGTTTTGTAGAGAGGTCATTATTGACAGTCATGTAGGCAAGGGAAATATTCTCTACACTCTTGAATTAAACAACTGAATTTGTAAAATGTGAAGGAATATTTGCCCACGTATGTGTCCACTTCCTTCTTTTTATATGTGATGTAGCCATCTTGGAGGAATTTAATGATTTACCTCGATGCATAGGACAGGTGAGTGGTAAAATATTTTAAAGATAAATTGCTAGAACTCCTCCTCATTTCACAGCAAAATAAACCAAGACTCAAAAAGAATATGCAGCTGGCTTGAATCTCAGGTAGTATTTTACCACTTTACTTTCAGGCAAAAAAGAATACTGGAAAAAGGCAACTACTTAGTTATTATATCAATAATTACACCATTGGCCATATTTTCTATTAAATTTATCATCATGAAACATGTTAAGGAAAAAAGGGACTATTATTTCTAAACGCCTGATTATTTTTTGTGAGGATAATTTATTTTCAATAGATATTAAATATTATTATCATTAAGCTAAACATAATTCTAAACTGTGATAGTTTGCTGTAACATGTTTTTACCTCTTGGGATAATTTTAAAACATTAAGAGAGTTTTCAGTTGTCTACAGGATATTTTTTAAATCTCTAAAGAATCATAAAGTTAACACCATGGAGGCATTGCCATGGAAATTAGGTACTGAAAGCTAGAAAAACAATAACAAGTTATCCATTTGTACAAAGCTTACGTAATTACAAGCACATTTTATTTCTATGTTTTTAGTAACTTGGCCGTCATTTCCTTTTAAAATTAGTTCATTTTTTTTTTACCCTGGCTATTTATGTCATTAGGTTAATAAAATTGGGTCTTTGGCTAATTTTGCTCTTTCTGATTATGTATTCTTTTTTGGCTGATAAGAAAACTTAGGTATAAGAAAAAATGTTTCAGAGGCAGAGGGAAAGGAAAATAATTTTTTTTTAGAAATGGAATTTAAGAAAAATAGTAAAAGAAATCATTATTTGTATTTATAGTTCATTAACCAAAATTTCTTATATTAATTTTTTTATTAATTCTTTACATAATATATTTTTATAATTGTTTCCTAAATCAGAATCTACTGTAAAAAAAGAACACTTTTGAAATCATTGCTTCATGTTTTGGCTCAGCAATACCTAACTGTTCATGAATATGTGACCTAACACGATGAAACATTCCCGGCTTATCAAGACCTAAGGGTTCCCAATCCAGCCCCCAAATATGTTGTGTCCCACCTTAAAGTATCTGGCACATCGTGTGTATTTGTATTTTAGAAATGTTAATATTTATAAATATACATTATATTTAAGTTATATGAAAGTCATATACAGGCCATCCCAGAAATCACCATTCATAGCAGCATATTTTGTAGAATTTTGTAATAGACATTTTATAAATAAAGGTACATTAAGGCACAATTTATCATTTTCTTATATATGGAGACTTTTGGGACACGCTGTATAAATGGGTAGCAGAAAAAATAGTAAAAACATTTTTTTTGGTTTGTAGAAATCTGTGATAATGTTTAACTGATCATTGTATTAAAATTTGTGAACCAACTACTAAAATGTTACTTGCCCTGTGCAGTTTGGATGGGCTCCATTACTACAGTGGAGAGCTATGAGCTGTCACTCATCTTTCAGGCCCCGCCCACTGCCTGATCAGAGTCGCATCAAGATTAAGCCAAGTCCTTCTGTGGAGGAATCTTGCATCACTTTGACAAATACATACCTGAGGATGGTTTCCTTCAATACACATAGACCACTAGAAATTTTCTGGGATGACAATGCTATAAGAAAAATAAAATACCCAGAAAATAAGAGATTCGTAGATACTGAATCTGAATTTTCTTTTTTTTTTCAGTGCTTATGCTTTATTAGTTTACATTTCATTATAAAATGTTATAATTTAATAATCCCTAAAATGTTCTTCATTTCCTGTACTTCTTTCTTTTTTTTTTTTTTTTCTTGTTGGGGATTCATTGAGGGTACAATAACTGAATCTGAATTTTCATGGCTCAAGTTTGATTAGCACTACAATACTTATGACATTAATCCTTATACATCTTTAGAGATATTTAGTGTACCTTTGTTTGACATTCATTCATCACATAATATTCTGAATATCTATTGTAGTAATAGTAATCACTTAATCCACTTGTATGGTTAAAATGAAATCATCTTCACCAGTACAGTCTACAAATTGGATCAAGAGTTTATCTTTTATCAGCAAAAATTCATTTTAGTAGTTCTCACTTCTGCTTCTGACCCAGTCAAATGATAAGAAAAGGATAATTCTCAAAATTGTACCTTTTCTGAACTCTTCAGAAAGCAGGACAGCCAAACTGACCAAAGGGATGACAGGTCCCTCCAAGGAGAGCCTTGGCATGAACTCTGGCTTACTTCTGGCAGGGTCAGGCGACTTCACTGCTATACAAACAGGAAGCAAGAATTCAGAAACAATACTAAAAGATTTGCTAATGACCGAGCGGTGGCTCAGATGCAAGTCGGAAACCTCTAGAACCACAGACAGGAGAGGAATTTCAATGCTCTGAATTTTTCTGCACAGTCCTCACTAAGAAACACTGGAAAAAGATAAACGCCTTAACAATTCTGAGAATAAATGATTTTTGACATAGAAGCAAGCTACGATTGAAGCAAATTTTTGTTAAAACTGATCAGGCAGATACTCTACTTTGGACTTAACAAAGCGTACCTCCCTGGAACCTTTTCTTAAGAAGCATTTGGAGTAAGTAATAACCCAAGGATGTAGAAGACAGGTGCCCAGGTAACAGAAGATCTGATAAAGGAGAGAAAAAAGGAAATTCCCAGGTCAGCCAAGAGGAAGCTGGTACAGAAGAGTTCAGGATAGAGCATTCCTAGGACACACGCCAATTCCTAGAACAAAAGCAGAATTGAGTTTCACATTTAAAGGAAATTTGTGGCCTAAGAGTTTGAGAGCAAATTAATGAGAAATATATAAAATAAGCCAGTAATTTTTATAGACAAGTATTAACTACAGGGAAAAAAATATGTTGTAGGAAGGAAATTCAGTTATGTAAAGGCATCATTGTGGCTCAGCTGAAAGCAATCTTCAAAGAAATATGAGGATGTAAACACAGAATATGGATTTGTCCCCAAATTGTGTTAGTCGTGCATTTTTGAGAATTATGAAGAATCACATGTGTTTCTGAGTGCATGTGAAGTGGGGGCTGTGATGTTAAGTGGGTTAAACCCTCATTGTTCCAGCAAAGACTCAAAACATAACATCTAAAACTTACACATTAGGGAATATTAGTATAAGCAGGTTTTTAGAAAAATGGATGTAAGTACCATGATAAACAGGAAACAGAAATTAAAATCATTGTCTCTGGAGAGTAGAATTTGTTCTGAAGAGATGTATCAAAGATGGCCAGACACTAGGTGAAGTAAGTGACAGGGTGGACTTTAATCTGTCCTGTATGTGGGTCCCTCAGGAAGTCTGCAGATGGACTGTTTCTTGGACTCTCACTTCCAAGAAACCCAGAGGACAGCGTCCTTTCTGATTCACCTGGGCAAGTTTCCACTTACTTGGTATGGGTGTTGCTGGGAGGGCTTCGTTTGTTTCTGTCTGCAAAGATTACATATTTCTTCATTTTCAGGTATTTCACAGCTTTCCTAAGTACTCACGTATTATCGCAATTAGGACAAGAGTCCAGCATGCACTGAATTCCACTTTGCTGTGTACAGAGGCAACCAGCGATTTTTCGGGAAGCAGGGGAAATATTTCACATAACAGAAAGGGGTGCTTCATGCATGTGGAGCCTGGCTGGGTTGCTCACTGGAGCATAGGGGAGTCAGGCTCCAACCCTCCCTCAGAGGCTGGGTGTCATGGCCCTGTCTTCAGGGGATAGTTGGAACAAGCAGTAAATTCTTTAGGCAGCCTTAAAATTTTTCTCAGGCAGACAAAAATTTTAAGTAATATTTTGGAAATTTCATTTAATAATGAAATTCAAAAATCCTGGAATACTATTATTATTTTTTTTTTCTTTGCAGTTTTTTTGGACGGGGCTGGGTTTGAACCCACCACCTCCGGCATATGGGGCCAGCGCCTTACCCCTTTGAGCCACAGGTGCCACCCTATTATTTATTTTTTAAATAATATCCTAATATTCCTAGTATTCCAGGATTTTTGAGAAACACTTTAAAGAAAACTAGTATTATATTAGCGATGTGTTTAAGAAACACTTTAAAGAAAAGTAGTATTATATTAGCAATGTGTTTTGAGCTACTAGAAACTGTTAGTATGCATTCAAGTCTTTGGAGGCCAAGTTAACAGGCCAATTCCAGAAGCCGGCTCCGGGGAACCAGTCTAGAGTCTGATCAAAGTGGGGATCTTTGGCAGAAGTGAAGAAGCAAAGGCTGTTTTGGTTTTCATTAGCATTCTAATATTATCTAGATTGAAAGCTGTAAATGTATAGTTTTAATAAAAACTAAATTAAAAAATCAGTTTAAAAGATGAGGCTTTTTTGACACACTCAAAAATTTGAAATTATAGTTACCTGCGAGAGGGAACGAGCCCATTTCTTCTCCCCACTTCTGCTGTCTCACGGGTACCTCCTGTCTCTACCTGTCCTGGTCAGGGAAGAGAAGCTGCAGATCTAATTTATCAGAATCTGCAATATTGATCGGGTTTGTTTCTCTGGTAGCCATAGACACTGATCTCAGAAGCCAGAATCTGTTCCTTCAATTTTATTTGACTTCATACTTCAATGTTGTAAACACATGGGCAAGACCATATCGGGGCTGTTCCCTGAGTGACTGGGACAGGCTCCTTGTCCCTTTCCATGCTGACCGTTCAATTTACAGACTGCCTCAGAGTTTCCAGGGGTACAAATACAAAGCCACTCTTAAGTGGCTTATAATTTAGTTTTTTTTTTTTCCTTTCAGAAAGAATGTTAGCCTCAAGAACTGACTTATTTTTGTATTTTAATTTCACAGAGCTGAGAAAATTCTTCTTCATATGCAAAAAGAGTTACAAATAATGCTAGTGTCTCTCTATCTCAAGACACTTCAATATAATTAATTTAAAAGTTTGATGGAAAATAGTAAATTTTCTCTTTAAAAAAATAATACAATTCCTACCTCTCAAATGATGGTTGCCCTTTACTTTTTCATCAGTGGAGACTGAGGCAGAGAAGAATGGTTATCATTTCATATTAAAATTGCTATATGATACTATCATCCGATAGTATGTTATTTTGCAGCTGTGTGTTTTTGTTTTTACATAAAGCGTGCTGGATGTTTATTCACAACACAGTACTTGTGTGTATAGCTTTCACTGAGCATATTTATAGGTCTGAACTTTAAGAAAGAAAAATTCCAAATCTCTCCCTCCAAAATCAAAGAGACACTTGTAAGATATTCCAAATCTCTCCTTCCAAAATCAAAGACACACTTGTAAGATGTACATGTGCATTGGGGGACTTTACTCTGACGTCACCCAGGAGGGTCTGTGGGTGCGTGGCAGTCATTCTCCAGTTGGTGAATTAACGTAAAGATTTCTTGATGCAGCTCAAATTAATGTGAAATGCAAAGTAACATGTTTGTGAAGCACTTAAGGCATATCTGATCCCAGGATATATATATATATATATATTTTTTTTTTTTTGCAGTTTCTGTGCCCGGGGCTGTGTGTCAACCCGGCTCCTCTGGCGTATGGGGTCAGCACCCTACTTCTTTGAACTACAGGTGCCACCCCTGATTCCAGGCTTTTTGAGAAACAGTTTAAAGTCACTAACCTAGCCCCACTGCCTTGTTAACACGTGGAAAGGCAGCTGGCTGAGAGAGAGGAATTGCCTGAGGCATTTAGCCATTGGTCGGGATAGGATGGATTTGATTGGGAGCTATCAAAAGAAGTTTAAGAATTAATTTGTTACCACATTAAACTTTGAATAAAATCTACAAAAGAGGGAACACTTTTAAGGAGAGCTGTGATCTATATTTTACTTAACCTTTCATTTAAGATTCAGAAAAATTTAGATTCATTTAAAAAATGTATACTGGCACAGTGGAAGCATGCTGGGCCCATGCAAAAATGTACTTATTCGTAATCAGATTTTACCTTTATTTCAGACCACTCATGATATAAAAATATCCTAATTATATGATTCCTTCCCACAGGAAAGCTAACTGTCCAAAATGAGCATAATAATGTTTCCATAGCTCATGTTAAAATTAAAGTGGTATATGTAAAGTCAGGAACCCTATAAAATGATAATCTTTTGTTAAAATTCTCATCTGGAAGAAGCAGAGAGAATCATAAAAATTATTTTCTGGAAGAGATGTTTAGTTAAAAGGCTTCATTGTGAGTGAGTTTCCAGGCATCTTTGCCACCAACTTTTCCTATTGTGTATTTTTATATTTCACTTTCAATTACAACTATCTATTTGTCTGTCTATCTATTCACCCACACACACATATATATGCACACAAACATATATAACAACTATATATATATAAACTATAAAGCTGCCAAGTAGAGAGCAATGAGCATTAGCAGTTCCTTTCATAACTTTGCCTACCCACTCTAGGTGTTAACTAATCAAGCTATTTTTTGGAATGTTTGAATGAATGGAATTGAACGATTAAGCTTCAAACTGCATCATCATTTTTACCACAGAAGCAACAGAATGCACACATAAAGTTGTATAGAAATCTCAGAGACTGAGGTTGGGAAGGTCAGATATCTCAGAATAATACAGGGGAAAAATGAAAAATAGTAAGATGAGGGTGAGAGAGAGAAAAGTATTGTGTGTAGAAAGAAATGAAAATGACAGCCAAGAGAAAAACTCAATTCAATTTTAGTTGCAGGGAGAGGAAGGAGGGAGGGGAGAGATACGGGAGAGAGGGGGTAACGGGAACATGTCACACTCTACAACAGGGGCTGTACCTAACAAATGCAAACATTGTAACCCACTTGTTTGTATCCTCATATTAAACTGAAATAAAAAAAAGAAAAAGAAATAAATATAAAAACAAACAAAAAGATTAAAAAGGGGCTTAATGAAGTAATAAAGCAAATGTCAGTATAAAATTTCTGAAAATTTTGTGATAGCCATATGTACACTTCAATAATTTCAAATTTAGAAATTTCTGGAAATATTTTTCTCAAATTGCAGAACACATATTAACATTTGAGGAGGGCTGTCTGGAAAGTATCCCGTCATTGTTAATGCCATTTTCATGGGACATGGATGAAAACTTTCTGGATGATCCTCATAATATCTAAATTCTAGCATATGTCAGATGGACATATTTGTGGACTGGAGTGTGTCAGTAGTATTTAAAAAACAAAACAAAACAAATGAACAAATAAAACTCTTTAACACGGACCACTACTGTATGTGTCACCATGAATTTGACAGTTTTTTTTATTTTTTTTTTAATCAAGAGTCTGCTCAGACATTGTGATAAGAATTCTAGGTAGCAGGCAGTAAGCTGATAATTTTTTTTTTTTTTTTTGAGACAAGAGTCTCAAGTTGTCACCCTGGGTAGAGTACCATGGTGTCATAGCTCACAGCAACCTCGAACTCCTGGGCTTAAGCGATTCTCTTGCCTCAACCTCTCAAGTAGCTGGGACTACAGGTGCCCACCACAATGCCCGGCTATTTTTTGGTTGTAGTTATCATTATTGTTTGGCAGGCCTGGGCTGGATTTGAACTGGCCAGCTCTGGTATACGTGGCTGGTGCCTCAGCCACTTGAGCTTGCCGCACCCGGCACCACAACTTTCCTCGTTCCTTCTCCCTGCTCCCCCTCGGACTGAAGCCCACCGACAGGGCGGTCCGCGGCATGAGCTACAGGTGCTGAGTCGATAATTCTTAAGTCTATATCTGAATCGTGTCTGGAGAGTTACTGCAAACAATGGCAATGCACTAGACTGGTTTAATTTATAAATTAAAAATAATTTATTAAATATATGGAAGATATGTGTGGCAGGTAGGATTTGCAACAGAAGCCAAACTGGTAGGTGATAGTTTCCTAAGAGATTATGTATTGTTTTATCACTAGGCTGTGACTTACACTACTATTGGGAGTGACCAAACACATCTAAATTTCCAAAGTCATGTAGTCAGAAAGGGAAGATCAGGCCCAGAATGGGCTCCCTGGGTACAGGATGGGCTCCCCGGGCACAGGGTGGGCTCCCTGCATACAGGGTGGGCTCATCGGGCACAGGGTAGGCTCCCCAGGCACAGGGTGGTCTCCCCGGGCACAGGGTGGTCTCCCCGGGTATAGGGTGGGCTCCCCGGGTGCAGGGTAGGCTTCCCCGGCACAGGGTGGGCTCCATGGGCACAGGGTGGGTGTTTTCTTCACAGATGGGGCCTCAGCTCATTACCAGAGAGACAAAACTCAGCAGGGGCAGGAATATGACGATGGAGGAACGTGAGTAGTAGAGATGCACCAGGTCCAGGCTGGGCATGCAGAAACCTCCCTTACAATTGCTTTTGGAAAAAATTAAAATCTTAAAGTATGGAAAGGAAACAGTAAAAGTTTTTGTCTTCAAAGACATCAAACTTGTTTATATAGTAAACCACAAAGAATCTAGAAACATCTCTTGAAGCTAGTATGTTATTTTAGAAAGGGTATAGACGGGCGGCGCCTGTGGCTTAGTCGGTAAGGCGCCGGCCCCATATACCAAGGGTGGCGGGTTCAAACCCGGCCCCAGCCAAACTGCAACCAAAAAATAGCCGGGTGTTGTGGCGGGCACCTGTAGTCCCAGCTACTCGGGAGGCTGAGGCAAGAGAATCGCTTAAGCCCAGGAGTTGGAGGTTGCTGTGAGCTGTGTGAGGCCACGGCACTCTACCGAGGGCCATAAAGTGAGACT
Organism: Nycticebus coucang; assembly: GCF_027406575.1. Lineage (NCBI taxonomy): Eukaryota > Metazoa > Chordata > Mammalia > Primates > Lorisidae > Nycticebus > Nycticebus coucang. The sequence goes on from NC_069785.1 coordinate 89,749,990, forward strand.
CTGTCTCTACAAAAAAAAAAAAAAAAAGAAAGGGTATAGACTATAACATCAATATTAAAGAGGGAATTATGACTCTACTGTCAAGAAAAACTGTAAAATACAATTTAACAGTACCATATATTATGGATTCAAAAACCATAAAATACTTACTGATACATCTAACAACAGACGTGCAAGGCCTCCACGTCGGGAACTGTCGCACATTGTTGACAGAAGTGAACTCCACTCAAACCTGAGTGAAGGGAGATAAGCAGTGGTTATGAACTAGAAGACTAAATATTGCTAAGTTGTCAATTTTAGCCATAAAATGGATGCAGAAATGCAAAGGACCTAGAACCCCTGTACAATCTTTAGAAGGAATAATGATATCTGAAGACATTCACTGCTTGCTTTCAAGGCTGTCAATCTATAGATCAAAGAGAATGTAGCATTAGAAAAAAGTCAGATAAACAGATCAGTATAGCATAGTCGTTAATAAATAAACACACACTTATATGGTCATTTGAATTTCAACAAAGCTGCCAAGGAAATTCAAAGGGGAATAAAAGCCTTTTCAAGAAATATTTCTTGAACTGAAAGCAGAAAAACAAAAATATACTCCTATATCACACAGTATGTCAAAATTTGTTTCTGAGTTAGATAACAGTTCTAAATGCAAAACCAATACTATAACATGTTTAGACACCAACATAAAGGAATATAATTATGTGTGGGCACAGACAAGAATTTCTGAGCAATGACACAAAAACAGCTGACCGTAAGAGACAAAATACTGGTAAATTGGATCTTATCAAAAATACACATTTTGGCTTATAAAACATATATCATTTAAAAAATGAGAAGGCTAGCCAAAGAAGAGAAGAAAATATCTATCATTCGTCTATCTGGCAAAAGTTTATTATCTAGAATATACAAAATCTCACACACATAAGTAAAAACAACACAAAAACTCAATAGAAATGGTCAAAAGATTTGGACGTAGTTTAAAATAGTGTATGCATATAGCCAAGAAACACATACAAAATTTGCTCTACCTCATTGGCTACCAGGAAAATGCACATTGAAACCATAATAACCGTAGTAACCCTAAACCACAAACCACATTTGTACCTCCAAATGTTGGCAAGGATGTGATACAATAAGGACTTTCATACGTTGCCTCTTGCATATTCTAGACATAAATAAATTCTTGTATGTGTGACAAACTGTTGCCCCAGATGTGGTGGTTTTACTCATTTGCTTTGTGACATGTTTTGCTGGCCGTAACTTCTTACATTTAATGACGTGACATGTATTGGTGTTTGACCTTGTGGTTGAGTGTTTTGAGTGTAAGAAATTATCTATACCACAAGATCATAAAGACATTCTTCTATTCATTTTTTAAAACTAAAATCATTTTTCTTTTCTTATTTAAATTAAAATTCTCTCTGGAATTGATTTTGTGTGCAATATGAGTTAAAAAGCTGATTTCATTTTTATTTTATTTCACTAAGAAACTATTCCAGTAAAACTGGACTCATTGATACTTTCCACATTCCTTTGCAGTACATGTGTGTTGTGAAGTGTCACCCTCCTGTCCTTGCGTCCACTCCGGCACTTTTGTTCCTCTGTTTAACTTGTGTGTTGTACACAAGTACCACTCATATCGAATACAAACGCTTTATAAAAGTCTTGATGTTTGAGAAGTCACATCTCTTTAATTTTTCTACTTTGCAATTGTTCTAAGTTGTCACTACTCTTCATACCAAATACATTTAATGAGCTGGTTAAATCTCATATAGCACAACACGTTGGGATTGTAATAAAACAATTGACATTATAAGCTTGTTTTTTGGGTGGGGGGAATCTACATAGTTAAATACTGACAGGACTTCTCTCTTCACATGTCTTTCTATTCTTTATGTTAATATTTTTTGACTTTCAGCTTCTACAGGTATGAACTTATTTTAAGTCTTAGGCCCTGTCAGTACTGTGCCAAAAATATGTCAACAATGGATCCAGGTAGAGCAGCAGTTCTCACTCTGTGGGTCACAACCCTTTGTAACAATGAAAATACATCCTGCATATCAGATATTTACATTATGATTCATAACAGTAGCAAAATTACAGTTATGAAGTAGCAACGAAAATAATTTTATTGTTGGGGGTCACCACAACATGAGGAACTAACTATATTAAAGGGTCGCGGCATTAAGAGGCATTAGGAAGGTTGAGAACCTCTGGTGTAGAGGATGTAGATGGGCAGATGGCTACATAGCGAGACAGCTGAGCAGGGAGATGGTTTCCCATGACAGCGTTGTTTTTAATAGCTCCAAATTGGAAACAACCTACATGTTTAAAAGGAGCAGAGTGGTTAAATAAAACTTTTGTTTCATGTTGACGAAAAATTACTACAGGGAAATTAAAACTATGTTTTAGAAGTATAAATAAAACCAAGATCAATGTTTAAAGTTAGAAGTATAAATAAAACCAAGATCAATGTTTAAAGTTAGAAGTATAAATAAAACCAAGATCAATGTTTAAAGTTATTTTCAGGTAAAAAAGAATTATAAGACAATATAAATTTACATACATATATATGTATATATGTAAATTATCACCTATTTAGAATTTTAAAAGATTGAAAAGAAATATACAAAGTTATTGGTTTGTATATTGAATTCTGTTCTCCCAAATTCATACGTGAAGTTCTAACTCCCAGTACCTCAGAATATGAGCTAATGTAGAAATAGGATCTTTAGAGAGTTAATCATGTTAAAATAAGATTATTAAGTGGGTACTAACCCAATAACACTAGTGTCCTTATAAAAAGGAAACATTCGGAGGCTGACATGTGTGGGGACAGCATCGTGTGAGGACTCGAGTTACGCTGCTATCTGTCAAGGAGCAACCAGTGGCTAGAACTGAGGTGGGGAACCAATTCTCCTTCTCTGCCCTTAGGACCAAGCCTCTCAGCAACCCCTTATGGAGCTTGCAGCACAGTGTTTCCAGCGACACCATTTCCCAGGCGCCCTCGAAGGAAGATTTCAGGTCATTTCCACTCACAGAGGACCATAGCCTTCTCTGCCACAGCTGTCTCCTCCCCCCAAATATGCTCTCAACCCTTGGGAAGTGAAGGCCTCCTTCATGCTTCCTCTCACCCATCTCAGCCATATGGGGAGTGTTTTTTCCCTCCCTCCCTCCCTTCCTTCCTTCCTTCCTCTCTCTCTCTCTTTCCTTCCTTCCTTCTTTCCTTCCTTCCTTCCTTCCTTCCTTCTTTTCTGACTTACTTACTTACTTATTTCCTTCCTTCCTCCCTCTTTCTTACTTTCTTTCCTGACTTACTTACTTCCTCCCTCCTTCCTTCCCTTCCCTTCCCTTCTCTTCGCTTCCCTTCCCTTCCCTTCCCTTCCCTTCCCTCCTCTCCCCTCCCTTCTCTGCTTTCTCTCTCCCTCACCTCCCCTCTCCCATCCCCTTTTTTTCTCTCTCTCCTCCCCCTCCCCTCCACTCCCCTCCCCTTCCCTTCCCTTCCCTTTCTTCAGAAACAACTATCTTACTCTGTCACCCAGGCTGGAGGACAGTGGCTGCAGCATTACTTGCTGTAGCCTAGAACTTCTGGGTTCAAGTGAACCACCTGGTTCAACCTTATATGACTCGTCTAAAGGTGCCTGCCACCACACCTGGCTAATTAATTTTTTTATTTATTTATTTTTTTTATAGAGACAGGATCTCATTATGTTGCCCAGCTTGACTTGAAGTCCTAAGCTCAAGTGATCCTCTTGCCTCAGCCTCCTGGGTCACTGGGATTACAGGAGAGAGCCACTCAGTCAGCCTGGCTGCTCTTTATATTCAGTATTTTTTCAGCTCTTTCTTTATTTCTTAATTATTACTAGATTAATCCCTTATTACTCAGATCTCTGAAGTTACAGTTAGTGGTTAATAATTCTTTCTATTATATTCTCTATGTTCAAATTACTTCACGGTTTTTCTCTCATAGAATTTCAGTCAACTTAGGCTGAATACTCATTTTTTCCTTGTATTTGACATAGATATGGAAATTATGGAAAATTTCCTCTGGAAGTAACTGACTGCCCAGGCCCTGACAGAGGCTGTACTGCCAGTCACATCCCCTGTTGAGGGTGGATGGTATCTTAGGTCAGGTCATTACAACAAGTTGCCAAAGGCCACATGGCTTATAAACTATACAAGGGCATGTCACAGGCCAGGAGGTTCTAATCCTGAGATCAGCATGGGGGGACCCCGGGACAGCCTTCCTCTGGTTTGCAGGCAGTGACTTTGTGTGTCTTCAGTTGCCAGAAAGAAAGCGACAGCCTTCTTTTTTGTCTTTCTTACAGGGCACTAAACCTATTTAGGGGCTCCACCCTCCTGAGAGAGTTACCTCCCGGGGCTCCACCTCCTTGTACATACTGTGGGGTAGGATTTCAACAAGGGGATGTTGGAAGTACACTTCATTCAGCACTGAAGACAACAAAATGTTTTCACCTTGCAGAGAACTGGAAATGAATCCTCAGTCTATTAAATCCTTTCCTTCTATCTTCACAGTATTTCTCTCTCTCTTTTTTTTTTTTATCTTGCATGTGGTTTTAAATCTCCTATAATATGCAATCTACCTCCTTCTCCAAAAATAACACATCAATTGTTGAAAGAATCAAACTGTGAGTAATCAAGCCATTTTTTCACTATAATTTAGTTGTCTCACCAGGTTTAAAAGTGGTGGCATCTTGTTCTTGAACTTATGCATGACTTACTGGGGTGTCAGAGACAACCAGCACTTTCGGGGTCGTCCTTGGACAACTACTATGACAAACGGTTAAAATGAGGAGCCACTGAGGATGGAAATGCCAGATGCATGAAGGTCAAGATAAAGGGAGCAAGAGAAACATTTTGGAAGGAAGTCTGGCTGGCCAAAGCGTGCTGCACCATGCCTCTGGGTGTAGGAGACTGAGCTCCAGGCTTATAGAAGCAGCCACTGGCTTTTGAAGAAGGCACTGGGAGCCAGACACTCTCCTAGCTGACTTGGAGATGTTTTGCAGCCCAGAGACAAGCCCTCAAGCAGCTGTATGAGTTAATGAGATAAGATCAGTAGCTTGTGTTAAGTGTTATACTTTATAACATTCATAGGGCAACAGGATGGGAGTTGAACCCAGGGGGGAAAGAACACTTAGCAACCATTAAACATGTGATCCTAGCACGTGGGCCCCCATTTCTGTGGTTTCAGGCTTCAATAAAAGGCCAAGGGAGAGGTTTCTTGGGGCTCTTGGAGAACAGACAGGATGCTCACCTCTTGCAGACATGTACCTTCAATCCATGTCCCGGCTGTTTTTATTCTCATGGTAACGGGGTGCCACAGCAGGCACTGATCTCTGGGGTTCTAAGGTATGAGAGGAGGGCCAAGTCCTTTGGAGATACCTGCAAGAGAAGCAATCTTGGTACCCAAGTTTCAATTACATCTTGGAGAAAAAAGAATTATAGGGAAAAGTTGAGATAGGCAAATGTATGGTTCAACCAGACGTGTAAAGGCACAGTGGAAATATTAGTGTATTAAAAAGAAGAAAAAGAATTAAAAAATTAGAAATTTGATAATTTTACGTGGCATATTTGCTTTTTTTTTACAGAGTCTCACTTTATCGCCCTCTGTAGAATACCGTGGCATCACACAGCTCACAGCAACCTCCAACTCCTGGGCTTAGGCAACAATCTTGCCTCAGCCTCCCAAATAGCTGGGTCTACAGGTGCCTGCCACAATGCCTGGCTATTTTTTTATTGCAGTTTGGCCCGGTCCGGGTTTGAACTTGCCACCCTTATATATGGGGCGAGTGCCCTACTCACTGAGCCACAGGCACTGCCCTATTTGCTTTGTTTTTACTAAGTTAAGGTTGGGATTGGTGTTTTCCCTATTTTATCAAAGTCATCATTTAGCTCTGCTTTGATCACTATAATAAATTTTTAACTGGCTTCTCTACTTCCGGGTTTATCCTAATAAATCTGTTTATCCTAAGAGCAAAGAATAATCTATGTTAAATGCAGATGTGATTGTGTCACTCTTACCTTTTTTTTTTCAGTTTATACCATTTTATTCTCCATTAAATGTTAAGATTCCCCACATGGAATAGGAGACTTCTGTGCTTTTTCTTCCCTTCCTTTCCATGGTCGTCTCATGAAATGTGCAGACCTTCCTGCCCCATATTTGGGGTCTCAGAGCTCTGAGTTTGTGAGGTTTCTGAGGTTTTCTGAGGGGCACTTTTGCAATATTTCATAGCCTAGGAGAAAGACTCAGGTTATTTCAAAATTATATTTTTAAAGTAATGGTATAAGATGTGTTAGTTACATCTGCAAATATATGTGGTAATAGATGGATCCTCTGATTTCTTCTTAGAAAACCATCCTTCGGCCTTTGTTCCTGCAAATATCATCACCTGTTTGAATTCCGACCAGCCACTTTAACTTTTCTTCATGCAAGGTTTCACAAATGTGAGTTGGCAATAATCATTTCAAACATATTTACTTGAGTAATTAAGATAACTGAATAAAGTAGAGCACATTCAGGAGTGAAATGTAAGTAAACCTTAAGAAAAAATAGAGGCAGTCTGGCAGAGAGCTGTGCAGGTAACAGTTTCTCTTTCTTTGCTCCCCATATTCGCGTTTGTTTTTCATTTACGTACGATGCTACCCACAGAGCTGCCTACAGGGGGCAAAGTATGTATCCTTATCTGGCCTTTAGGTGATTTCTCAAAACAGGGATTCGTATTCCTGCCGCCACGTCTAGAATCCTCTCCACAGGCCAGGATGGGAAATAAACCCTGTGTATCTATCTGTAGGCTTTCTCAGAGTGGACCAGCCTGCTCTTCAGAGTTGTGGTAACCTGATATTCATGAAGGGGGACAACCAAGAAAAGGACTGCCACGTACAGTCACTCTAAGGCGTAGGTGGAAATGCCAGAGTGGGAGGATGGCCCAAGTGACCCTGCAGGTCAGGGCTGACAAGGTACAGCACCAGCAAACTGGCTTCCCAGAGAGCATGGAAATTCACACACACACACACACACACACACACACACACACACACACACACACGGATGCAGTAGAATGCTTTGAAAGCAAACACTCTCCATTGAGGTACATGATACTAACATTGAAATGTAAAAATGTCTATTGTGTTTTTAGATGACTTCGATGATTTGGCAATGGTATGCCAGAAATGTTCCCCCACCAAATGCTAAAATTCAAATGGCATATTCCTCAGAGCCAAAAAGAAAAAATGCTTATGAATGCCTTTGTAAATACATATTTATGATGTGACTAAGTCACGAACTGTATGAGACTTAAGCAGTGCGAGCAGTAGAAAACAAAGGATATAGAATTTATTGACATGAAATTGATTTTAAAAGTTACCCAAAGAGAGAATGAGTTACTGCTTCTGATGTTGAGATAATTTTCATCAAAGTCTTATGATTGCACATTTGGCAAACACAGATGAGGATAATTTAGTAATCATCTATCACCCAAATGATCCTATCTTCTTTGAGTAGAAGTAAGTGCTGTCCTTGGTCAGAATACTCCTCATTCCAACAGACTTTTGAAATGGTAAGTAGCTTTATCATGCATTGAAATGTGGGCAAATATGACAGTGGTTACCTGAATTAATCATAGTAAACACATTTTTATGCCCTTCCATTTATTTGCATTGAAATTCTTTCTTGCTAAGCACCTTTTAGAAAGATAATCTATCACTTTCTTTGCATTCAATTTAGTGATAGATAACAACACCCTGCTCAAACAAACAACTTTCAGTAGTTAGATGACTCATGATCCTAAACCAGGCATTTGTTTTTTATTTAAAATAGGATTGATTTCATCACAGAGATTAATTTTACCGGCACCAAATTCATTGTCCATTTAAGAGGAGCAGCATTTCTTAGTAATTCTGGAAATCTAAAAGCCCATTTCCAACCTCCACATTTGAAAATGTATATTTCTAATATTACTTTACATGGATTAATTGTGTAAATTCAAGGATTTTATTTCTAAATTCCCTAATTTTTAATTTACTTTATGGCCACTGTAGGCATTTGCTATCACAAAGGAAATAAAAACGTTTGTTGTAAGATGTCATTTAGGCATAATCAGCGCAAAGAATGAAATGCAGAACCATTACCAAGCTGAAGAAAAATCTATATGGATTCTAACAGACTTCTCATTGCCGGTTGCAATATTCTTGTTTTACGTTTTCTTTCTGAAATAAGTACTACTTCTCACCAGGACACACGCATAGCAGTGAGAAATAATAGTAATGTTATAGCCCATAATTACTTGACACAAGGCCCCTGACTAACAGAATTGAATTTTAGTTTCTAATATGACTAGCGCATGCTAATGTGATTTAAATTGCCGAGAACTGAAACATGGTTAATTTTATACTGCCAGAAAAACTATTGGCCTTAATTTCATAGAATGAATTTTTCTCATGTTCTAAAAATCCTGTACTAAGGTATTTATGTGCTGAATAGATTTTGTTTAAGAGATAACTATTTAAATACAAGATATAAGCTAATCTCTTTAGACACACTTGCTGTATGCAGTTATCTATAAAATATAATCAGTCACATTTTTCTCAGTATTCCAAATGAGGAATTGGGGAATGGATACTATTGGGAAAGAATTTTTCTTGTTTTTGTCAAATCATGGCTGATGCTGTCTATTTGAATATATCAACCTAAAACAAACAGTGTTTATTACATATTTATTAAAAAGTTATTCAGTTTATCTTTCCAACAGAATTTTTCTGAATCATATATGTTTTTAAAAATTCTGTTTTAGAGACCCCCAGGGAAAATTCCAGAGCATCTGTTGACAGCACATCCCAGGATTTAACAACCGGCTCATACGGAAGACTTATGTAGATTCTGAATAAGTTCTTCAAGTTACAACCTAACACATGACCCCAGCTGCACTCAGCAGAGAACAAAAACAGTGGGCCACCAGATTTTCCTATAATGACCTTTCAGAGCTTGAATTTCATTTCCAAATTTCTCCTTAGTCTATAAAATAATCTGTAAAAGTTCTCTGTTTTGGCCTCCTGGGCTGAACAATGTTATTAAAATAACATTTCCTACAGATACAACAGAAAATACTCTTAGGTACGAAACTTGTATGAAAGGCTATGCTTTACCATGGCTGTGAAAGCTACCCTGTTTCCCAAAAATAAGACATCCTCCGAAAATAAGACCTACTCACAGGAAAGATAAGACGTCCCTTGAAAATAAGACCTAGCGCATCTTTGGGAGCACACCTTAAAATAAGACACTGTCTTTTTTTCGGGGATACAGGGTAGTTAGGTATGCCCATGAAGTTTACTGTAACATTTCTTTCTGTATTTGGGGGCAGGGGCCCTCCTTGCCCTTGCTGCCCCTCCACAATCAAATGAGATGGAGTGTGGTTGGGACAGGCTATAATTTCTCCATGTAATTTTGCTGTGGACATTCATTTGTCCCCTCTGCATCCACCACTTTTCTGTTAATATCGATTCCGTGTTTCTTTGGGAATTCTCTCCTCCATTCCCAGCCAACCATTTAGGGTATGATGGACTCCCTCAGATTAATATGAGGGTATAGACGATTAGGTTACATTGTTTGTGTTTGTTAGGTAGAGTCCAAGCTGTAATTGTGCCCCTCACCCAGGAGGTTGCCATGTTCCCTGGCGTTGTGCCCGTTAGGTGGGAGCTCACCAATCCCTCCTCCTCCCTCTTCCTTTCCACTTGAATTAAATTGTGTTTTTCTCTCGTGTGGGTTGTAGTCGTTCATCTACTGGTTTCGCATCAGTATTGAGTAGTTGGGATACTTGCTTTTCCATTCTTGTTATCCTTTACCAAGGAGAATGTTCTCCAACTCCCGGGTGGACTCCTTCTTAGCCCTGGGGCAGAGTCACCATATTCAGTCAGTCAGTCACCATATTCACCCCACCTCTCATTCTCATCCCTGACTCAAATAACTGATAAAAATGTGATCCGCCTCAGGCTGGTGACCTTTTTGTAGAAAGTGCTTTCTTTCTCTTCTATAACAGGGCCAAACCAGGTGTTCTCTTTCCTAAAACAAGCACAGAGGGGCTCATACTACTGCTGCTGGGATGAAACTACCCTTGCAAGGAAGCTGACGAAGAGAAGGTCAGCTCCTGGAGCAAGTATCATAAGTCTCTTGACAGAACTGAACTCAATGCGAAACTTAGTGAATGCAGAATATGATTGTCTTAACACAATAACTAAGAAAATGCCAGGAATGCTATGTTAACCAGTGTGATGAAAATGTGTCAAACTGTTTATAAAACCAGTGTATGGTACCCCATGATTGCATTACTATACACAGCTATGATCTAATACTAATAAAAAATATATATATTAAAAAAAGAACTGAACTCAACCTCAGGCTTTCTGCTGAGATGTTCTATTAATAAATGCAGATATGGTTTCATTGATATCCAGTATTCATACATTTGTATTTTTGTTTATTCAGTTCAATTGTAGTTGAGTTTTCTGTAACTTAAAAAAGATGATTAATTCATAAAATATTCAAGTTAGACTTTTCTGGTTTCTAAAGATGTCTGATTGGGTGGCGAGACACATCTAACACAGGTTTGGGGGAAATAAATATTTGAAATATATGTATGTGTATTCACAAGATTAACTTCTCTAAAAGCTAACTGTGCTCATTACCTTAGAAATACTTTTCTTTCTATTGTAGACACAAAACCCTAAAAATAATAAATAATTATTGTTCAATTCTTCAAAACAATAAGCTTTAATCTCCTAAATATGCCAATCTCAAATTATTGGATGAGCTAAAGAAATTGATGTGATTAAATGCAAATAAGGCAGCAATTAAGTCATTTTTCATTAGTGCTAATGAGTGTGTTATTCAGGCCTACTTCGCAAGTAAAAAAAAAAACAAAAAAAACGAAACACCACTAATCTGTAAGAAAGAGCATCTCCAGGACAGAACTGTGAACCCTGTCAGATTGCAGTGGGGGATCACAGCCTCCCAAATCCCACTGATAGCAGTGACAGCCCTGTCAAAATCACTTGCTATTTTACATCCTTTTTAGGGGAAAAATAAAACCTTTTGAGAGTTGGGTTTGCATTATTCTAAGTTAACAGATTCTTTATATCATTTTATGCCTTAAAATATTTTTAGTCCCCTTTGTTCTTGTTCTCTCCAAATGGTCTCTAAAAGTATTTAAAAATTTTTTCTCTCTTTTATTTCTATAAAATTTCTTTATCCCATCTGTATTCTTTTACTCTACCCTAACAGCAGCTTTCCTTATCTTTACAAGCTGTAGAGAAATTTCCATGCTTTACACTCTCTCAGACTCCCTCCCACCCCTACCCAGCTCTGATACACACATGTACCATTTCCTTGCCTCTTCAGTGTTTTAGCAAACTTACCAACTTGCATGCTGCCTTTAAATGTAGGTATTATGACTCGGATCTTTCCCTCCACCAGGTTGGAAGCTCAGTTGTTTTTACTATTTCTGTATTCCTTTCTGTCTAATAAATCCTATCTCACCACTGGAAAAAAAAATGAATGAAGATATCAGGGCTTTCCACATTCTCCTACCTTTTACGGTTCCGTTGCCCTATTCCAGAAGTTAAGGTGAAATCAAATTCCATCATGTACACCTTGTTATAATCAATTCTCATACATGAGAAAATTTAGGATACTGTACTTGATAGGGAACTTAATTTTCCCTATAATGACCCAACCTCAGATATAAATAAACTTATTCCTTACCCTCAGTACATTTGAAAGGGCACCTATGAGGTTCTTTGTATGCTTCATGGACTAACAGATTTTTTTTTTTTTTTGAGGCAGAGTCTCACTGTCGCCCTCGTTAGAGTGCTGTGATGTCACAGCTCACAGCAACCTCAAACTCCTGGGCTGAAGCCATTCTCTTGCTTCAACCTCCCAAGTAGCTGGGACTACAGGATCCTGCCACAACATCCGGGTATTTTTTGTTGCAGTTGTCATTGTTTAGCTGGCCCGGGCTGTGTTTGAACCTGCCAGCCCCAGTGTATGTGACTGACACTATAACCACTGTGCTACGGGGCCGAGCCTAACAGACATTTTGTAATGAGGTTCCTGAACAGCATTTTCACACTGTCATATACAGTTCTGTGTGAACCCCCCAATATTACCAGTTTGGATTCCCAGTGTGTTTCCTCACATTAATATTAACTCAATGTCCCTCACTGTGCTCTTAGTCTGTTGACTCTGAGGCAGATTATCAGACACATTTCCATCTGTTTCTGAATTCCATAAAGTACACATTCTTATTTTTAAATTTAAGTCTATTTCAAGCTTTTCTATCTATGTTATAAGTCTTCACTTTCTCTCTGGACCCTGAGTTCAGCAGTTCCCCCTGAATTTCTTATGAAAAATCTAACAGACTCACAAATTTAGTAAATAAAATTATGAAAATATTTTTTCACCATTCCTAAAGACAAATTGAGCTTTCCATTTATTTTTATGTAGTAGACATTCAATATGTTTTGCAGAATAAGTACACAAATGGTAAGTCTATATAAACGTCTGTATCATGTCTTGTCATTTTATATTTCTCCTATTGTTAAGTAAATAAAAACTGAGCTCTCATTTTTTCTTAATTCTCATTTGTTTCCCTTTATTTTCCAAATTACTTGACTTACAGTTCATTTGGCTTCCATAATTTCAAAAGCTATTATTCTGTGTTGTTAAATAAATACCCCCCCAAAATATATGTGATGAATTTACTTTGAAAATGTTAACTAAGATAATAATTTTGTCAAACAAATGACCATAGCATTCTATGGTGTAATTTGAAGACTTGAAGACTAATGATAAGAAATGTAACTGCCTCTAATTTTCTTACTTTCCTCACGTAAATTTGGAGTTGATATTCACTTTCAGGTTGTATAATATAAAGAAAACATTTTTCAAGGGTTTCCATAGTGAAGGCATTCAATAAATGATATCTGTAGTGATTAAATAAATTGCTTTTGGTGTGAAAAAAATGAGCAACCATTTCTTTATTCAACAAACCTTTAGTTTGATGACATTGAGTCATTGGGAAAGTAGTTCACTAAATAATCAGATTTTGTAACACAATACATATGTAAGTGAAGGAATGCTTCAGGGTACAGACTGTATTTGTTTCTTTTTCTTTTCTTTTTCTTTTTATTTTTGTTAAATCATAGCTGTGTACAATATTGCAATCATGAGGTACAAAGTGCTGGTTCCATATACAGTCTGAAATATTTTCACCAAACTGGTTAACATAGCCTTCATGGCATTATCTTAATTATTGTGTTCAAACCCTTATACTCTACATTTAGTAAACTTCACCTGCACCCTTCCAAGATGCACCAAGACCCACCAATCACCCTCCCTCCTCCCTTCCTTCCCTCCTTTGCCCCCTTCCCCATATTCTTGTACTGAGATTGGGTTATAACCTTCATATGAAAGCTGTGAATTAGTTTCATATTAGGGCTGAGTACATTGGGTACTTTTTCTTCCATTCTTGGGATACCTTGCTAAGAAGAATATTTTCCAGCTCCATCCATGTAAACAAGAAAGAGGTATAGTCTTCATCTTTCCTTACAGCTGCATAATATTCCATGGTGTACAAATACCACAATTTATTAATCCATTCATGAGTCGATGGACACTTGGGTTTTTTCCATGACATAGCAATTATGAATTGGGCTGCAATAAACATTCTGTTACAAATATCTTTGTTATAATGTGATTTTTGGTCTTCTGCATATATTCCTAGTAGAGGAATTATAGGATTGAATGGCAGATCTATTTTTAGATCTCTAAGTATTCTCCACACATCTTTCCAAACGGACCGTATTAGTTTGCATTCCCACCAGCAGTGTAGAAGTGTTCCCTTTTCTCCACATCCATGCCAACATCTCTGGTTTTGGAATTTTGTGATGTGGGCTAATCTTACTGGAGTTAGATGATATCTCAAAGTAGTTTTGATTTGCATTTCTCTGATGATTAAGGATGATGAGCATTTTTTCATGTGTCTGTAGGCTGTGCGCCTGTCTTCTTCAGAGAAGTTTCTCTTCAAGTCCCTTGCCCAGCCTGAGATGGGATCACTTGTTCTTTTCTTGCTAATATGTTTGAGTTCTCCGTGGATTCTGGTTATTAAACCTTGTGGGAAACATATCCTGCAAATATCTTCTCCAAGTCTGAGGGCTATCTGCTTGCTTCTCCTATTGCTTGCTTTACTTACTGTGTTTTTAGCTGTGAAGAAGCCTTTTAGTTTCATCAGGTCCCAGTAGTGTATTTTTGATGCTGCTTCAATTGCCTGGGGGGTCCTCCTCATAAAATATTCACCCAGGCCGATTCCTTCAAGAGTTTTCCCTTCACTTTCTTCTAGTATTTTTATAGTTTCATGTCTTAAGTTTAAATCTTTAAGCCAGTGAGAGTCTACCTTAGTTAATGGTGAAAGGTGTGGGTCCATTTTCAATCTTCTACAGGTTGCCAGCCAGTTTACTCAGCACCATTTGTTAAACAGAGAATCTTTTCCCCATTGAATGTTTTTAATTGGCTTGTCAAATATCAAATAATGGTCAGTAGCTGGGTTCATCTCTTGGTTCTCTATTCTGTTCCATACATCTACTTCTCTGTTTTTGTGCCAGTAGCATGCTGTTTTAATTACTATTGTTTTATAGTATAGTCTGAGGTCTGGTAGCATAATTCCTCCTGCTTTGTTTTTATTTCTGAGTAATGTCTTGGCTATTTGAGTTTTTTTCTGACTCCATATAAAATGATGTATTATTTTTTCAAGATCTTTAAAGTATGATAATGGAGCTTTAATAGGGATTGCATTAAAAGTGTATATTGCTTAGGGTAATATAGACATTTTGACAATATTGATTCTTTCCAGCCATGAGCATGGTATGTTTTTCCATTTGTTAACATCTTCAGCTAGTTCTTCTCTTAGAGTTTCATAGCTCTCTTTATAGAAATCTTTAATGTTCTTTGTCAAATAAACTCCCAAATAGTTCATCTTCTTTGGCGCTACTGTAAATGGAATAGAGTCCTTGATTGTTTTTTCAGCCTGGCAATTATTGGTATATATAAAGACTACAGATTTACGGGTGTTGATTTTGTATCCTGAAACATTGCCGTATTCCTTGATCACTTCTAAGAGTTTTGTAGTATGATCTCTGGTGTTTTCCAGATATACAATCATATCATTTGTGAAGAGTGAATGTTTGATCTATTTTGACCCTATATGGATACCCTTGATTGCCTTTTCTTCCCTAATTGCGATGGCTAAAACTTCCATTACAATGTTAAAGAGCAATGGAGACGATGGGCAACCTTGCCTGGTTCCTGATCTGAGTGGAACAGTTTCGATTTAACTCCATTCAATACAATATTGGCTGTAGGTTTGTTGTAGATGGTCTCTATTAGTTTAATAAATGTCCCTTCTATTCCCATTTTCTTAAGCATTCTGATCATGAAGGGGTGCTGGATGTTATGAAAAGCTTCTTCTGCATCAATTGAGAGAATCATATGGTCTTTGTTTTTTAATTTATTTATGTGCTGAATTATATTTGTAGATTTACGTATATTGAACCAGCCTTGAGACCCTGGATAAAACCCCCCTTGGTTGTGGTGTATAATTTGTTTGATATGTTGCTGGATTCTGTTTGCTAGGATCGTGTTGAATATTTTTGCATCTATATTCATTAGTGATATTGGACTATAATTTTCTTTTGTTGTTGGGTCTTTTCCTGGTTTAGGGATCAGGGTGATGTTTGCTTCATAGAATGTGTTGGGTAGTATTCCTTCTTTTTCTATATTTTGGAAAAGTTTGAGTAATAGAGGTACTAGTCCCTCTTTAAAAGTTTGGTAGAATTCTGATGTGAAGCCATCTGGTCCCTGGCTCTTCTTTTTAGGGAGATTTTGTATAGTTGATGCTATTTCAGAAGTTGATATCAGCCTATTCAACATTTCCACCTCATTCTGGCTAAGTCTTGGGAGATGGCATGCTTCCAAGTATTCATCTATTTCCTTCAGATTTTCATATTTCTGAGAATAAAGTTTCTTATAGTATTCATTAAGGATTTTTTGAATTTCTGAGGAGTCTGTTGTTATTCATCTTTATCATTTCTGATTGGTGAAATTAGAGATTTTACTATTTTTTCCTAGTTAGGTTAGCCAAAGGTTTATCTATTCCATTGACCTTTTCAAAAAACCAACTTTTTGATTTATTGATCTGTTGTATAATTCTTTTTTCAATTTCATTTAATTCTGCTCTAATTTTGCTTGTTTCTTTTCTTCTGCTGGGTTTGGGATTGGAATGTTCTTCCTTTTCCAATTGCTTGAGATGTCCCATTAAGTTGTTAACTTCCTGTCTTTCTGTTGTCTTGAGGAAGGCTTGCAGTGCTGTAAATTTCCGTCTTAGGACTGCCTTTGTGGTATCCCAGAAGGTCTGATAATTTGTGTCTTCATTGTCATTTTTTCCCAAAAATTTGTTTATTTCCTTCTTAATCTCGTCTATAACCCAGCTATCATTCAGCATGAGGTTATTTAGTTTCCATCTTTTTGTACGAGTGTGCCAGTTCTTTTTGTTACTGAGTTCCACTTTTATTCCATGATGGTTTGAGAAGCTTCAAGGAATAATTTCTATTCTTTTAAATTCGATGAGGTTAGACTTGTGACCTAAGATGTGATCGATTTTGGAGTATGTTCCATGAGCTGATGAGAAGAATGTGTATTCAGTTTTGTTGTGATGAAATGTTCTGTAAATGTCTGTTAAATCCAATTGTTGGATGGTTAAGTTTAAATCTAAAATTTCTTTGCTTAGCTTCTTCTTGGAGGATCTATCCAACAGCACTAAAGGAGTGTTAAAATCTCCGACTACTATGGAGCTGGAGGAAATCAAGTTGCTCATGTCCATTAGAGTTTCTCTTATAAATTGAGGTGCATTTTGGTTGGTTGAATAATATTAATAATTGAAATGTCATCATATTGAGTCTTGCCCTTAACAAATATGTAGTGACCCTCATTATCTTTCCTCACTGTTGTTGGTTGAAAATCTATTGTATCTGCAAATAAAATTGCAACACCTGCTTTTTTCTGTTTTCTATTTGCCTGGAATATAGATGACCATCCCTTCATCCTGAGTCTATATTTGTCTTTTAAGGTAAGGTGAGATTCTTGTATGCAGCAGATATCAGGCCTGAATTTTTGTATCCAATCAGCAAGACTGTGCCTCTTTACAGGACAATTTAATCCATTCATATTAATTGAGAATATTGATAGGCCTGGTATATTTTTGGGTATTGAATTTTTCGAAAGACCAGTGGACATTTTTAATTCTTTCACCACTATGGAAGTTGTAATTTGATCAAAAGTTTCAGAGTGAGTTTACTTTTGTGGTGGGGAGTTGCACTGGTCATTATGGAGGATAGGTCTGAGAATATCCTGGAGAGCTGGTTTAGTTATGGCAAATTTCTTCAACATGTGAATGTCATTAAAGTATTTAATTTCTCCATCGTAAATGAAACTCAGTTCAGCTGCATACAGGATCCTGGGTTGAAAATTATTTTGTTTTAGGAGATTAAAAGTCGATGACCACCCTTTTCTAGCTTGAAAGGTTTCAGCAGAGAGATCTGCAGTCATTCTAACATTCTTCCCCTTGTAGTTTATGGTTTTTTTTACATCTGGCTGCTTTCAGGATTCTCTCCTTCATATTAACTTTAGTGAAGTTAATTATGATGTGCCTGGGGGGTGTCTCATTTGGGTTGAGACATGCTGGGGTTCTGAAACTATCTGTTATCTGGATTTCAGGATCTCTTGGCATGTCTGGAAAGTTATCTTTCATAATCTCATGATAAGAGCCTCTGTGCCTGGTGAAGCTACTTCGCCACCTTCAGGGATCCCTATAAGGCGAATATTGATTTTCTTCGAATTATCCCAGAGTTCTCTGAGAGAATGATCTGTTTTTGCTCTCCATTTCTCTTTCTCTTTGAACATTTGGGATTGTTCAAAAGCTTTTTTTTCGATGTCAGAAATCTTTTCTTCTGCCTGTTCCATTCTGTTACTGAGGGATTCTACTGTATTTCTCATATCATAAATCTTTGGTTATTTTGTTTTTAATTCATTGAATTCTTGAGACATCTTCTGAATTAATCCCACAATTTATAACTCCATCTTTACTTCCATTCTGTTGCTCTTGTTTGCAATCCAAATTCTGTATTCGATTTCAGACATCTCAGCTATATGTTTGTGAATGGGATCCTCTGGTTTGGCTGGTTTGTCATTCCTTGGGGGAGTTGAACTGCTCTGGTTATTCATGTTGCCAGAGTTTTTCCACTGATTCTGTTCCATGATTGTTTTCAGTGTTTAGCTAGATGAGCAGGTAAGGTGAAATTGGATTGGATACTTCTGCAGTTGTGGTTGACCAGCCCTTCACCTAGGAACTGGACTAGTGACTGAAGCTTTTCCTCTACAATTTTGCAAGGGACCTGTACTGAACTACAGTCTGTGACTCTAGAGGCCTGCTTGGTGTAGTGGGGGTAGATGTCTCTGTCTTGTATTCAGCTGATCTCTGTTCAATCCTAGTGAATCAGTGACTCTGGGTTGCAGTCTCAGCTTTGGAGAAATACAAGCAACTAGGACATCCCTTCCCCCACCAGTAATATCTGGAAGAGGACAATCAAACCTTCCCACTACAGCAAAGCCTGGGTTCCACCTTGGAGGGTCCTTGGGCAATTTGTCCAGTTCAAGAGTTCCAGAGCAATTGTCTCAGACAATCCCCACTCTCTAGCTGGAGAGTTCACGAGGACTACAGCTACTAGATATTAGGGGTGAACAGGCAGCTCAAGTGTGATTTGAGCACCTCTGGTGCTCTGAGGGGTCAGAATGGCCCATCCAGTAGGAAGTGTAGAGTTGGGGGTTGATGCCTCTTACCCCACCTTGCTCATCCTTCACCACCAGACTCTGGTCACCCCAGTCTCTGGTAGTTCCACCAGCAGTCTCTGTTAACCCAGTCTCTGTGGCCCAGTTCTGTCCAATAAGCAAATGTGCCAGGGCTATGTGCCTGCCAGATTCAAAGTTAGGTTGTTGCCTCCTCCTCATGGTTACCACAGTCTACCACCATTCTGCAGGGGAAGCTGAGGTCTTCCTGCCTCAGGTGCTCAATGGCAGGTGAAGAAATTTCCACCTTAGCTCAGTCCAAACCTGAGGATATTCAGACAGCAAAAGAATTTCTCCCTCAGCCACTGCACCTTTGTTGCCACTGTTCTGCAGTTCTGGACTCCCTATTGGGTGAGGTCTGGTTCCCTCTGGCAGGCCACAGAGTCAGATGACTCTAGAGTTAGACCCCAGCAGGACACTCTACTAATGCTGAAGTTGGGTGGGAGTTGCCTCCTCTTGGGTTCATGCACCTCAGCAGTTTCCAAACCTCCACCCACAGTGCAGGAACCCAGGTCTCTGTCTGCTGCTGAGATACAATTTTTTGAGGCCAGGTCAGTCACCTTTCCCCCTAAGTCTTTCTGTACAGTTACTGGATTCACACGTATAGCACAGCTGTACTGCCTCCATCTATGCAATGCCCTATCCTAGCCAAGAAGTGCAGACATTCTGGTTTCTGGAGGAGTTGGACTTCTAGACTGCCAGGCCAGGGGGAAGGGGTAGACTGGAGGTTCAAGGTGCCAAGGAAAATATTTGTTCAAATTTCCTGTCAGACAAGGGAATTCCTAGACTCACAGTAGGGGCTATCTTGAGAAGGAGTCCCAACTTCCAGCAATTCCCTCCAGTGGGTTGTGGAAGGAGAGCCTCAGTTTATCGCTCACCAGTATAGATCACACAGTAAGCAAGCAACTCTTTTAGGACAGGGGATGGCCACACAATCTCTTTGGGATGAGATCTGTAACTGAAAATAGTTTCTTTAGAGTCGAAGCTTGCCTCAGCAGGGAATACAAGCAATTATCTATCTCATCTCTCAGCTTGGCTCTCCTCCTTTGGCTTTGTTGGGTTCTGGCCATTATGTCTCCC
Organism: Nycticebus coucang; assembly: GCF_027406575.1. Taxonomy (NCBI): domain Eukaryota; kingdom Metazoa; phylum Chordata; class Mammalia; order Primates; family Lorisidae; genus Nycticebus; species Nycticebus coucang. Next base: position 89,770,040 of record NC_069785.1, read on the forward strand.
TCTGGACTGGAGCTTCTATTGAGAGCTGGCTCCAATCAGCTGTTGTCCCCCATTTCCCCTTGTTCTTGTTGAATGTGAAAATTGGAGTTAGGGAAAATAGCCAAGCTGAGGATTTAGCAAAACACAAAACACATTGAAGCCAAATGAGCAAATAAACAGATAAAAAGCTACCAGACACACAAGCCCACAGATGCATGAACAATCAGAAACACATAGACATACAGACAAAAAAACAACTGCAATAAAAATAATGGTAATTGTAAAATAATAAAAAAAACTCTAAAAATCTGATATAAGCACTCTCAGAAACCATAAGAAGGGAAGAATAGGAAGGAAGAAAGAAAAGAAAGTAGTGTTCATAAAAAATTAAAAAAGAAAAAGAAAAAATAAAAATAAATAAAAAATTAACAATAACTCCTACAAGAAAAGGATGGAAAAAAAGAGAAGAAAAGGCACCAACCACAAAAATATTATTCTTGTATTATATATATAAAAATATACAACTATACGTATAACATAGGTGTCAACTTTAGTAGGAATATATTTATATTGCAATATGCTCTCTGGACACCAGGTGGCTCTGTGAGTGGTTCCCAGGCTCATATCTGATTCACAGTTTACATAGTTACCACGGTAACCACCCTACCTGGCCCATCACCATTTCTGGAGTTTCAATATAAGTCTGTTTCCTAACTGTTGCCCAACCTTGCTGTTCTGTTCCAGATGGCACCCCTATCTGACCTCCATGCTTCACAATCTTTCCACTCAGCTCCCAAGTTCTCCCGCAAACTGGTAACTGCAATCAGCTGTTGGGGAGGGGCTGGCTGCTGCGGGCTCCTGCCACTGCTGAGTGGAGACCTTTTCATCAGTGTCGGCAGCTCAGAGTCTCACTTTTGAGTCCATCAACCTGCCAGTTCACTGCACACCCCGAACTGCCAGTCCACACCAATATTCCCCACCAGGAATGGTCTGGTCTATTTAATCACTCCTGTTGTTCTGGGAAAAGGTGTCCGCCATTTTGGACAATTCAAAATGTCTCTGTTTCCTGGGAGGGATTCCCTCCCCTTAATTTTCTATCAGGCTGCCTAGCCCCATGCTGCTCTGAGTGGCACCCCTTTCTGGTCACCAAACTCCACTCAGGAATCCACACTTTGCTGAAAATTTCATCAATTACCTAGATTTCCCCACAAACTGGAAACTGCTGTCTGGCATGGGGGAGGGGTAGACTGCTGGCCACCAGCAGTGCAGGGGAAATTTCTACAGCAGAGTCCGTGGTTTCGGATTACACCTCAAATACAGCAGTCCACCAATTCATTGCACATCTCCAGCTGTCTATCCACACCAATACTCCACGTGGGGGAAATATCCAGAGCCCCCTCCCTCTCACCTGATGACTTGGGAGAGATGAGCTAAACATCCATCCCGTCTGCCATCATGCTCCGCCTCCCCTATATTTTTTTCTTACTTTAATGTCTTAGTAGGCTGTCATCACGCTATTTAACTGTGTACACTAACCATTGTCTTCCATCAGATACAGTAAAGAATCTAAGCTTGTGATATACACAGATCCTTTCCACATAGACACCAGAACCTAAAGATGCTGTCGGCTGATGTATACTATATATTTCAGACCTTAAAATCCATGCTTGACTGATAGTTTTGTAGTAAGTTTTGATTTTTATACAATCAGAGAAATGGCTGCATCTCTCATCTCTTTTTTTTAAAAGTTAATCACTTCTCCCTGAGACATTTGTGATTCTTCACCCAAGGGCTTGCTGTTGGCCCACAGCAGATGCAGGCAATAATTGCTGTACCTGTCAGCTGTTTTCAAGTGGGAGTAACACACACACACACACACACACACGAGGCACAGGAACTTTATGATCACCCTTCCAGCTCTCTCACTTTGCTCAGAATAATTCTAAGGCTGGTGTGACACAATCTCCCACATTTTCCAGCAAGACAGCTAGAGTTGATTAACTTCCCTATTACACCTCTCAAATAAAGTTCTAGAATGCAAATCCTTATATAAATGGCCTGCTTTTGTGGGGAACCCAGCCCAAGAATTGGAATATATGTACAGTATATATATTAATACTGTGATTTCTTGGCAAGGCTAGAACAGCCATGTTGTAGTTAAAGAACATGATTTTATAAGGGCGTGCATTTATAAACAAAAGTCAAAGAATTTCCATTTTAGGTTTAATGTCCACAGCTAAATTATGTATTTTTTGTATCCAAATTTTTCTTTCTTTTTCTTTTTTTTGTAGAGACAGAGTCTCACTGTACCACCCCCTGGGGTAGAGCGCCATGACGTCACATGGCTCACAGCAACCTCTAACTCTTGGGCTTACGTGATTCTCTTGCCTCAGCCTCCCAAGCAGCTGGGACTACAGGCACCCGCCACAATGCCTAGCTATTTTTTTGTTGCAGTTTGGCCGGTGCTGGGCTTGAACCCGCCACCCTCGGCATATGGGGCTGGTGCCCTACTCACTGAGCCACAGATGCCGCCCCATATCCAAATTATTCTTATGTGATTAGTAAGCTTTCTATTTTTTTATTGAGCATAATTCAACTGCTAATTTTATCAAATGATGTTCTATTTGTTAAAGGCCATTACACTTTTTAGCTATGACAGCAATATATATTTAAAACATTTTTACTTTATTATTTTATAATTATGGTCTACTATACTTCCTTTTTATAACAACTTAAGAAATACATATATTGGTGAAGGAAACACAAACATAATAATCTTGATAATATTTTATGTTGTTTCAAAGTGACCTTTCCTTGTCTTTTGTCTTTAAATGTGATATACCGTTTGATTTATTTTGTAGTGGTAAATTTATTTTTGCTTTTAAAAATTGTATGATATATTTTGTCCAAATAAGCAACAAGTTAATACTCTTTCAACATTTCAAAGATACATTGTAGTACATTAAAATTTGGCAGAAATGTACATATTCTTTGCTAAGGCACAAAAAATTATGAAATACCTTCCAAATTTTGTTGTGTTTTCCTCAATTTCTGTCACAAGTGTTTTATAGCTTTTATTACATAGATCTTTAACATTTTTGATTAATTTAAATCTCAGATACTTTATACTCCTTTTAGTTATTGTAAAGGGAATTGCTTTCTTGATTTCTTTTTCAGATTTTTTGTTGTTAACATATATAAATGTCACTGATTTTTGTGTGTTGATTTTGCATCCTGATACATTACTAAAATTGTTTATCATTTATAACAGTTTTTTGGTGGAGTTTTTGATTTTTCTAAATACAAGATTATTTCTATTTTGACTTCTTCCTTTCCAGTTTTGATGTTTTTATTTTCTTTCTCTTGCTTAATTGCTCCGGCCAGGACCTTCAGTGCTGTATTGAAACTATGAAAAGAAAACGTTGGAGAAGTGCTCTTGAACATTGGCTGGGGCAAAGATTTTCGTGTAAGACCTCAAAAGTAAAAGAAACAGAACAAAATTGACAAGTTAGATTTGATCGAGCTGAGTAAAGAGTTCCTGCAAAGTGAAGGAACAATCAACCAAGAGAAGAGACAACCACAGAATTGGAAAACAATATTTTCAAACCGTCCTTTGAAGAAGAGATTAATAACCAGAATGTATAAGGAACTTAACTCTAAAGGAAAAAAACCCTATAATCTGATTAGAAAATGGCAAAAGCTGGACAGACCCTTCTCAAAAGAATATACAACAATAGCTACCTGGTACAGAGATATCACAAAATGCTCAATGTAATTAATCATCACAGAAATGCAAATCATCAATACTGTGAGATATCATCTCACCCTAGTTATAATGGCTTTTATGAAAAAGATAGGCAATAACAGATGCTAGTGGGGATGTGGAGAAAGGGGAGGAGCCCTCTCATACCGTTGGTAGGGAGTGAACACAAATGAGTACAGGCACTATGGAAAACAGAATGCAGGGTCTTCAAAAACAAACAATAGAACTACTGTATGATCCAACAATTCCACTACTGAATATATATCCAAAAGAAAGGAAATCAATATGATGAAGAGATATGTAGATGCCCATGTTTATTGCAGCTTATTCACAATAGTCAGAAAAACGGAATCAAAGTATCTGACAGCAGATGAATGGATAAAGACAACGTGGTATATATACACAGTGGAATAGTACTCAGTCAGAAGAAACAAGAAATCCTGTGATTGATCAGTATCATGGATAGAACTGGAGAATATTATGTTAAGTGAAACAAGGCAAATACAGAAAGACAATTGTTGCGTGTTCTCACTCATAGGTAAGAGGTAAAAAAAAATGGAACTCATGAGATAAAGAGTAGATTGGTGGATACCAGAAGGTGGGAAGGGATAAAAAGACTTTTATAATTAGGTACAAATATACACTTAAACAGAAGAAATAAGACCTTGTCCTCCATAGATAATGTTAGTAATAGTTACCATTAAATGATTGTACATTTCAAAATAGCCAGAAGAAAATAATTTAAATCTTCCTAGTATAAATATAAATATTGAAGGGAATAGATATTAGAATTAACCCATTTTAATTATATAACTATACCAAATTGATGTGTACCTCAAAGATATATGCATCTATATATCAACAAGATAGTAAAAATGAGAAGGGAAGGGAAGGGAGAAAGAGAAGAAAGAAGGGAGGGAAGGAAGGAGGAATGCATGAATGAATGATAAATTGTAGAGGTTGCTTTTCTGAGCAGCTAAACTTAAAATTATTTGTTATAATATTTTATCAGTTATTCAGTCTTATAAGTTGAGTAGGTCTCATTAGGACACTGTATGATTAACTTTTACTAACTGGATTAACTTCTTCTCAAAAGGAATCTTCATGATAAAATAAGATCTCATTAGCAGATGAGCAGTGCATACTGAATCAAAGTTTGGGTCTCTGGTGAAGTAAAAATTCCGAGTATTGAATCAGAATGTTAGGATGCAATGGCGAGGTTTAGTAGATCATGTTTGAATCATTTCCATATGCCACAAATTTGCCTTTCACATAAAGTTGCTTATCCTAAAATATTTCAATTTATTATTGACTTGATTCTTTCTGTTCCTTCTCACACCAAATCCACTAGCAGATCATAGGGACTGTGCATCCCAAGTGTACCAGGAGTCTGTCCCCCTCTTTCCATTGCTATTACTGCACCCTAGTAAGGTTTAGTCTTAGTCTGCTAACACAGTAGCTTTGTAAATTTTTTTTGTCTTTTTCATCCGTCCTCTATATGTCTATACTCTGTAGAGTAGCTCAAATGTCATTTTCTCAGTCTTCAGTGTTTTGGTTTTGGTTTTCTAGTTTTTAACACACTTAGACTCAAGTGCAACTGCCTTCCCTAAGATTATAATGCCCTGAGTGATTTGCTCCACACCGGCCTGGGCCATCTCATCCTGTACTCTCCTGTTTACCAGTTCTAAGCCACTGGTTTGGTTTTCTTGCTGTCCTTTGAATGCAACTTGTTTGCTTCTTCCTTAAAGCCTTTGCCCCAAGTACTTTATCTTCCTGGAGTGTTTTGTCTCTTCATCTTGGTGCACATAGCCCATCTTACCATTCATAACTCAACCCAAATGCTACTCCTAAAGCAAGAGAATTTCTTTCCTGATCTCTGAATCCAAAGTAGCCACCCACTCATTCTCAAGAATAACACACAATATTATTGCCCTGCATATAATTATCCTCTGGTAATTTTGTCAGTACTCTACAGTTGGTTATTTTCTCTGTCATCTAGGGAAAGGAACTAGCCTGTCCCTTTCATCCTTGTACCAGGTCTGACAATTACATTAATGAACTTGCCCCAATGCATTTTTGTTGGCCGCACTGTACGCACAGCCCAGTGAGGTCTCATAACCTTAGAATAGCAGTGTCTTGTTGCGTGAAGTTTCTTGTGCGTGGTCAGTGTCGCAAATTATAGGACTTGCTTTTGAGACAGTATAAAATAAAGGGAGACTACAAGCTCTATGATGGTGAGTAGCCAAGTTCTTTATTTTTTTCCAGCTTATATAGTTGGTGTTGTACGTACATACTGTTAACCAAACAACTGCATTGTAATAATAGATTAACTCTTCTTTAGTGTTGGTAGTCTACTGATTAATTGATATACATTCTTCTATGTTTTTTTGCTCTACCCAAAATAACTTTCTTTGAAAAATGTTAGCCGTTTACTCACATAAAGATAAGGTCACATTGCAAAGCAGGGGGAGAAAGCTGCTTGAATGCTTGCTTTTTAGACTCAAAACCATCTAGAGGCTGTAAATTATCTTAAAAGAACACAGTCTCGACATTCCTAAGATATACTGTTGACTTTTATGCAAATCCCCAGCCTTCAAGGCCAGCCATGAGTTATGGGAATTTTACCTCTTGCATACTCAGGCTATAGGTGTTCTGTTGAAGTTCTATTCCAGTTTCTCCTAGACTGTGCCAAACAAGATTGTTTACAAACTCACTCTCAGACTGGCAGAGCTAAAAACATAAAAAATTGTAGTATGTCTCTCAGCTGTGTTCGTGTCAACATGTAATGTGTCCTGCTGAGTGGCGTTCATTATCATTGTGGTGTTTGTGTGTGCTGTCACAAGAAGGTCAGAGCTCGAATTAGAGCAATGAACAAACATTAAACTTCTCGTTACATTTGGCAAGAGTAGAAATGAAATCAGGGACATGTTAATAAAAGTTTATGGGGATAATGCCATAAAGAAAACGGCAGTGTACAAATGGATTACATGTTTTTCTGAGGTGAGAAAAAGTTTCACTGATGAAAAGAGATCAGGGTGGCCAGTAATGAGCAGAACTGATGAGAACATTGCAAAAATTCATTTATTTGTATGTCAAAATTGTCAGCTGGTTGTGGGTAGCAAAGCAGACCAAGTAAACATTGATAGGGAAGAAGTTATGGAAGTCCTAAATAAAAATTTTGCATAGGAAAGGTGTGTACAAAACTGGTCCCACAGGAGCTTACCAAACAACAATAGTAAGGGAGAGTTGAAGTTTGCCAAGACCTTTGGAGAGGCAAGATGATGTTTTGGGCCATGCTGTCATTGGTGATGGAATATGAGTGCACCAACATGACCCTGAAACAAAGCCTCAAAGTGCACGATGGAAGTCAGCCAATTCTCCATGACCAAAAAAGTTCCGTCAGTCTAGATGAAGTAAAAACAATGTTGCTAAACATTTTTTATATCAGAGTGATTTTTCATTATGAATTTTTACCACCCAGACAGAAAGCTAACCAAGTTTACTATTTGGAAGTGCTGGAAAGGTTCCGTGAAAAAGTTAGACAAGAGGGGCGGCACCTGTGGCTCAAAGGAGTGGGAAGCCGGCCCCATATGCTGGAGGTGGTGGATTAAAACCTAGCCCCAGCCAAAAACTGCCAATAGTAATAATAATAATTATTATTATGAATTAAAAAAAAGAAGAAAAAATTAGACAAGAATGACCCGCACTTTTCACAAACAATTCATGGCTCTTGCATCATGACAGTGCACCAGCTCACATGGCACTGATGGTAAGGAAGTTTTTAGCCAGTAAATGAAAAACCGTATTGTAACACCCTCCCTACTCACCTGACCTGGCGCCCAATGATTTTTTCTTTATCCAATGAAAAAGAAAATATTATAAGGAGGACATTTTGATGACATTCAGGACATCAAGAGTAATATGACAAGTAATATGACAATAGCTCTGATGGCTATTCCAGAAAAAGTATTCCAAAATTGCTTTAAAGGGTGGACTAGGGAGTGACATGATGCTTAGCTTCCTGTGGGGAGTACCTCGAAGGTGACCCTAGTAAATGTTATTCAGCAATGTAGAACTTTTTCTAGGATGAGTTTGTGAATTTAGTTGTCAGACCTCAGCATCTAAAACCATGAATAAATTAATGAAGAAAGCCAATAAATACATATGAAAGTAAAATAAATACAATTTAAAACTATTGTAGTTTGTATAAATATTGCTATTTTTACAGCAGTATAGCGTATATAATAAAAATCTAATAAAATGTGAGAATCAAAACACTAATATGCTACAGGGGGATAGTTAAAAATAGCTCAGGTTTAACCACCATGTAGTGTAATAAGGAGCTTCACCATCATCATGCTTTTCAGAATCCTACTTATATCTCGGATTTCAATAAATGTGTTGGTTAAAAATCTGCACCTCATTTCTGGAGAAAACATTTTTCACTGCTGTACGGCAACATTTAGAAACAACTGCTGTCAGCCATTGCTGTAAGATTCTTAGAAGATGTCCCCTAAGAAAAAATGTTTATGTATTCAAATACAAAAAGAAGTTCCCAGCGTCACTTTTTTTCATATATAAGAGTGTGTACGTGAGGTCTTTCATGTACAAAAGGCAGATTCCATTTGATTTTGAAAAGTTGTAGCAGTTTTCCTTGGCTTAATGATAGTACTTAGGTCACAGAGGCAGCTAGCAAGTAGCAGAAGTCTCAAAATGCTGACCTGAAGCCCTGTGTTCGCCAGCAGCAGCAAGTTCTGCAGCTGACAAGTTGGGTCACTGTTCCATGGACATGTTGACAGCACTGTTAGCAGGGTCCAGACACGGTGCTGTCCTCCTCTGTGTGGAATGTCTGGAGTTGAGATGTGGCAATGCAGATAACGACAGTAGAGAAAGTCTCTGCACAGTACAGGTGAGGACTACAGTCCATGGAATAAAGTGAAACGTGTCCATGACAGATAACTGTAATTTAGAAAAGCATTTTTTCAGAACAAGCTATCATGGGGGTGGGAGTAATATTTTTTTATTACGGAAAACTATGGAGACAAGTACCTAATACTGGCAAAGATCTGCACAATTTTCAATCTGTTGTTGTAATTAATTGTTCTGTTTTGCGAATTTCAAAGCACAGCCAGGTAGTTGCAGCTGGAATTAGTCCCAGTGTTTTATTCATTTCTGTTTTCAGTGACCCCCTGTTGTGGGAGCAGCAGTGTCTGACCAAAGAAGGGATCAGCCCACTAGTTGTGTTCACAATAGTGTCATTCATGATTTCACAGACTCAGACTCTTATAACCATTTTTTTTTCCTTTTTCGTCCTGTGACACAGCTGTTAGTGGCTTGATTTCTGTTACTCATTATTTTACTCTTGAGCTTCCTTTTTGTTTATTTTATTCCAATTTCATTCAGGGATAATAGGAAGGAAACATGCTCTGTGATTTCTCCGAAGGTCGACCATCAACCATTCCCATGAGCGTCCTCCCACATGCACGCACACATCTCAGACTCCCTGGTACACGCATCTCTGTGGTGTGATAGTGATCCCTGCGAAACAGGACACCAAATAGTAATCTTCCACAGCAATCACACTTAGCCCCAAATGTAGATGCACTTTGGAAATTTAGATTCATGCTTGAAGTTGGAGACCTTCCTCTCTGAGACACAACCTAGAAGGGGCCAGAATATTCCCTCCTATGAAATACTCAACTCTTGTCTTGTGACCTGCATTACTGTCTGCTACAGCCTGGATTGCTGGAAGCTCTTTCCGTTAGAATCTCTTTGTGCCAGCAGCTTGGACACAAGCAAATTGTACTTTTTCTATCCTGCACTCTTGCTTTCTAGAAGGGGCTCTCTGCTACTGCTAGCTTTGTGTTTCTCCCTATCTAGTCTTATGTAAGAATTCTTTCATTGAACCTTAAAATAGCAATGTTGGTGTAAGTGCTGGTGCCGCATAGAGACAGCTGTGCAGCCACAGGTGCAGGCTCACTCCTGCAATGTTAGGGAAAGGAGGCAAGAAACATGTGACTACACATCCTAAGATTGAGTGTAGCAGAGCTCTTTATTCGGGGGTCTGATTTTATACACTTCTAGTCACGTACACACTTTATCTATAATCTACGAGTTTCACCATTACCTCATTTTACCTATCTAAAATTAACTCGTAAGGAAATATCATGTTGCCACATCACCACAATCACTTCTGCAGTTAACATTCTTTTCTAGACATTGACTAATTTCTTGAGCTAACATCCAAATAAAGATCACAAAGAAGAAAAAAACCACAGGGGAACAAAGCTAATGGAAAAGTGCCTTCAAGTGCTCACTCAGTTTACCCAGCATGAAGTAACAACTGTGTTTATCCACAGGGCAGAACACCTGTAGACCTTTGACAATATGTGTTTAACATATGTCAACCCTCTGGCCCATATCTCTGAGGAGGGGCGACATGCGCTTTGGCCTCAGGCTTAACGGTGCACAACTTCAGAGACTCAGCTTGTGGGATTTTAACCCCAAGCAAGCCAGCTCTGTGCGTGCCTCAGGGGGGCCCAGGCTTCCTAAGCCTCTATGTTAGCAACAGCCGTTTTTAACTCACATTAAGTTCACTTTGTGTGCTTGATGTAGGATATGTTTATTTCTAAATATTACCCTACACAGCAGGTTAGCTCTCTTTTGGAAATACGCTTGTTTGCCTAGGATTGTGAGGAAAAATGTGTGTAAATGTGAGGGTCAAAGGAGCAGAAGATACCATGGCAAATTTTGCTTACACTCTAACTTTATTCATAGAGTCTATAATGAAATGAGGGGCTCTCAGACATTGTGCACCTGCAGACCCATACCTTTCATTTAATGTTTGATGTCAGGTGTTTTATACTTGTGAGTTTTAATTTTTAACATTATTTTGTTTTGAGTTACAGCCCTTGAATTACCCACATAAAAATCCATTCTACAGTCATACGTTTGTTTAACTAATTCCCTATTGGTCTTTCAAATTTCCACTTGTTTTGTTTTCATTGAAAATTTTTTATTTTTAATTATTGTGGGTACATAACAGTTGTATGAATTTAAATTATCTATTTATTTATTTATTTATTTATTTATTGTTGGGGATTCATTGAGGGTACAATAAGCCAGGTTACACTGATTGCAATTGTTAGGTAAAGTCCCTCTTGCAATCATGTTTTGCCCCCATAAAGTGTGACACACACCAAGGCCCCATCCCCCTCCCTCCATCCCTCTTTGTGCTCCCCCCATAACCTTAATTGTCATTAATTGTCCTCATATCAAAATTGAGTACATAGGATTCATGCTTCTCCATTCTTGTGATGCTTTACTAAGAATAATGTCTTCCACTTCCATCCAGGTTAATATGAAGGATGTAAAGTCTCCATTTTTTTTAATGGCTGAATAGTATTCCATGGTATACATATACCACAGCTTGTTAATCCATTCCTGGGTTGGTGGGCATTTAGTGTGGGTACATAACAGTTGTATAAATTTACAGGATACAGGTGAGGTTTTGATACAGGCATACAACATGTGTCAGATCAGACTAATGGGGGTTTCCTTCACCTCAGGCATCTATTATTTCTTTATATTAGACCCATTCCAATTCCACTCCTTTAGTTATTTTAAAATATACTGTAACTTCATGTTGGCTACAGTCTCTGCTGTGCTACCAAACATAGTTCACTCTATCTAACTATATTTTTGCACGTATTAACCATGCCTACCTTATCCCCCATCTCTGCTGCCCTTCCCAGCCTCCCATAACCATTGTTCCCGTCTCCATGAGATCAACTGTTTAATAGGATTTGTCTTTCTGTGCTTGAAATTTCTCCAGTTCTATTCATGTTGTTGCAAGTACCAGAATTTCATTGCTTTTCTGTAGTTAACTGCATTTCTTTATCCATTCATCTGTTGATAGACCCTTAATACCAAATCTCATGCTGCAATAAACACAGGGGTGTAAATATCTTTTTGGCATACTAATTATCACCATTTCAAATATATGCCTAACACTGGGGTTGCTGTGTTATATGATAATTCTATTTTTGGTTTTGTGGGAAACCTCTGTACTGGTATCCATAGTGTTTGCACTAATTTCCATTCCACCAGCAGCATACACGGGTTTCCCTTTTTGCACATCCCTGCCAACTTTTATTATTGTCTGTCTTTTTTATAAAAGCCATTATAGCTTGGGTGAGATGGTACGTACTTTATTATAGTTTTCATTTGCATTTCTCTGATGAGTAACAAGGGTGAGCATTCTTCATATGCTTGTTGGCCATTGATATATCTTGTTTTGAGAAATGTCTATTTAGATCTTTTGTCCATTTTATAATTGAATGATTTGACTTTTTCCTTGGGTTGTTGGAGCTTCTTACACATTGTAGTTATTTATTCCTTGCAAGATGGGTCACGTACAAACATTTTCTTCCCATTCTGTCTGATGTCTCTGCACTTCCCTGACTGTTTACTTTGCCATTCGGAAGCTGTTTAGCTTTACCAATTCCATATGTGCATATTGATTTTGGTTGGCTGTGTTTGAGGGTATTACTCAAGAATTTCTTGTCCAAACCAATGTCCTAAAGACATTGTCAAATGTCCCCAATGCTTTCTTTTAGTAGTTCATAGTTTGGAGTCTTAGCTTTAAGACTTTTATCCATTTTGATTTGATTTTTGCATGTGGCGAGAGATAAGAGTTCAGTTTCATTGTTCATATTTACATGCAGCTTTCCCAACACTGTTCATTGAAATTACTGTCCTTCCCCAGTGTAAGTTCTTGGCGCCTTTGTCCAGGTAAGTTCCCTATAGATGTGTGAACTTATTTCTGGATTGTCTGTTCTGTTCCTTTGGTCTCTGTTTTTGTTTTTATGCCAGTACCATGGTGCTGTAGTATAATTTGAAGTCATTGAAGACAGATAATGAAATTTCCCCAGTTTTGATCTTTTTACTGAGGCTGGCTTTGGTCATTATGGCTATTTTCCACATCCATATAAATTTTAGGATTATTTTTTATATTTCTGTGAAGAATGCCATTGTCATTTTGATGAGGATTGCACTGAATCTGTAAAATTATTTAGATAGTGTATGTCTGGACATTTTAACAATACTGATTCTTCCAATTCATTAGCATGGAATACTTTTTCATTTTTTGTGTTTACTTCAACTTTTCATCAATGTTTTGAAATTTTCATTGTAATCATCTTTCACTGCTTTGTATTCTTTTTAACAGAGGAAACAAACCTTATTATAATGATTTTAGAATTTGTGCATGGTAAAGATACACGTGAATCTTGTTTCTCTTGTATTTCAAGACAATTAAAGTTTTATTGTGGACTAAAGCTTCCCCAAAATACTGTGGTACATATGTAGCTACAAATATACAAACACTTTGATGCACAGTGTTCATTCTTTTCTTTAAATAGGCAGTCAACATTTTGATTCATAAAAGAACGAATGATGAGAATTGATCAGTGTCTATGTCAGAGAGGGCAAAACTTAGTGATCTATGCACAAAAGATATGAAACAGACCCATAAAGATGGAATGTACCAAATCTAAAAAGAAAAAAGAAAAATGAATGCAAAAAATCCCCCAAACACTTGGCATTCATACATAGGCTAGAAAAGCTATAGAATTGAGAATAATATAAACAATTTTATGACAAGAACACCCTCCATTGATGACAGAGCATTCCCATATCATAAGGAAAACTCTGAGTTTAAGTCTGTGCTGCTTTCAAAGTTAATGGAAGGACTGTACATTCACTGGAAGAACATTGCCAATTTATTAATCAATTCTAGAATATTAATAGCTTTCATACATTATTCACAAGCAGACCACACAATCACTGCCACACACTTCATTATAAGAAACAAAAATTGACTCTCATTGGATAAAATATTTAAACTTAAGACATGAAACTATAAACATTTTTTGAGAGAGTGCAGGGGGGAACACTTGAAAAAATTGTTCTGGAAGAATACTTTATGAGGAGTATCCCCTTGGGCAATTGAAGCAACACCAAAAATACATTACTGGTATCTGATCAAACTAAAAAGCTTCTGCACAGCCAAGAACACAGTAAGTAAAGCAAGCAGACAGCCCTCAGAATGGGAGATGATACTTGCAGATTATGTTTCTGACAAAGGTTTGATAACCAGAATCCACAGAGAACTCAAACTTATTAATAAGAAAAGAACAAGAAATCCCATTTTATTGTGGGCAAGGGACTTGAACAGAAGCTTCTCTGAAGAAGACAGGCGCAGGGCCCACAGACACATGAAAAAAATGCTCATCATCTTTAATCATCAGAGAAATGCAAACCAAAACCACTTGGAGCTATCATCTAACTTCAGTAAGAGTATCTCACATAACAAAATCCGAAAACTACGGATGTTGGCATGGATGTGGAGAAAAGGGAACACTTCTGCACTGCCGGTGGGAATGCAAGCTAATACATCCCTTTTGGAAAGAAGTATGGAGAATACTCAGGGATCTAAAGGTAGACCTGCTGTTCGATCCTGCAATTCCTCTACTAGGAGTATATCCAAAAGACCAAAAATCACTTTATAACAAAGATATTTGCACCAGAGTGCTCATTTCAGCTCAATTTATAATTGCCAAGTCATGGAAGAAACCCAAATGCCCATTGACCCATGAATGGATTCATAAATTATAGTATATGTATACCATAGAATACTGTGCAGCCTTAAAAAAGATGGAGACTTCACCTCTTAGTAATGTATTTCAAGAATGGAGAAAAAAGTATCCAATGTACTCAGTAATATTATGAAACCAATTTATAATCACTCACACTTTCATATGAAGAATAGATCACAACTATGGCCCAGGATGAAGGAAGGAGGGGGATGGGAGAGGCGGAGGGAGGTCAGATGGAGGGAGGGTGAATGGTGGGATCACACCTATGGTGCATAATTCAAGTGTACTTGTCAGATCTATTAAGTATAGAGTATAAATGTCTTAACACAATAATTAAGTAAAGAAGGTGAGATATATATTAACCAATATGATGTAAGCATTCCAAATTCTATATGAAATCATCACATTGTACCCCCTAAATGCATTAATCTATATATGGTCTACCTCTTTATGATTTAATGAAAAAAAGAAAGTTTTTAAGATAGAGCCATGATTTGTAGCTTACTGTCATTTAAAACAAAACAAAATTTATTCCAGACAAACTTTTAATGGGCATTTATTTTCCTTTACAGTAATACTAGATTCCTAGTTATCAAAAATATTAAAATACTCGTAACATTTAAAACCCTGCAACATCTACAGAAAGCAATAGTATAACGATTTTCGATTGTAAGCAAAATTAGATAATTTTGCATCAAATAGCTTCAATTTTATCCTACCTTGAAATGTATTGTTTTCAAATTAAACTAAGAACACTTTTCCTTTTTCAGAAATTGGTGAATGGGGAGGAAACCTCAGAGTCCAAACGTGCAAAAATATTTCTCCCATTTCATGTAATCCGCAGGCTACCTGATGTTATTTGCTATTTCCTCCGGTTGACTCAGTAGATATTACCGAAGCATCTGCATCAGCCATTCAGTGTTACAGACCCACAGACACTTGCTAGTGCACTGCTATTCCAGTTAACTCTGCGGCAGGATAATATACCCTGTATATTAGCAGTGCAAACAAGTGTGTGCTAGTTACATGGATCTGGAGTATTTAATTGATTCAAATATAGTCAAGAGTAAATTAAAATAGCAACTTTGGGAACTGTTTAGTTCTAAAGACTGACGTTTGATCAAAATTCTAAGTCTCATTTTAGGAAATGGCAAATAGTCATAAAGGGTTTGGATGCTGGATGGTCTAGTGACTCTCTGCCTCCCCATGTCCAGCAGGTGTCATCTGTATTGGCAGGGAACGCATCGCTCCTGACCTTAAAATCTTAACCGGCAATACTTTCTTACATCTCTAGTATCAAAAAAAAAAAAAAAAAAGTAAAATAAAGATGTAAAGCCTTACTTAAAATCTAAGCTGTTATTGGTGTGTTATTATAAAGTCACTAAGAAAGAAAATATTTTTAAATTAAACTACGACAGGTATCTATAGTAAAGTTTTTTAGGTATTAATTGTAAAAACAAAAACAAGTAGCAAACATGTATCTAAGCACACAGTAAGTGCTAACTGGGGACAGGAGTGTGCAGGGCACCCTCCAGCCGGCACTCCAGGCTGTCACTGAAATGCTGAGGCCCTTCCCGGCCCAGGGTGGACCTGGAGAGGAATGCCTGTTGCTCTGACCACAGCAGCACCCCTGCTGCAAACCTCTTCGCCTGCATCCCAGGAGAAAGAAGCTGGGATGGGATGCTTTGTGTGTTTTCTTTTCATGATGATATATCAAATATTTAAGTCTCTTTACTTCTCACCTCATTATTTATTCACTTAGCAACTATTTACACAACCTCTTCTTCCAGTCCTGTCTAAGGGGGAAGGGAACATGATTTTGGTCTATCTTTGTTCATATTTTTATACATATTTGTGGCAAAGTACAAGCTGTATTTTGATAGTACAAGAAGGAGAAGGCCTATAACAAAATACCGACAAGGACACAAATTTCTAACCACATTTCAGCTTTTAGAAAACAATTCTTTAATAAAGCATTAAAAATGATCAGAACTACCATTATTCTATAGAGTTTTTTCAAGTAATTATAAAATCAAAGGTTTTTCATTCCATAAGTTCCAGATTACTAACTGAAAAATTTAAAAATTAAAAACAACAAACAAATAAAAATCTCCTAGACATTCCTACACTAGACTCTTTTTTTTTTTATTGGAGTCAGTATTTTGATATCTAAAACTTTACGGTATTTCTCAAAGGGCTTTTGCACATATTATCTCATTTAATTTTTATAATCCTTTATAATTTTTATAATGAAGTAAAGGGAGTTTTATCCTTATTTTCACTCTTAAGGAAATTGAGTCTCAAAGTGATAAAAACATGTATCCAGAGTCATAGAAGTTGTAAAAGGCAAATCTAGAATTTCTTCTAGCCCTTCTTTTACATAACATCAGTGCATCCCTGGTCTCCATGGTAGGAGAGCCCTGGTAGGAACTTGATAAACTTTTTTCTAGCTTACATGAAGATAGAAAGAGACATAAAAGTGATTTCAGCCACTTATGAAATGATGGTTATATGTAGCTTTTCCTGAATAAGGTTGATAAGTGATATTTATATGTAACTATTACTTTTTTCAAGGAAATCAGAGTGATCTTTTTTCAAATTCTATAAATCTTAATGCAGAAGAGGGGATACACATTAATATCCTCATCTTGCAGAAGGAGAAGCTAACAACATGTTCAAGGGCAACTGGATTGCTTCTCCGACCTGAACTTTGGACTTTCCCTGCCTTTTTCTATGCTATGTCTTTTCTAGGCTTTTTTCAGTTCTGTTTTATGTACTGTGCATCTATGGTCTGCTTTTCAATTTACTAGGTTCATGTAAAATCAATATTTATTTTATATAGCACCTCGCATTTCAGAAGATTCAAGGTAAATCAAATGTAGGATTGATTCCATAAGAGTAATTAGATAGCCCCTCAAACATCGCTATTACTGCAAATTTGAAAGCTGTAAGTTGCCAGAATCAGAGGAAAAGTCACCTAGCTTATGCTACATCCTTCCTAAAATACTAGTAAAGATAATTTTATTTATGGCTAAGCTTTGGTAATAAAAGAAAAATATAGTTGCTGAAAAAGTCTGTTTTGAGTTTTTTTTTTTGATGTGACTCTAAGTGAACAGAAAATAAAAGCAAAAAGAAAAGAAAGAGAATATTTTTAATAATCAGTCAAAATGATTCTAGATAACCAAAGCATGTAGTGTCAAAAGGTTGTTTGGAGTCTGGGTGCGGTGGTTTGCGCCTGAATTTTAGCACTCTGGGAGGCCAAGGCGGGTGGAGCTCAAAGGTTGGAGATCATCCTGAGCCAGAGAGAGACCTGTCTCTAAAAATAATCGGGCATTGTGGTAGGCATCTGTAGTCCCAGCTACTTGGGAGGCTGAGACAAGAGAATCACTTGCGCTCAAATGTTTGAGGTTGCTGTGAGCTGTGATGCCACAGCACTCTACTGAGGGCAACAAAGTGAGACCCTGTCTCAAAAAAAAAAAAAAATTGTGTGGAGCATAGTTGTGAAACAGAAAGTTAATGTTCACTCAGTTTTCTGAGTCTAGAATTATTACAATATAATTTGTTAATAGTCATATTTATCCTTTCAAACAAACCAAGGAATAATTAATTCACATCGTATGTAAGACTTTTGAGAACAGATATTATAATAATAAATTATTCAAGTTGAGAGAATCACTAGAAAAATAGACTTGTTTGAAGACACGCTAAGAGCATCACTGTTTCATGGTCCAGCACAATGTCAGCTTCTGCTCTGGGAGGCATCCAGCCTCGCCTTCAACGGTCCCATAATCTCCTGAACAAACTACTCCCAGTGTAGTGGTAGCTGATCGAGTCCCTTTACCTTCTCTAATCCAAGGATCTCACCTGTTTAACTTTGGTCCCTCTGGATTCCCAGATTTTAATATTGGCCCTGTTTTACTTTGTGCTTCAAAATCTTTCTCTTGTGATTCCCTGTATGTGACCTCTTGGGTCTAAATCATTCAGTTAGATATTGTGATTTCTATTTTCTAAAATTCTCCTTACCAAAAATGAATGTAATCAAACATATTTTTAGAATTCCACTTTTTTCAGATTTTAGAAAGATGAGGCACATATGACACAGAGCCTGTTGGCCGTGCCTCTCCATGGAGTACTTGTAATTAAATACAGAGAAAAGTGAGACTGTAAGTAGAGTAAGTAAAGAATGTTAAGTACTTACAAGTCAATTCAAGTCAAGTTGTGCCAATAAATCAATCCAGATCCAGTTGGTTTTCAAAGCTTATGGGATTTTAAAATGGAAATAAGAGATTATGAGTCTCTTTGAAGACTGGGTGCCACTGTAATCATTTTCTGCCCATGATTGTCTCATTCGTAAGTAGTTTGCCCCAAACTCAGTCACTTATTCCCTGGGCATTCATGGTTAGCTATGATATTTAGTTGGTTGTAGCAAAATGTTAACAAAAATAACAAGAAATTAGGAGGACAATTATTTAGAAACAAGTCCTGTAACAATGGCAAGGTATTAATTCCAAGTTACTCAAAATACCTCAGGGTGCAGAGGAGACAGCCTGGAAATATTTAACAAACATAAGCTGCTACACTTTCTCTGCAGTTTATTTTCAATGATTTACTAGATTTTATCTGAAGAGTAAATTCAGCAATTCACTCAAAATAATTTTCTTGGGTGTCTATTGTATAGAAAGCAGTGTATCTCCTACTGTGGGGAATTTAGTAAGAGAGTTAAATGTTATAATGCAGAATTTCATAGAGTGAAATTTATGAAGTTTAAGCAGTTATAGGTGACGTAAATCCCTTTTAACTTGGAAGCTATGAGAAATTTTCGTATGGATTGAAAGGTAGAAACTAAGGCATACCTTATTTGAATTTGAGAAAAAAATCCATATAATGCAACCAAAAAAAAATGTAGTTTTTACTTGGTGATGCTTTATTTAAATATCTAAGTTTCCTGTATTCAGAGTGGAAAAAGAAGAAAGGAGAAGATCACACACACACACACACACAGAGACACACATGCACATATAATTATCAGATTAAAAAAATAAGTTAAGTATTTTAGATTAAGGCTTTCGAACATGTATAAATTGCCTAATATTTGATGCCAGCTTATAGCTACTGTAAAAGCATAACAATAACAATGGTTATATAGAGATAACTTGTAATAAAAAACAGCAAATTAGTTAGAACTCATAAATTAAAATTTAAAGTGTGATATTTCCACTTCCATTATTCCTGAATTAAGATTCTTTGGCTTAAATTTTCCTCTGAAAACATCTGGCAAGCTGTTGAATTGTTACCAAAGATGAGAAGGTTTATAGCACAAGGGTTTTAGAGGAATGTAAAGTCTACAGATGTCAGCCAGTAACCTTTCGCATTTTGTTCAGAAAGCTAACCTCAAAAGTTCTTCTGAGAGTCTAACAGCTGAGCAGAACTTTCAGAGAGACAGGAGTGTGCCACGGATTTTGGGAACTGCCAAAGGGATGAGTCAGATTTGTATCCCAGACACTTATCTGAGATCGCAAATGTGTGTACGTTAAGTAGTTGACCAGCTATCACAAATCCCAGGAGTACAGCATTTCAGCCCCGGATTAGAGCAAGGTGGTCTTGGCTGGTCAGAGATACAAGGCAAACTGCCTAAAAGAAACAAATGTAAACTCTCCCTGGAGTAATAGGACATTAAAATATCATTTTACACATAAGATGGCACTGAATCAAACGTAACTAGACATACAAGAGTCAAATGTTGACAGAAAATCAAGAGTGAGACAGAAAATGGTTAGAATAAGAAGCAACACATACTGTGGGGCCATTAGCCACAGGTGGTAGTGTAACTATAATTTACATATTCAAGATGGAGAATTCATGATCATAGCTGAAAGTAAAAACTCAATGAATAGTTTTAGCAGCACAATGAGCATGAATAAATAGAAAATTTATAAAGTCAAAAATAGTTTAGAAGAAAATATCCAGAACGCAGCATGGAGGAGCAAAAGACAGGGAATACAGGGAAAAACATACACTGGACTTTATGGAAAGGTGTTACCTGTGTCTGGCTGGGTTCTCAAAAGAAAAGAGGATAGAACGAAACAGTATCATTACTTGAAGGGATAATGTAATAGAAATTTCCAGAGTTGCCTATAGATCCCAGAAAAGATATTAAAAGTAACATTAAAGGCTGAGAGAAATAAATATAAGTATAAACAATACCTAGGCACAACATAATAAAACTTCTGACAATCGTAAAAGCAAAAAAAGTTGCAATCTTCAACTTGGGGGAAAAAAGTAGCAATACACAGCATGTGAAAATATCCTTCAAGATTATGGATAAAATAAAATTTTTCAGGTACAAAATAAATTACTGAGCATATTTGCACTAAGTATCTGCTAATGTGACTTTTCAGCAGTGGAAAATGATAATTGATGGAAATATAGATTAACGAGAAAAATTAAGAGCAATGGGAAAGATAAATATACAGGTAAATCTAGGTTAACTAGACAGCACAGAATAATGAAAACCACAATATATTTCAGTAATGATGTTAAATGCAAACACAGATAATACATCAATTAAATAGCACAAATTGCCAAAACAGATTTATAAAAACACCACATGCTACTTACAAGAAACATCCCTTCAGTATAGGAGAGCTCAAAATAAAAGGAACAAAACAAATACTCTTCATAAACAAAAACCAAAATAAACCTAGTGTAGCTAAATTAATGAAATGGTGTAAATAATTGCTAGATTAGAAGATGAATATTCGACAACCATAAAATGTGAAATTCGCCAAAATGGTATAATAGTTCTAGATTTGAATGTCCCTGATAACATAATTTCACGGTATATTTTAGCCCAAATCATCATCAGAAATGGAGAAATGAATATAGTCAAAAACTTGATATGAAAGTTTTAACATAAACAGAAATCAAGTCTACAGAAGATTTGCACATCAGAATTACCAGACTTGACTTTATTAACATACAGAGAACACTGCACCCAAAGTACAGAACAGAATTTGTAAAGATTGTCTCATAGAGTATTTCTCTCAAATGACCATATGCTGGTTCATAGAACAAGTTTCAACAAATTTCAAAAAATTTAAGCCACACAGAATATATTCGCTAACTACTACTGAAATAAGCCATACAGTAACAACAAAATGATAACTAGAAAATTCACACGTGTTTTAAAATTCAGTAACATGCCTTTAAATACAGAGTGAACTGAATAAAATATTACATTGTAAATTAGGGGATAAGTTAGTACTAAATGATAATAAAAATTCTCTCTCTGTGTGTATGGCATGTGGTTCAGCTAATCTGTTGCTATTTATTGTTTTAAATATATACATCTTTATACAGAGATATAAAAAATACTGAAGCCCATAGAGTCAAGCAAATATAACTATTTTAAAACGAAAACTCAATTCATTTGTCACAGGCAGGTTATGTTCAATAAAAATGGAAGAAAGAGAAGTTTAGACATTATTTAATCCATTTTAGTATTTATTTATTAATTTACAAATACTTCTTGACATATTTTATGCCTAGCCACTTTTCTAGGCTCAGGAGCTGGATGGGGAGATGGCAGTGAAGTTGACAAACATATCTCCTTTCGTTGAGATGAAGTGAAGTCAGATCGTATGTGCTTGAACTGGTTTCCTGCAGCAGAATCTGAAGCATTAGTGTGCAAGAGGATGAAAAGTACGACAAAGGGTGCCTAACACACGGAGGGACAGGATTTGGTTATTCCTGAGGCAGTTCTAAGGGAAGATCATTGCAAATATTTTACAGAAACTTATAGAGCTGATTCTTCAATTCACATCTTACAATTACAGATTTCTAAAAATCTCCATGTCTCAGATCCTCAGTGACTCAACACAATTTTACTCTTTAATTATTAGGAAACTCTGAACATAAGATACAGCAAGACTATTAAAAATATTCTAAAGCAAGTACAGATATTAAACTCAAACTGTGAATGTGGATTGAGTGTATGGAATTTGAATATTAACCTAATTCCTCATTTCATAAATGCCTTGAGTTCAACAGAGTGACAGGGTTGATTAAAAAATACAAAGATTTTAGGTAGATATAAGGATATGGATTCTAGGGAAATTCATAGATGGTGAATAGTCTGAAGCATTATTTTTATGGTAAGTCTATTTTCTGATAACACATCTCATTTACTGCCTGAATCATAAATAACCTGGCACGTCATTGAGGGTGATTTTCAAAAGGAAATTTTTGAGCTGAAAATGAACTGTGATTATAAGAAAATCCAACATCCCCAGAATTATAAAGGTATGACTCTCAATCCCATATCTATCTATAATTTTCTCTGGCTAAATCCTAAGTAAAAGTTTGGATTTCACTAACACAGTGTGTGAGAATGTGTTTTTAAAGACAATGCTAAAATTAAAGCCATAATTAGGATTCAGAATTAAATATAATTCTCATTGGATACGTTTCATGAAATAGAAATGTTATTGGTCCAATTCTCATTTATTTGACAAAAATCTAGTAGTAAAATCCTTGTATCCATAACTGTACATATAAGCTAGTTTACAAGGTAAAATGCAACTATTCATTAAAATTCTAAGTCAAAATACTTGTAGTTCCTGATTGCTAATAAAATAACCACAGTCACCTATAAAAAATGCCTTGCACTCTTTATGCCTACATTTGGCAGCATATTCCACAAATTCTTTTAGTCTAAATAAATTGGTGGTTGATTTAATCTACATTTTGTTAAGCATTTTAATTTAATTACGTGGAGTAAATAGCGAAACAGTAAAGTTTAAAGGTACAATATGTCCTTGGTAGTGAAATTCCCAGCCGATAATGATAAATTGCAGGGAAATATTTTAATATTCACTATCGTCTGGAAACCAGTAGATGAACTTCAATGTAGATAAGAAACTTTTGAAAGAATAGCCTAAATTAAATTTACAAGAACATAGGCCTTGAACTTTTAGTTATAACTCAGGAAAAACAGATTTGGAGATCATTGCAGATTACTTTTGGAAAATATTAATCCAATCTACTATTATAGAGGGATCAAGATGATAAGGCATATAAGTGAAATTTATTGAAAATAAGATGCAGTTATTTTCTTGTAAGAAGTCAGGATATTTTCATACAAAAATC
Source organism: Nycticebus coucang (assembly GCF_027406575.1). Classification (NCBI taxonomy): domain Eukaryota; kingdom Metazoa; phylum Chordata; class Mammalia; order Primates; family Lorisidae; genus Nycticebus; species Nycticebus coucang. Next base: position 89,793,587 of record NC_069785.1, read on the forward strand.
TGATGAGTTGTAGCCAGTCCATAAACTTGATAATAAGCTGTGGAGGACCCGGCTGGAGAAAGCAGAGAAATAGTGTGGTTTCTGAGAAATGCTCTACAGAGCAAACCCTAATAATCTCAGCTGATTAGAAAATTTCTGTTTAAAGAGATAAAACAATTAAGTATTATAAAGTTCCAAAGGAAATGAATAAAGGGAACATGTCACCGTTCCCTAGATTCTGGAGAGCTGAGAATACCAAGAGCTGCAACAATGTGTTGAGAGCTCAAGTAAAAATTATATAAAATATTTTATATCACAGGTAGTAACGAAGGTAGTTTTAATGCTGAAAAGGCTAAAAGTATAAAAAATAATAGGAAAGTTTCTGGAAAATATATATGTAAAGAATCAAGTTATTAATTTAGGAAAACAATGTATTCAATTATAAGTGGGCGATAGGCCAGTTAGTGTACAGTTTATTAGTAGAAAGAAGATAATAAGCAGATAATACCAATCCAGGGTTATAGATAGAACATGCAGACTGCTGGGATGGTGCCCAAGGGTGTGTATGCATGTGTATGTGCACATGTGTGTATGTTTGTTGTGTGAGGAGGAGGATATTAAAACTATGATGAAGGTATAGCAACTAAATTGAACATTGACAAGTATTTAGGAATAAGACAAAGGAAGGAAGAGGTGGTGAAGTTTCAAAGACGGGGAGGCGAGAGAAAGTTTGGCCCACCAAGGAGGGGTGACCATGCCCCCACAGCTGCGGTGCTAAGTCCCAGGAGTTAAGAGTAAGTGATGAGACTGGACACAGCGTGGCCTTAGCATGGTGTGGAATGATGGACTTTTAAAGAATAGACGATGATTGTTTAGGGGACAGGAATAGCATTAGCTTTGTCTTCTACCACTTTTGTCATTGGTTAACTTGGAATCAGTTGCCTACCAATAGATTTATCCATTGAAGTACATGAAAGAAAATGTTGAATAAGAAAGTTCAGCTTATAGAATAATTTCAAATTCATATCACAAACTTTAAAAACTATTTCTTAAAAACATGATGAATTAAGATGATATCCAAAATAACACAGGCAGTTGTCATGAAATTTCCCTTCCTGGAAATGTGGTGAACTTTCTTAAACCATGAGTAAAAGGCCTTGTAGGAAACTTACAGTGCCTTGTGTTGACTGGGGACCGCAGGGGCCAGGAGGAGCGGGAAGTGCCATGCGGCTGGTGGCTGCAGTGAGCACCCTTACTCTCCTGCCGAGTTGCAGCAGCAGAAATAGGACTGGCAGAGCGACACGGGTGGCAAGATTTCACTCTGACATGAAGTAGGAGTGACCAGAGGAGAGGGTGGGTGTGATGGAGAACAGTCTCTGGGGAGTCATTTTTATGAGTTTGTGCAAATAGTAGAAAATGTGCCCAGAGAAAGGAAAGGTATGTTTGGTCCTATTGAAGCAGACTTAGGGGAAAGATCCACTTCTAATGAAAGTTTGTGAAATATCTCAAATTAGGGTCACAGACTGCAGCTAGAGAAGTTCTCTCCTCCAACTTTGGTAGAGAAGTTGCCTCTAACGTCCTGTGAGACACAGCACCCTTCCTCTGGGGTCAGCTTTCTCAGCTTCCTCAGCGATTCTCTGCATTGCCTGCCTGTCCTCTCCATTCTCACTCTAAGATTCCTCAAAAGCCAAAGGAATGTGCATTTCCCACCATTCACCCAGCTCTTCACTCCCAGTTTAATTTCTGTGGGGCAAGGATTTTAATGATGCTCAGAGAGAAAAATGGAGAGGGAAGAAAACAGCAATCAAACTGGGTACAGAGAAAAGATCACCCAAACGTGAGTAGTCAGAAAAAAATGTCCTCTGTGGGCATTATGTGACCTTTCCTCAATGATAAGAAGAAAATCAACCTACAATGAAAGAAACAGAGAAATGAGATAGTTTACCTAAAACCGTATCATCTCTCTCTCTCTCCGTCTCTCTCTTTCTATGTGTGTGTGTATATATATAGATATTGTGTGTGTATATGTGATGTATGTATGTCTCTGTGTGTACATATGTGTGTATATATAATATATACATATATATGTATTATACATATATAATACATATACATATATGTATTATGTAGACATATATGTAAAATTTTTCTTGTAATATATGCACGTGTGTATTATATATTATATTGTATTATAATACATAATATATACTATATAATATGTGTATTATATTATGTATACATATGTATGTTCCATATACATACACATATATGTATATATAATACATACACAAACATACATACATCAAGAAAAATTTTAGAAAAAAGCTCATAACTTAAAAAAAATTGTATTATTAAATGATCCCATAAGAAAGAAATATAAAGGATTCAGATGAAATTGAAGGTGGCAGAAGTAAGGAAAGGATTTTAAAAGGCAAATACATGATGGAGATGACACTGGAAAGACCACAGATCACAATTAACATTTAGAAGTCCTTTCCCTGTAATGTGGAGACTCCAAAAGACAAAGGAAGGCACAGGGAACAGGGCAGGTACGGGCTTGCAAATCACAGGAGTCAACATGTTCTTAATGGATAGTCATAAGTCACATACACATAAAATAAAATAACCAAGTGCTAAAAATGGAGCAGAAATGTTATTCAAAGATATAATGCAAACAAAGGAACTCAATGTATAGAGTTTAAAGAATTACTATATACAGAGCATTGTTCTTAAAAATTAACTAACATTGATAAATAAATTAGTGAAATTATTCAATCTTATAGTTTAAGAAAATGTCTCCATATACTCAAATACCAAATATATATTATGGTTTATTTAAATAGAAAAACAAGTCAGGTAGGTTTCAGACATTATACTTAGCAAATTTAAATATTCCACAAAATATGGGAGTAACGACTACAGAACTTTAAGACTGAATCTTCCTTACTCGTCCATGTTGAAGTTCAAGTGCAAAGAGTTTTATACTGAGACTTTGGAATACTGCCCATTTAGGCTTCTTAAAAATTTTACACAGTTGTAACTGCTCTTCATTGCTTGTTGGCTGCCTATGAAAATTTGATTGAAAAAACTTAAATGTTCCTACAAAACTAGTCGTACCCACCCATGATTTTCTGCCCACTGTAGCCAGCCCTGTAGCAGCCACTCACTGACTGGCTCTCCAGCCCATTATAAGTGGCCTGGGCTGCTGACATCCCCATGCCTTGCATCACCTGACTGCTGCATGCCCCATTGCTGGCCCCTGTTGTTGAATTCAAGAAGAGCTCTATGTATCTGTGCTGCATGTTAGCCCTGTCTTTCGACATTGCCGCCACAGCCTCTTCGTGAGTGGCAAACTCTACATCTGCTTCGCCGGTCACTCTTCCATCTGGGCCAATCTCAATATGCACTCTCACAGGGTTGAGTGGAGAGAAGAAATTGTAAATGTCATTCTCGGTCACTTTGTATGGCAGCCCCCTCATGTGGACGCTGTGGGGACCCATTTTGCACCATGAGTTTGTGAAATCTGGATTAAAAAAATTACCTCTTCAGTGTTTTCTCATGCAAACTTTTCTTCTAGCATGTGATATTGAGTAAACTAAAACTGTTTTCAGCTTTTCCCAATTAACATTTTGGTAGTATACTTTACAGCAATGTTATCTGAGTTTAAGAAGTTTAAGTATGTTAAATATGGACTTTTTGCCACCACATCACAGTGAACACACTGGGCAGATGTGCTTTTTTGGAAAACTCAAAGGTGCTAGCTCCCTGATTCAAAAAGAAATATTTCTCATGTTCATTGTAGTTTATTTTCATTTAAAATCTTTTAGGTTAATTTTAAGCTTTTTAAGAGTTAGTTTTAAGAATTGAGACACAATACTAATACTGTAGGAATTGGTGAGGTCTTGGCTTAAAACTTTCTTTGTACTGTGATTTCCTTTTGGGTGTATTTTGCTAAGTGAAACTTGTTAAATTTTTTTGTTAACTACATTTTTTTCTTAAAATAAAGATTTTTCCACAATGAAAAAAAAAAAAATTTACACAGTGATGTGTCCCAGCCAATACAGAAATGAGAAGTGGGATGGAAATGGCTCCACAGTGAAGGTGTTGGTGATAAATCTGCTTGTTTCTTCTTTCAAAGGGCATAGTCTTATCCCTGCTTGATGACTGATTTGACTGTGAAGCAAAATGAGTTTAAAAAAGAATTTTGAAGCAGAAGAATTTTGTTATGTGGGACCTCAGTGTTCAGCTCTTCCCTTTCCTCTTTATTTTCTGAATGGAGACACTGGATGAAGTCAAAGCACTCCACGCCACAGACTGCATGGCTCAAATTTGAGGATGCCAAACATCTGTTCACCAGGAGCACCGCTTGCTAACAAGTTCTGGTTACATATGGGAATGCCCCTTTCTCTGCACCTTTTTTCTGCACAAGTAGCAGGGTTTTCTATAGCTATAAAACCCTGGGAATCTCTTCTTTTTCTCTTTCTCACTTTTTCTTGGCTTCCTCTTTCTTTTAATGTTCTATTTTCTTCCTTTACTATTCATGATGTCTTCTCCTATTAAAAAGTCTGTGCTAAAAGATTCATGTTAGGGAAGATAAAGTAAAATAACTGACATTTGTGTGTGACTTTCAGAATCTGTGTCATTAAAAAAATTAAGACCTGCCTATTATACCTTAGTGTTTTAAAAAATTTAAAGAACTCAAATTTGTAGAAGCAGATGATTACATCAATGTGTAAAAAGTTTAGACACCAATAAAAATGTGAAATTAATGCACAAAATTTAACAGTAGTTTTACCAGGTAAAAGAACAACAAATGAGCATTTTATACAGACAGTCCTTGCTTTCACAGTTCAATATGCATACATCTAAATCACCATCTATTAATTAATAAAATGAATCATCAACAAACACAATTCCAACAATACATCAAAAAGATAATAAGTTGTTATACCTTTTATCACCATGTAATGTCTTTCTTTATCCTTGCAAATATTCCTTGTTCTAAAGTTTATCCAATCTGATATTAATATAACTACTCTAGTTTCTTTTGATTAGAATTTTCACACTATATATTTTTTCTTTCCTTTCCTTTTAACATATCTTGAACTTCATATAGTATTTAAAGTGGATTTTTTCTAGATAACATATAATTGAATCTTGCTTTTTTGCCCTATGTGATAATCTTTGCCTTTTAGTGTATGAATTTATATTCAATAAAAACTTGAAATGAAAAAAAAAAGAGAGAATAAGCTATTATAAAGTGAGATTTATCCCAGGAATGCAAGAATGGTTCAACATATGCAAATCATTAAATGTCATGCATCACATCAATAGAATAAAAGACACAGACTATATGATAATCTCAATTGATGCAGAAAGAGCATTTGATAAAATTCAACATACCTTCACAGTAAAAACTCTCAATAAATTGGGTATAGAAGAAACATCCCTCAATACAACAAAGGCCACATGGGATAAAGCCAGACATCATTTATTTAAGAACTGGATCAAGACAAGAATGACCATTCTCACTGATCTTATTCAGCATAGTACTGGAAGTTCAAGCAGAGCAATTTGGCAAGAGAAACAGAGAGCTTTCAAGTTGAATAGGAGGAAACTATATTGTTCCTGTTTGCAGACAGGATGATCTCATATATTAAAAACATAAACTCACCAAAAAATTCTTAGATCTGATAAACAAATTCAATAAAGTTGCAAAATACAAAATCAACATACAAAAATTAACATTTCTAGTAGCTAATTCTATAGTAAGCTAGCTGAAAGACATCAAGAAGGCAAATAGATTTGGAATAGCTATAAAAAATAAACTAAAGCCCCCAGGAATAAATTTAACCAAGGAGGTAAAACACTTCTATGAGAAAAACTATGAAACACTGATAAAATTAACTGAAGAGGATAAAAACAAATGGAAAAACATCCCATGCTCAAGGATGAAGAGAAATAATATTGTTAAAATTACCTTACTACCCAGAGCAATCAACAGATCCAATGTTATCAAAATTATATGACATCCTTCACAAAAACAGAAAAAGAAACACTTCCAAAATTTGCATGGAACCCCAGAAGACAAATAATAGACAAATAAATCCTGAGCCAGAAGATCAAGCTGGAGGCATCACACTACCAGACTTCAAAACATACTACAAAGCTGTAGTAATCAAAATGGCACAACATAAAAACAGACACATGGACCAATGAAACATAATGGAGAACACAGAAATTGATCCACACACATACAGACAACTGATTTTGGATGAAAATTCTGAGAACACTCATTGGAAAAACACAGTCTGTTCAATCAGGGGTGCTGGGAAAACTGGATATCCACGTGTGGAAGCAAGAAACTACACCCCTACCTCTCTCCCTATATAAAAAAATCAACTCAGAACAGATAAATGATCTAAATATAAGACCTGAAACTAAAAGTACTGAAAGAAAAAATAGGAGAAAAGCTTCAGGACATTGGTCTTGAGACCATGCTTCTAAGTGAATTTTTGCAAGAATGGAAAAAACAAATGCCACATGTACACACTATTAAACTGGAACTAATGGAGTGATGCCTGTGTGCACATTTCATAGAAAAACTCAATGGAAAGCCAGGAGGTCGGAGAAGTCGGGAGGGAGGGAAGAATTCATATCTAAAGGGGAAAATGCACTTATGTTAACTTTGACTCAAACTGTAAAATCCATGTACCAAAACATTTGTGTCCCTGTAATATTCTGCAATAAAAAAAAAGACCTCAAAAGCACATACAACAAGAGCCAAAACAAACAAGTGGGACTGTTTCAGTCTACAAAGGAAACAATCAACAGAATGAAAAGACAACCTTTGGAAGGGGATAATGCATTTGCAAACTATCAGACAGAAGATTAATATCTAAACTTTATAAAAAACACAGTAACAGCAAATTTCAATAGCAAAAAGCAAAGAATCCAATTAAAGTGGGCAAATGATCTGAACAAACATTTCGGAAAACAAGATATACGAATGACCAACAAACGTGAAGAAATGCTCAGCATCACTAATAATTAGGAAAATGCAAATAAAAAACACCAAGAGGTATCATCTCATCCCGGCTGGGATAGGATGGTTATTATCAAAAGACAAAAACAAAATGCTGTAAGGATGTAGAGAGAAAGAAACTTTTATACATTGTTGATGAGAATGTAAACTAGTATTGCCACTATGGAGAACAGAATGGGGTTACTCAAAAACTACAAGTAGAAATACCATACTATCCATCACTGGGCATTAACCCAAAGGACAGGAAGCCAATATATCAAAGATCCACCTGCCTCCCCGTGCTTATTGTAGCACTATTCACAATAGTGAATAGCCAGATATGGAATCAATTTAGATGTGTGTATATATAGTTGTGTGTGTGTGTATATAATAACATATAAAATGCTATTTATCCATTACAAAGAAAAAAAATCCTATCTTTCACAGCAACACAATTGGAACTAGAGGACATTATGTTATGTGTAACAAGCCAGGAACAAAAAGTTTAACACTCCATTTCTTATTCATACATGACAGCTAAAAAAATTGATCTAAAAGAAGTGAAAAGTAGAATAGAGGATACTAGAGGCTGGGAAGGGTAGGGAGAGATTTGTTAAAGATACAAAACTATAGCTAGATAAGAAGAGTAAATTCTACTGTTCTATACCATTGTGGGGTAACTACAGATAACAATCATATCTGACACAGTTTCAAATAACTAGGAGGAGGAACTGAATGCACTCAACACAAAGTGAATTTAAAACATCACTCTGTACCGCATAGATATGTGTAATCATTGTAGGCAAATTAAAAAATAAATCTTAAAGTGAATAAAAAATTTAAAGTTCAATTACTATAGTACATTAATTCAAGTGCATGAAATATAAATTTCACTGCTGCTCTTCTGCCCACAAATGACTTTGTGAGTAAGAGATGCGCATCCTGATCAATGACCAATCACACCAGCGTTTTGCAGTCTACTGGCTACTGGTCACTGCACCGGTTATCTAGTTCATGCCCAGAGACCAAAGCATAGGGTTGTCCTAGCTGCTGTCTTCCAAAGTGATCAATCCAGGAGCCAGTCTTTAAAAATTGGGAACTGAAGGAGGGGGTTGGCTAGCAAACATGAAACTGCAGCAAAGAAACAAGAAGTGATAATGCTGGAAGTCGAATTCATGTAGAAAACAAGTGGAGCTGAAGAAGAAATAGCTGAATATGGGAATGACCCTGCTGCCAATTGAGACCTGGGCTTGGCAGCCAGAGGAATTTAGTGAAGGTAGTGAGGAAAATGGTTGTGATAAAAAATAAGGAAGGTGTGCAGGAGGAGGTGACCCTGGCAAACTCATGAACCTTAAAGGAATTCTTGGAGAAATGTTAGGATATTGGAAGTGCAAAGGATAAAATGTTGGAAGTAGATCTACATTTGAAAGGATTATGATGATTCATCAAGGCCCAGCAAAGGCACCCACCCCATACCCTGCTACATGGGAGGGGATGAGTTCAAACTACACATGACACATTTTACACAGAGAAAGAAAACTTCCATTCCCAACATTTCTTGTGTTTTAAATTACAATGCTTCTTGTGTTTCTTGTACTAAACATTTGATTTGCTATTTTTGTTTCTTTCCTTATACTTTTATAGTTGTGAATAAGAGAAATTTTATTATTAAGTCATGAAATAATCACAATTTTTCTTATTAGTAAGATTACTTTTTTTGTAGAGACAGAGTCTCACTTAATGGCCTTCGGTAGAGTGTTGTGGCATCACAGCTCACAGCAACCTCCAACTCCTGGGCTTAGGTGATTCTCTTGCTTCAGCCTCTGGAGTAGCTGGGACTACAGGCTCCTGCCACAACGCCCAGCTATTTTTTTGTTGTTGTTGCAGTTCGGCCTGGGCTGGGCTTAAACCCACCACCTTCCATATATGGGGCCTCCACCTTACTGACTGAGCCACAGGCACCTCCCAAGATTACTTTTTATTTAAAGGTCATTTTTAAGTTTTCTTTTTGTTCTCCAAAGACAAGCCTATCCTTATTTTCCAATATGTGATTTTCAATCATATATTTAATATATTATTTCACAAGGAGATTATAATTAAAGAGAATAACTAAAGTGTATATCAAAATTTTAATAACTACATTTCAAATTTGGGCATGCAAGGACCATCGTTTTGATGCTAGTGGGTAGGTTGAGTTAGGAATATATTCCGCATACATTTCTTTTGTCCTAAGCCTATTGTGTTTTGCAAAAATTACATTTTCTACTTCTGGGGTTTAAAATATCACTATCTATATGATTAAAAAGAAAAATTGATGTGCCCTAAACATTACTAAATTCCTCATCACTCGCAGCAAATGTACCTTCCAAATTTTCCCTCCTTGGCGCCTCACCGCCAAGAAACGCAGGTTCAGTGAAACCCCCAACACCCAACACCAAGCAAAATGAGCACAATTAATTCGCCCAGGGACTCCAGTTTTCACTTTGATTTGTAAAACATGAGTATAAAAAAAACATGAATTTAAATTGTAGAAAAAAATGATTCTTTTGTCTCCTTGCTGGATCTCTCTATCGACTGAAAGCAAACGTCATTTTATGATAAAGAAAACGTGTTTGGAAGATCCTACTGAGGACCCTGTAAGCCCCCCAGCCGAGGAGCTGAGATGTGGACGGAGCCCTGTTGTAGAGAGGGGTAAGACCCCTCAGGCCCCCTCCCCATGGGCACCTCCATGCCCGGCCGCACGCCCCGCGCCTCACCACGCCCCTTTGCAGCGGATTTGTCTCCTGGACAGCAGTCTGAGGGGACAGTTGTGGATGGTGCCTTTCTTCTGACCCCGGCTTCCCAGGGTAGCAGTGGTTGCCAGCGGCGTCTACTTCTCGCAAGATCAAAAGCGCCCGTCTTCAGTCTGATTCCAGCCTCGACCGCGTGCTCAGCGCACCGGGATGGAACCATGACCCACAGGGGTTCTCCGCTCGCTTGGACACCCGGGGTAGTTCCAGGGACTCCCTTTACGCCTCTGTGCGATTACCTTAACAATTCCTTCTATTTCCTGCCAAACCACTCAATAACAAAGAGGCAAAAAGAGAACTATGAGAATTTAAACAGGAAAGCTACTAATCTGTTTTTTTTTTTAATTAAATCATAGCTGTGTACATTAATGCGATCATGGGGCACCATACACTGGTTTTATAGACCATTTGACATATTTTCATCACACTGGTTAACATAGCCTTCCTGGCATTTTCTTAGTTATTGTGTTAAGACAATTATATTCTACATTTACTAAGTTTCACATGTACCCTTGTAAGATGCACCACAGGTGTAATCCCACCAATCACCCTCCCTCTGCCCATCCTCCCCCCTCCCTCCACTCCCTCTCCCCGTTCCCCCCATTCTTAGGTTATAACTGGGTTATAGCTTTCATGTGAAAGCCATAAATTAGTTTCATAGTAGGGCTGAGTACATTGGATACTTTTTCTTCCATTCTTGAGATACTTTACTAAGAAGAATATGTTCCAGCTCCATCCATGTAAACATGAAAGAGGTAAAGTCTCCATCTTTCTTTAAGGCTGTATAATATTGCATGGTGTACATATACCACAATTTATTAATCCATTCGTGGATTGATGGGCCCTTGTACTAATCTGTTTTGTATAGCTTCGTAAATATATACAGGCAAATTCTTGCAGGAGTCAAACACTGCGGTTCGCGAAGCTGAACTCCATCCGGCACCTGCAGGCGTTTGCTTTCCTCCCTCCTCCTCTCCGGCTTTAAGACCACAGATTGCTCTGACAGGGGTAGAGGGAATCAGGAGAACTGGAGAACACACGTTTCTTGAAAATATTGTGCTCTTTGGCCGTCTCCTGGTTCTCCTGTAGATTCAGGGACGTGCCCAGGACACCCCTCAGGGACGGTGGGCAGCTGCTGTTCATAGCAGGCAGAGGCGCCAGGTGCCCAGGTGAGCCTGCAGCTGCCCTCCACAGCTTACTGCCGCCAGTGCAAACAATTCTTCACACCCATAATGAAAGTTTGTCAACCATCCAAGAGGAAAATCAATTACTAAATACTTTTTCGCCACGCAGGAGATAAATGTGGTGTCTAATGCAAGTGCCTTATGACCAAGTTGCTACAGCCAGCTCTTGGCTGGGAACACAAACAGGGAAATTTTTTGTCTTTTGTGAAGTACATTGGGTACTTTTTCTTCCATTCTTGAGACACTTTACTAAGAAGAATATGTTCCAGCTCCATCCATGTAAACATGAAAGAGGTAAAGTCTCCATCTTTTTTTAAGACTGCATAATATTCCATGGTATACATATACCACAATTTATTAATTCATTCGTGGATCGATAGGCATTTGGGCTTTTTCCATGACTTAGCAATTATGAATAGGGCTGCAATAAATATTCTAATACAAATATCTTTATTATGATGTGATTTTTGGTCTTCTGGCTATATGCCCAGTAGAGGGATTACAGGATTGAATGGCAGATCTATTTTTAGATCTCTAAGTGTTCTCCATATCTCTTTCCAAGAGGAATGTATTAATTAGCAATCCCACCAGCAGTGCAAAAGTGTTCCCTTTTCTCCACATCCATGCCAACATCTCTGGTCTTGGGATTTTGTGATGTAGGCTAGTCTCACTGGAGTTAGATGATATCTCAAAGTAGTTTTGATTTGCATTTCTCTGATGATTAAAGATGATGAGCATTTTTTCATATGTCTGGAGGCCGTGGGCCTGTCTTCTTCAGAGAAGTTTCTCTTCAAGTCCTTTGCCCAGCCTGCGATGGGATCCCTTGTTCTTTTCTTGCTAATGCATTTGAGTTCTCTGTGGATTCTGGTTATTAAACCTTTGTCGGAGACAACCTGCAAATATCTTGTCCCATTCTGAGGGCTGTTTGCTTGCTTTACTTACTGTGTTCTTGGCTGTGCAGAAGCTTTTTAGTTTGATCAAGTCCAAAAGGTGTATTTTTGAAGCAGCTTCAATTGCCCAGGGGGTCCTTCTCAGGAAAAACTCGCCCGACCCAATTTCTTCAAGGGTTTTCCCTGCACTCTCTTCTAGTATTTTTAGTTTCATGTCTTCGGTTTAAATCTTTAATCCAGTGAGAGTCTATCTTGGTTAATGGTGAGAGGTGTGGGTCCAGTTTCAGTCTTCTACAGGTTGCCAGCCAGTTCACCCAGCAACATTTGTTAAATAGGGAATCTTTTCCCCACTGAATGTTTTTAATTGGCTTGTCAAATATTAAATAATGGTAATTAGCTGGATTCATCTCTTGGTTCTCTATTCTGTTCCAGACGTCTACTTCTCTGTTTTTGTGCCAGTACCATGCTGTTTTGATCACTATTGATTTGTAGTATAGTCTGAGGTCTGGTAGTGTGATTCTTCCTGCTTTGTTTTTATTTTTGAGTAATGTCTTGGCTATTCAAGGTTTTTTCTGATTCCATATAAAACGAAGTATTGTTTTTTCAAGATCTTTAAAGTATGACAGTGGAGCTTTAATAGAGATTGCGTTGAAATTATATATTGCTTTGGGTACTATGGACATTTTAACAATGTTGATTCTTCCCAACCATGAGCATGGTATATTTTTCCATTTGTTAACATTCTCAGCTATCTCTTTTCTTAGAGTTTCATAATTCTCTTTATATAGATCTTTCACGTCCTTTGTTAGATAAACTCCCAAGTATTTCATCTTCTTTGGCACTACTGTGAATGGGATAGAGTCCTTAATTGTTTTTTCTACTTGACTATTTTTGGTATATATAAAGGTTACCGATTTATGAATGACGATTTTGTAACCTGAGACGCTGCTGTATTCCTTGATCACTTCTAAGAGTTTTGTAGTAGAGTCCCTAGTATTTTCCAGATATACAATCATATCATCTGTGAAGAGCAAAAGTTTGTTCTCTTCTGACCCTATGTGGATACCTTTGACTGCCTTTTCTTCCCTAATTGCGGTGGCTAAAACTTCCATTACAATGTTAAAGAGCAATGGAGACAATGGGCAGTCTTGTCTGGTTCCAGATCTGAGTGGAAATGATTCCAATTTAACTCCATTCAATATGATATTGGCTGTGGGTTTGCTGTCGATGGCCTCTATCAGTTTAAGAAATGTCCCTTCTAGGGTGGCACCTGTGGCTCAAAGGAGTAGGGCGCCAGCCCCATATGCTGGAGGTGGTGGGTTCAAACCCAGCCCAGGCCAAAAACTGCAAGAAAAAAAAAAAAAGAAATTTCCCTTCTATACCAATTTTCTTAAGTGTTCTGATCATGAACGGATTTTGGATGTTATCAAAAGCTTTTTCTGCATCAATTGAGAGAATCATATGGTCTTTGTTTTTTAATTTGTTTATGTGCTGAATTACATTATAGATTTACGTATACTGAACCAGCCTTGAGACCCTGGGATAAAACCGACTTGGTCATGATGTATGATTTGTTTGATATGTTGCTGGATTCTGTTTGTTAGAATCTTATTGAATATTTTTGCATCTATATTCATTAGTGATATTGGTCTATAATTTTCTTTTCTTGTTGGGTCTTTTCCTGGTTTAGGGATCAGGGTGATTTTTGCTTCATAGAACATGTTGGGTAGTCTTCCTTCTTTTTCTACCATTTGGAACAGATTGAGTAATATAGGTACTAATTCCTCTTTAAAGGTTTGATAGAATTCTGACGTAAAACCATCTGGTCCCGGGCTTTTCTTTTTGGGGAGATTTTGCATGGTTGATGTTTTTTCCAAACTTGATATGGGCCTGTTCAACATTTCCACTTGATTTTGGTTAAGTCTTGGAAGGTGACGTGCTTCCAAGTAATGGTCAATTTCCTTCAGATTTCCGTATTTCTGAGTGTAAAGATTCTTGTAATATTCATTACGGATTTTTTTGATTTCTTAGGAGTCTGTTGTTATTTCGTCTTTGTTATTTCTGATTGATGAGATTAGAGATTTTACTCTTTTTTTCCTGATTAGGTTGGCCAAAGGTTTATCTATTTTGTTGACCTTTTCAAAAAACCAGCTTTTTGATTTATTGATCTGTTGTATTATTCTTTTGTTTTCAATTTCATTTAGTTCTGCTCTGATTTTGGTTATTTCTTTTCTTCTACTGGATTTGGGGTTGGAGTGTTCTTCCATTTCCAGTCTCTTGAGATGTCCCATTAAGTTACTAACTTTCTCTCTTTCCATTCTGAGGAAGGTGTGCAGTGCTGTAAATTTCCCTCTTTGAACTGCTTTGCGGTGTCCCAGAGGTTCTGATAGTTTGTGTCTTCATTGTCCTTTTGTTCCGGAAATTTGGCAATTTCCTTCTTGATCTCATCTCTGACCCAGCTATCATTCAGCATACGGTTATTTAACTTCCATGTTTTTGTATGAGTATGCAGATTCCTGTTGTTACTCATCTCAAGTTTTATTCCATGATGGTTCGAAAAGATGCATGGAATAATTTCTATTCCTTTAAATTTACTGAGATTAGACTTGTGACCTAAGATGTGATCAATTTTGGAGTAAGTTCCGTGGGCTGATGAGAAGTATGTGTATTCAGTTTTGTTGGGATGAAATGTTCTGTAGATCTGTCTGCTAAATCTAAATGCTGGATGGTTAGATTTAAATCTAGAATTTCTTTTTTTTTTTTTTTATTGTTGGGGATTCATTGAGGGTACAATAAGCCAGGTTACTTCATGAAGAAGACTGCCATGGCAATTGCAACAACAACAAAAATAAACAAATGGGACTTCATTAAACTGAAAAGCTTCTGTACAGCTAAGGAGACAATAACTAAAGCAAATCTAGAATTTCTTTACTCACCTTTTTGTTGGAGGATCAATTCATCACTGCCAAAGGAGTGTTAAAATCTCCGACTATTATAGAGTTGGAGGAAATCAAGTTGTTCATGTCTGTTAGAGTTTCTCTTATAAATTGAGGTGCATTCTGGTTGGGTGCATAGATATTCATAATTGAAATCTCATCATATTGAGTATTACCCTTAACAAATATGAAGTGACCATTTTTGTACTTCCTTACTTTTGTTGGTTTAAAGCCTATTGTATCTGCAAATAAAATTGCAACACCTGCTTTTTTCTGGTTACCATTTGCCTGAAATATGGATGACCATCCTTTCACCCTGAGTCTGTATTTGTCTTTTAAGTTAAGATGTGACTCTTGTATGCAAAAAATGTCTGGCCTGAGTTTTTGTATCCAGTCAGCTAACCTATGTCTCTTTAGAGGGCAGTTTAAGCCATTCACATTAATGGAGAGTATTGATAAGTTTGGTGAAATTTGGGGTATTGAGTTTTTCGAAAGTCCAGTGGGCATTTTTAATCCTTTTGCCATTGTGGAAGTTGGAGTTTGATCAGAAGTTTCTGAATGAGTTTACTTTTGTAGTAGACAATTGGGTTGGTTATTATGGAGGATAGGTCTGAGACTATCCTGAAGAGCTGGTTTGGTTATGGCAAATTTCTTTAGCATATGAATGTCATTAAAGTACTTAATTTCTCCATCATAAATGAAACTCAGTTTAGCTGGGTACAAGATGCAGTGTTGAAAGTTATTTTGCTTGAGGAGATTAAACATTGATGAACACCCTCTTCTGGCTTGAAAAGTTTCAGCAGAGAGATCGGCAGTCATTCTAATGTTCTTCCCTTTGAAGGTAATAGTTTTCTTTCATCTGGCTGCTTTGAGAATTTTCTCCTCCATATTAACTTTAGTGAAGTTAATTATGATATGCCTGGGGGATGTCTTATTGGGGTTGATTCGTGCTGGGGTTCTGAAGCTATCTGCTATCTGAATTTTAGATTCTCTAGGCATGTCTGGAAAATTCTCTTTCATAATTTCATGCAGAAGAGCCTCTGCGCCCAGTGAGGCCACTTCATCTGTTTTACGAATTCCTATGAGTCTGATATTTGCCTTCTTCGAGTTATCCCAGAGCTCTCTGAGAGAGTGATTCATTATCGCTCTCCATTTCTCTTCCTCTTTGAGAGTTGGGGAGTGTTCAAAGGCTTTATCTTTGATGTCGGAGATCCTTTCTTCTGTTTGTCCATTCTGTTGCTAAGGTATTCTACTGTATTTTTCATATCTTTGAGGGCTGCAAATTCTTGCTTCAGTGTGTCTAAGTCTTTGATGGTTTTGTCTTTAAATTTGTTAAATTCTTGAGAATTGAATTTCTCCTCGAATTCCTAATTCCACTTTGTTAATCTTGTCTGCAATCCAAATTCTGAATTTGATTTCTGACATCTGAGCCAGTTGTTTATGAATGGGATCTTCAATTGCATCTGCCATATCTTTCCTTGGGGGGATTGATCTATTCTGGTTATTCATGTTACCAGAGTTTTTCCGCTGATTCCGCCCCATGGTTGTTTCACTCCCTCTTATTTTTTCCCCTGGGGCTTTGTTGAGGGCCTGTACAGTGTTGTGGCCTGAGAAACTGGGGCCCTGTCTGGTGTGGTGGGGCTAAGTGGTTCTGTCTTGTTTTCAGCTGGTTTCTGTTCCACCCTAGTGAAACAGATACTTTGGATTGAAGTCTCAGCTGTGGAGAAATATCAGCAATTAAGTCACCCCACCCCCCCACCGGCAAACAATTGGAAAAGAAAAATCAAACCTTCCTACCACCGTGCACCCAGGGCACCACCTGATTTGTCCTCAGGCGATTGGTTCAGTTCAAAAAGTCCAAATCAGTTGTCTCAGTCTGCACCTGTCTCAGGTGAGAGAGTTTAAGAGGTCTCTGGGAACTGGATCACAGAGGTCTGTTGACTACTCTGGTGTGGCTTGCTCCAGTTCTGCGTGGAGTCAGGAGGAGCCACCCAACCAATAGATCAGTCTGGGAAGGTTGCTTCCTCCTTCCCCACCTTGCACCACTGTCACACCCAGTCACTGATAGCCCTGCAGTTGGCTGACCCAGTTGCCTGTAGTGAATCGGTACTCCAGGATTTTGTACCTGCCTGAATCACAAAGAAGTCTGCCAGGCCGCTGGGCTCTGCCTCTCTCCAGCAGGAGGAGGTGAGGCCTGACAACCTCGGGTGCTTGATGAAGGTTGAGGGGTTTTCACTCAGGTCCAGTCTCGCCCCTGATTAATGTTACTGACAGAACAGAACAGAACAACTCTGCGTTCCCCTGCAGAAGAGAAGCTGAATTGAGTTCCAAATCAGCTTGTCTTTGCTCTTGTATTGTCTATAGGCTGATGATCCCCTGAGGGCCAGGTGCATCTTAGGTTTAGTAAAGCGGACCTCTGAGTCAGCCCCGCCCTGGGAGTTTCCCTGGTTTGCAAGTTGGAGTTGCCTCAGGCAAACTCAAAGTCTCTGGTTGCCCAAGGAGACTGGGGGTGTGGCTTCAGAATATTTGGTAGTGAACCGTATTGCCAGTAAAAGAGGGCTGCTGCCTTATGGCTCAGGCAACCGTTGCTCCGGTGTAGCTCCCCTCTGGCCAACCGTCCTCTCTCCGCTCCCGTACCTCAGAGTCTACACCGACTGGCTGCAGCCCAGCACTGTCTACACCCCTCGAGCAATCGCCCAAGAGTCTGGACCCCTTGGGGACAGGCCTCCAGACCTTGGAGCAAGAGCAGAGGGGAGCGCAGGGAGTGCTTGAAGCCTGGGGTTGCGGGCAGAGAACACACACAGCTTTACACAGTTTTATGCCTGGCCGTATTGTCACCAAAAGACAGCTCTCACACTGTGCCTCAGGGAACTGCCATTCCAGTGCAGTCCCCTCTCCGCTGACTGACCGAGACTGGCCTCCAGACCCTAGTGTGAGCGAAGGGGAGGGCTGGGAGCTCAGAATTCCAGGTAAAGACTATATACAGTTCATATAGTTTTATGCCTGACAGGAGGACACCATGGCACCCTAGTAGGGGAGGTAGGTCCAGTTTGTAGGTCCAGTTTTTAGAGGGTCTCTCCCATGGAGTGTAGTGGGGAACTCTGCCTGGTTGTTTGTGGGGCACTCTGAGCCGTTCTCATGGGGTAGGGGACTCCTGTCCACTTGGTGATGGATTTTGTACCTTTTGTTTGTATCCTTGTGGTCGCAGCTCGCCTCAGTGGGGTTGATGTGCATTCTACAACCTTCCGTCTTAGTGCAGCTCAAATCCACCAGGTTACTTGCTGAATTTTTGTCCTTTAACTCTCCTTCTGGACGGGAGCCTCTGTGGAAAGCTGTCTTCGGTCAGCCATCTTGTCTCCTCCTTTTTTTTTTTTTGAGGTTTTTTTTTGAAGCTACATGATTAATGTAGCTTCTCGATAGAGTGCTGTGGAGTCACAGCTCACAGTACCCTCAAACTCTTGGGCTCCAGTGATTCTCTTGCCTCAGCCTCCCAAGTAGCTGGGACTACAGGTGACCACCACAATGCCCAGCTATTTTGTTGTTGTTGTTGTTTTTGCAGTTGTCATTGCTGTTTAGGTGGCTCAGGCTGAGTTCGAACCCTCCAGCCTTGGTGCTTGTGGCCGGCGCCATAACCACTGTGCTATGGGTGCCAAGCCGATTTCAAAGTTCTTACTTGGTATTGCTTGTAGGCCTTTTGGCTAAGATCAAGTGTTGTATCGAAGTTCTTACTTGTAAAAAAAAGAAAAAAGTTCGCACTTGGTCATCTTTCTACTGACTTGTCCAAAGTATTCTTTGTTCAACAGAAAACCTCAGTTTAAATATAATCAAATTAATTTACTTTTTTCTTTTTGGTTAAGCTTGTACTTCTGAAGTTTTTTTTTTTTTAATTTTATTTTTACATATACATGTGTTTATTAGGTTTCCATTTTTTTGCCTTCACAAAATTAAAGAGGCTTAAAATTTAACAACAATAACAATTTTTAAGATAAGGACTAGAAACAAAAACCTCGTAAAGAATGAACGAGCATAAATACATTCAGAAAAGAAATCAGAGAGTTGCTGCATTGAAATATTAAACAATAACAATAATGATAATGCAAAGAAAGTAACATTCACATTGTCAAATAAGAGTACGTCTATTATAGAATGCTTTGACTCTGAGATTCCGTATGGAGTCATCAGTGAACTTATTATTTTTTTTAAATCTCAAATAATAGACAAATAATATTTAAAAATAAAAGTAAAAGATAATTTCAAAAAATAGATCATGCCAAATCTTAGAGACAATAGAAAAAGAAGAAATACTTCAAAATCATTCTACTTAATCTGAGGACACCTGATATTAAAATTGGAGAGACTATACCCTGTTTTCCCGAAAATAAGACATCCTCAAAAAATAAGACCTACTTACAGGAAAGATAAGACGTCCCCTGAAAATAAGACCTAGCACATCTTTGGGAGCACACCTTAAAATAAGACACTGTTTTAAGGAAACAGGGTATTATTATAAAGGTGAGATTACAAACATATTCCACTTATAAATGAGGATGTAATATCCTAACCAACATATTAACAAGTCGAATTAAAAATTAATGTTTAAGTAATGTACTTTGGTCAAAATTAAATCCAATTCATGTGAGAATTAGTCACTATTTTCTTTTCTTATCTTTTTTTTTTTTTTCTTCTTTTCCTTTTCCTCACTCACTACCTCCTGCTCTGTCTGGTCTCCCCTTCCCCCATGCCACATCATGTCATTAATTGTCATTAATTGTCCTCATATCAAAATTGAATACATAGGATTCATACTTCTCCACTCCTGTGATGCTTCACTAAGAATAATGTGTTCCACCTCCATCCAGGTTAGTACAAATGCTGCAAAGTCTCCATTTTTTTATGGCTGAATAATATTTCATGGTATACATATACCACAGCTTACCAATCCATTCCTGGCTTGAAGGCATTTAGATTGTTTCCACATTTTAGCAATTGTAAATTGGGCTGTGATAAACAGTCTAGTACAAGTGTCTTTATAATAAAAGTTCTTTTTTTTCCTGGATAGATGCCCAGTAATGGGATTGCAGGATCAAACAGGAGGTCTAGGTTGAGTTATTTGAGGTTTCTCCATACTTCCTTGTACTTCTGAAGTTTTTTTTTTGTTGTTTGTTTGTTTTGCAGTTTTTGGCCAGGGCTGGGTTTGAACCCTCCGCCTCTGGTATATGGGGGTGGAGCCCTACTCCTTTGAGCCACAGGCGCCACCCCACTTCTGAAGTTTTGTGTAAGTAATTTTTCCCCACCCTTAAGTGGCAAAGATGTTTTTCCATATTTTATTAATTTATAGTTGTAACTTTCATATTTATTCTAAACTGTAATCTGGAATCCGTCTTCTTTTGTTGTGTTATATAAGGATAGCAAGTCTTCCTTTAGTGTCTATTAAGTTCCCATGTGAACATTCCTTCTGTTCCTTTTCGTCTATGTTTGTTCTTGAACTAAACCAAAGGTATAATACTGTAGTGGCTTTGAACTGTGTTGGATTAGCTATGCTGGAATTGTGTTTTCTGTAATTATCCTTTCTTATGGTTCTCAGTTTTGACATTTGGAGTGATATTCGAAAGGTGGTGAGTGAAGGGCTGGCCATTTATGTATTTCTGCATGTATGTAGGTATGTAGGCATGCATTTCTCTAAATGCTCTGAGGATTGGTGGAAAGTGCCAGGTACAGTGACATCTTGCACACATTATCACTGATGTGCCAACTTTTTTTTTTTTTTGGAGACAGAGTCTCACTATTTTGCCCTCAGTAGAGTGCTGTGGCAGCACAGCTCATAGCAACCTCTAACTCTGGGGCTTAAGCGATTCTTTTGCCTCAGCCTCCCAGTAGCTGGGAATACAGGCGCCCGCCACAATGCCTGGCCACTTTTTTTGTTGCAGTTGTCATTGTTGTTTAAGTGGCCCGGGGGGCTGGGGGGGCTCGAACCTGCCAGCCTCAGGGCATGTGGCTGGCGCTGTAACCACTGTGTTACAGGTGCTGAGCCTGATCTGTCAACTTTTATTGTTGGGTCAACTCAGACATTCAGCTCCTGTCAAATCTCCTCCAGTTTCTCCGCCTTCTGCCCAAGTGTGTGGGCAAGTCCCAACTTCTGCTGGTCACCCCTAGCAGTGAGGGCGGAAATGGTGAGAAACACGTATTGGTACTACATTGTCCCATGGGTCCTAGTTTGTCTTCACCGGTCCCAGATCGGCCAACCACTCTCTCAGCCACATTTAGCTTTCTTCCTGTTTGCTGGTCTGTCTGACCTCCAGGTAGAAATACTTTAAGTTCAACACTAGATGCAGATGCAGCCTCTTAAATAGACTCTTCTTCCAGCTCCCATAATGGCAAAAGATCTAACACTGTAGTAAGTTCACTATTCTACACCTCTACCAGAGGTTCTGCTTTTCAATTCCTCATCCTTATACACACCATCCTGCTCCTTATTACTATTGTTTATGTGTCAATATCCAAGGAATCATTCTATTTTTTTAAACCACATTAGTTATATAAGTTTTACAGCATAAATTTCCTCACAAAATTCAGCTGGGATTTTAACTAATTGCATTCAATCTATTGATCAACTTATGGAAAATTCAATGTTTAAAATATAAAGTTTGAGAGCATAAAATCTTTTTATGTATTAAAATAATATCAGGGCAGTGCCTGTGGCTCAGTGGGTAGGTGCTGGCATAATATACCGAGGGTGGTGGGTTCGAACCTGGCCCCAGCCAAAGTGCAACAAAAAGATAGCTGGGCATTGTGGCAGGCTCCTATAATCCCAGCTACTAGGGAGGCTGAGGCAAGAGAATCGCCTAAGCCCAGGAGTTGGAGGTTGCTGTGAACTGTGACGCCACGACACTCTACCAAAGTGAGACTCGGTCTCCAATAATAATAATAATAATAATATCTATGCCCTCAGTTAATATTTAAAAATTTCCCCACAGATGTTTTGTGTGCTCTTGGTCAATTGGTTAATGTTAGCAAAGTATATTAAGAGGTCTTAACTTAAGACCTTTGTTTTTGTTTCAAAAATGATGACATCATTTAAAAAATGTTTGTGTTTGGTTATTGAGACTAAAGGCAACCAAGTTTCAGTATAGACTTATGTCTGTCACTCTTACCTAAATTCCTCATTAATTCCGATAGTTTGTTGATTCTCTATGTGCGTTTGTGCGTAGATGATCACATTATCTACAGAAATGACAGGTTTTTTTCTCCTTTGGAAATCCTACATCTCTTACCTTACATTTGTTGTTCTTTATATACCTGCCCAGTACAATGTTAAACCGTAATGGTGCATATAAAGCATGCTGTCACCATTACGGTTTAACATTGTACTGGGCAGGTATATTAGGTACATCTGGGTACTTGTGTACTAGAGGTATTGCAAGAGCTCCAGAAGTTGGTGTGACTAAAGTACAGCACATAAGGTGATGGTCACTGCTACCGTGCAGCGTTAACCATGCACTATGCTTTTTCAAGCCTTGCATCTTTGAACACACCATGCTTTCTTTCTGCCTAGAGTTTCTTTCCACTTTTCTTGCTTTGGCTGATATGAATCACCTTCAAGACTGAGCTCAGGGGTTATTTCTTTCAGGAAGTTTGCTGGCATGTTCTTCTTCTGGTGCACGTGCCTCTATCTCGGCTCCTGGTCTTCCCTGTTAGACTGTAAACTGCATATTACTGATATTTGTACTCCTGGTGTTAAGTCTACTGCTCAAATCATAGTAGTTACTATTTAATATTTTTTGGACACATTTGAATTGAACTGAACCAATAAAGGAATCATGATTGCTACAAACCATGGGTAAATTACCCAGTTTATCCAGGAAGCATGATCTGGGAGAGCAGTGCCCACGTTGGGCAGGTTGAAAAAGAAAATGGTAACATAAATTGCCCACCAGTTAGGAAATGGCTACATAAACAATGGCACGTTCCTACTATAGAATACTCTACAATAGTAAAAAAAAAAAAAAAAAAAGAAGAAAGAAAGGGCTCTGTATGTACAGAAACAACAACAAAAGTCTATAAAATATATTGAGTTGTTTTAAAAAGAACATTACAACAAAGGTAACCCAACATGTAAGAAAACCCTATATTTAGAATGAAAATTTCTTGGAACTCACCTAAAGTGGAATAAGGGATTGCTGCTTGCCCTCCTCGGGGTAAGGGTAGCCCTTTAGAAACAGGCTCACATGAAGCCCATAGGAAATTGTTTATCAGAGACTCTTCCTAACACCCTGAGGCAGGTACTCTGTTGCCCCTTCTCCCACAGATAAGGAAGGGTAAAATTGATGGTGGGGATGTAACAGAGAATCACTTGGGGACAAAAAGGGTAAAAATGTTTTTGTTTCTTCAAAACACACTTACCCTTTTTCTTTTTTAGAACCAAAACCAGCATCCCTGCCTCGGGCCAGTAGTCAGGAGGGGCAGGTGAATGTTCTTTGTGCCACAGGAGGTAGCTCAATGGAATCATCTGGGTGGAGGTCACAAGATTGTTTTAGCCAAAGATAAGATGAATCCCGGCAGAGGATACAAGGTTGTTTTAGCCCAAAATGGGATTATGGGATTAATCAGTATCTTTAAAACTGGGCTTCTGTTCAGAGAAGGGGACACAGGTTTTTTTTTTTTTTTTTGCCATGGGACACAGGTATTTTTTTAGACAGAAGTCTGCCAGCTTCCCCATTTGCTGGCAAATTAATAAACTTCTCTTTCTATCTCCTCAAAAACAAATAAATAAATAAAAAGAACGTTGAGATTGAGGGTAATATTTATATAAAATGAGTACTATTACATATGTACTTACATGTCTGTGCATGTGTATCTATGTGTGTGGTGTGTATCTGTGTGTACAGTGTGTATCTGTGTGTGTGTGTGTGTGTGTGTATTTGTGTGGGAGACTCTGATGTTTGCATATTGATTGGCCGTTCTATCTTCTCTCTTATAGTAATAAATCTGATCCCAGGGCATGAATTAAGGTTGATTTAAAACATGGCGGCAATCCCATTTCTCTTTGACTGGGATAGGTCTAAGGTCTGCCACCAAGTTCTGTTCTGCTGAGTGTTTTAGCAAAACATTGTCCCTTAGATAAGTGAAAGGTCTGCAATGAGAAAGTCCCTTTTTGCCCGTTCTGACTTCCATCCTGCTTAGGTATTGACAGTAGCTGCTGGGTGAGGATTTTGTGCTAGGAGTTCTTCAGCCACATTATGACCACAATGGAAAATTTGGTTGACATGCTGAAGATAGTCTACCAAAAAGGTGGGAAAAGCCTGGGCCGTTGATTACACCACGAGTTTCCAAAGCTGCTAGGGATCATGTACTTCTAGAATGCTGAGAATGAACTTCCCTAATGGGTAAGTCATCATTGATTGAGTTTTCTGTCATTTATAACTAAAATTATCCTATTTGATACAGTGGCAGTGTAGTTCACAGCAATACTACCTAAGCATTCTCCTGGATGTTCTTTTTCCTTTAAAAAAAAAATTACTTATTTTTAAGAATGGAGACTAGTGATGTTGCCCAGGCTGACCTCAAATTCCAGGGCTGAAAGGATTCTCCTCCAGCGTAGCTGGATCACACTCGACTCCCCTTTACATCCTTAATTATAAAATACATGCTACATATATTATAGTTCTTTTTTCCATTCCCTACCTTTTTGCTTTGCAGTTCACCTCCACACCCTCTACAAGTTTTCTCACTTTAGCTTTGGACTGACTACTCCCACACGCAAAATAAGAAAAAGTTCACATCACCGAAGCCTGGTTGGATTCTCAGTAGAATCAGATCTGCCTCTTTGCCTCCACTTGAAACTGCAGGCGGTTTAACTTTTAAACCTCATTTAATATCTGGGATATTATAACCCTGTTGTGCATATTTATGAAGTGACATGAAACTATAATGAACTGGGGGATGGGTAGCATCAGACATCTGCCCAAGTCTTCGACTAGTCCCAGTGCCACATTGCCTTTGAAATCTCTCATCTGATTCTGATAAGTCACTTAAAAGGAATTTGTTTGGTAGAGCCAAATGGAAAGATCTCAGTATGAGAGGACAGAAATTGCCATGTACCCAAGAAGAAAGATGAGGGTGCACAAATGGGGAGCGGTAGCAGAAGCAGAGGAGACCAGGATACTTAGGGTATCCTGGTACTGAGGACATTTAAACCCATGGTAAGAGATGGACATTCACTCCTTTTATAAATACTTTGCTATATTAAAGAAGCTTGGCCAGAACTTCAGGAAGCTGAGCCCCCACCTTGTCAACTAATAGTTCTGTGACTTTTGCAATTTTCTTTCCTTCACTCTCCTCATTTATAAAATGGGATAATAGGATTGTTGTGAGGCTCAAAGGCACTTCTGCAAGTAAAATTACATTTAGTCCTCCATATCCTTGCATATTGCATCCAACGAGCCAATCAACCTCAGCCAAAAACATTCGGGGGGAAAAAAAACCATTAAAAAATAAAAATATAAAAGAACAAATAATACAGACAAAAATTACACAATATTACAGCTATTTATGTACCATTTGTCCTTTATTAGATATTATTAATAATCTAGAGAAGATTTAAAGTATAAAGGAGGATATGTATAGGTTATATGCAAATATCGTGCTATTTTATGTAAGGGACTTGAGCACCCATGGATTTTGGTATCCTGGAATCAATCCCTGAGAATATTGAGGGACAAGTGTACTTAGAAAAAAAAGATTCAATGGGAAAAGCAGAAGCCACCTTTTATATCCTTCTCTTGTTTTAATTGACAGAAATTATATATATGTATGTTATGCAATATGATGTTTTGATATATGTATACATTGCAGAATGGCCAAATCAAGCTAATTAACATACACATTACCTCACTTATCTTTTTGTGTGTGCAGTGAGGACATTTAAAATCTATTCTCTTAGCAATTTTCAAGTATACAATATATTGTTATTGACCATAATCACTGTAATGTACCATTAGATCTTGTGAATGTATTACTCCTGTCTGACTAAAGTTTTGTGTCCTGTGACTAACATCCGTCTTCCCAGTCTGCCATCTCTCCTAGCCCCTGGTAAACACCATTTCACTTTTGGCTTTTAGGAATTCAGCTTTCTTAGATCCCACATATAAGTGCAATCATGTGGATATTTGTCTTTTTGTGCCTGGCTTATTTCATATAATGTGATATCCTCCAGGATTACCTATGTTGTTACAAATGACAGGATTTCCTTCTTTTTTATGGCTGAATTGTATTCCATTGTGTAGATTCCACAGTTTCTTTATCAGTTCATCTGTTGACTGACACTTAGGTTGATGCCATAGTTTGGCTATTTTTTTTTTTTTTTTTTTTTTTTTTAGTTTGTTTGTCTTTTGGAGACAGACTCTTAGCTCTGTCACCCCAGCTAGAGGGTAGTGGTGTGATCACAGCTTGCTGGGTTCAAGCCATCCTCCTGACTCAGTCTCCCAAAGGGCTGGGACTATAGGTGTATGCCACCATACTTGCTAATTTTTCTATTTTTTTAGTAGAGACAGGATCTTGCTCTTGCTCAGACTGGTCTTGAACTCTAGGATTACAAGAGCACTAGGATTATGGTGGTGAACCTCTGGTGCAATTAACAATGGAGTGCAATATATCCTTCATGTCCTGATTTCATATCATTTTGATATATATCCCCAGAAGTGGGATTGATGGACCATGTGATAGTTCTATTTTTAATTTTATTTTTTTGAGGCAAGATCTCACTGTCTTCCCCAGGCTAGAGTACAGAGGTGTCAACACAGCTCACTGCAACCTCAGACTCTAGGACTCAAGTGATCCTCTTGCTTCAGCCTCCACAGTAGCTGGGACTACAGGAATGCACTACTACACCCAGTTCATTTTTATAGTTTTTGTAAAGAATAGGGTCTCAGTATGTTGTCCAAGCTGGTCACAGACTCTTGTTCTCAAGTGACCCTCCTGCCTCGGCCTCTCATAGTACTGGGATTACAAGCGTGAGCCATTGCACCAAGTCTATTTTTAATTTTTTGAGGAACCTCCATACTGGATCCCACCTGACTGTACTAATTTACATTCCCATTAAAAATTTACAAGCGTTCCCTTTTCCGCATATCCTCATCAAGACAATTTATCTTTTGTCTTCTTGATAGTAGCCATTCAAACAGGCAGGAGGCGATATTTCATTGTGGTTTTAATTTTCATTTCCCTGATTATTAGTGATATTGGGCATTTTTTCCCCATATACTTCTTGGCCATTTGTATGACCTTTTAGGTAAATATCTATTCATGTTATTTGCCCATTTTAAAATCAGGTTATTTATTTTCTTACTATTGAGTTGAGGAGTTCCTTATATATTTTGGAAACTAACCTCTTCTCAGATATACAATTTGCAAATATTTTCTCCTGTTGTGTAGGTTATCTCTTTTCTCTGTTGATTGTTTCTTTTGCTGTGCGGAAAATTTTAGTGTGATGTAATCCCGTTTGTCTATTTTTGCTTTTGTTGCCTGTGGTGAGCCGTCTTTTTAAAGTCATTAAGCTTTAAGAGGTGAGAAATTTTTCTGACCACACACAGATATTCTCATTTTTTCTTTTTTCTTTTTCAAAATAGAAAATATACACTAACTGTGTTAAACCTTATTTAGCCCCAGGATTCAGAAAATTTGGATTTGAATTCTAGCATTTATTTATTTATTTTTTGAGATAGAGTCTTACCATGTTGCCCTCGGTAGAGTGCCATGGCGTCACAGCTCACAGCAACCTCAACTTGGGCTTCAGTAATTCTCTTGCCTCAGCCTCTCAAGTAGCTGGGACTCCAGGCTGAATTCTAGCATTTAACACTCACTACTTTCTGCATTATCTCAGATGAGTTGTGCTTTTTCCTGCCATTCCTTCCCCATCTGTAAGTCAGTTGGTCCTCCTCACTCGTGTTCTCTCTTTCAGGGGGAATGATGTCCAAGTTCTTGGAAACCTAAGTTCTTCAAACCTCTCCCCAGAAGAGGAACGTCTGCCCAGTGGAGCTAAATGGGATCTGCGTCAAACAGCCATAAAACATAAACTCAGATATTTAAAATCCATAGGCAAGGAATTCTTGCTTAGGGTCAATCTTTCCAAACAACGAGGGATTTTTCTTTGCCTTTAGACATTTTTTTGTCATCTTGAATAAAAAATACTAAATACTAGCTAACAATTTCTTAAAGAAATGAGGTTACTATTAAAACCAGTGATTTTTTAACTCTACAAAGCCCAACTCCCCTTTTTATAAGATATTTTATAAGACCTGCTTTAATTCTGACATTAACAGATAGCTTACAAATGAGCATAATTTTTAGAAAGCAATATAACACTTAGTTATAATATAAAGAGGTAATTAAAAACAAAGACATTTATAATGAAGTAGCATGTATTTTATTAGGTAGACATCTAGATGTGGCCAATAGACGTAATAGCATAGTTGGCTGCTTGCACTTATCTGCAGAATCAGTGTAAATGAGACAGCTGTGAACACCTGATAAAGGTGTGTTATATTGCAAACTCCAAAACCATATGCAGTATTGGTACTGGTGATATGATTTTCTTAAATGTTGAACAACTTATGGTAAATTTCTAATAAAGTATTCCCATAAAACTTGGATCTATTAAATATGTGAAGAAAATACTTAGTATTTATTTGCAAAATGGAGTTAAGTTCTAAGTTCGGATCACTAAAAGTACCCTTTCGGATCGCTAAATGTATGTCTTTGGTAGACATTGAAAAGAATTCAGGATATGGGACAATTCCTACTGCATGGGACAGTCCTGTACATTTTAAGAAATAATGTACTTCCACTATTGACCCACCAAATACCAGTAGACCCCAGTTATTGTGTTGTTATAAAAACCTTCCCACAAATATTTACAGTGCAAACTAATAGTAATACCATCCCTGCTGAGAAACTCTGCTGTCAACAGTACCTGGCACTTGGCATGTGTTTAATACATGCTTACTGATTGGATGGATGAGTGACTGCAAAATAGTAAATCCCTAAAAATAACCTTAACCTTTGTCTATAAATAATAGGAAACTCAACTAACAGTAGCTTTTTTTTTTTTTTTTTTCTGTAAGAAGTTTGGAGTTAGGCTACCGAGGGTTGGTCTTGCATTTCCAGAAGTGGTCAGTATCTATAGTTCCTATTTCATTTCAATTTTGCCATCCTTGCAAATCTGTTATTTCATCACCTCAAAAATTAGGCATGGCTGCTCCATCTCTGGGTATTACATTTGCATTCAAAGCAAAAAAGAGGAAGGAAGGGGAAAGGATCATTGCCAGCAGATGACTTCCTCTTCCTCTTATTGGCCAGAACTGTGCCACAAGGTGAGTGCTGGCTACAAGGGAAGCTATAATTCTTCCCTCAAAGCAATAGAAACCAGAATTTCGTCTTCAGTAGGTTCTTGGTCTCGGTGATTCAAAGAATGAATCCACAGACCACAAATCAGTGGTAAGACAGGATTTATTTTACAGAAAAGAATACAAAAAACACCAAAGCTCCTGGCAGAGAGAAACAACCCAAGTCGGGGGCAGGGGAAGTGATCTTTCTCTCCTCTTCTCTGGGTGCTTTGTCTAGGGGTATATGCAGTGGCCTGGGTCCTGTGTAGTTACAATTGGCCAGGACTCGGTAACAGATGAATAGACATTCCCTTCTGCTGGGGCAAGGTGAATGAATGCATTAATGAACGGATACAATCACTTTCTTTCTCAGGCCTAGGAAACTTACATGAAATTGACCAGGCCTCAGAAATGGGGGGGGTCCCTGTTCAGCCACAAGTGCAAGGGGAGGGAGACACCAAGGCACTGGTGTCTCCCCAGCAGTTGTCTGGCCCCTCTGGCTACTGGAGCCTCCTGCGGACCCCCCTCCCCCATCCTCCAACTTGCTGGTTCCCCTCTACCCACTGCATCAAGACTGCAGGAGCAGAGGCTGCAGTTCCACCATCAGCTCCATGGAGCTGGCTGGGGCAGCACCTGTTCTGTATCACAATAATACTGCCATAGAAAGTGAAAAAAATAGAAGAAGAAGAAAGAGAAAGAAAAGAAACAAAACCCTTCAAACACAGTATTGAGCTACTGAGCTGCCAACAAGAAGCTAAAAGTACAGTGAACAAAGAACTACTAGAAGTTGAGGAAAGTGCTGAGGCCTTTGCCTTGGGAATACATGTGATAACTCTGGTGATCTTGGTGTGTCATTTATAACAGCCTTGTAGGAAGTGAGGAGGCCTGCCAAGGGTGTGAAGTCTAATAGAAGATCTTAACTCAAAGTTGGAAAAAAAAAATGGCAATCCACAGACTGGAAAATATTCACAAAGACTTGTATTCAGAAAGTATTAAAACACCTACAAATTCATATCAAAAAGAAAAACCAATTTTTAAAAAGAGACAAAATTCTTGAAAAGATTTTAAAAAAAAGATATATAATAGCCAATAAATTCATGTAAAGATACTCAACATCATTAATCATTAGGAAAGTGCAAATCAAAATCACAATGAGATACTATTATACATCCGTTATAAGGGTTAAAATTAAAAAGACTAAGCAAATCAGAGAGGTAGTTGGAGGCAAGAAAAACCTAAACTTTCTTTCTTTCTTTTTTTTTTTTTTTTTTGAGACAGAGCCTCAAGCTATTGCCCTGGGTAGAGTACTATGGCGTCACAGCTCACAGCAACCTTTAAATCCTGGGCTTCAGCAATTCTTCTGCCTCAGCCTCCCGGGTAGCTGGGACTACAGGCGCTCACCACAAGGCCCACCTATTTGTTTTTTTTTTTTTTTTTTTGGTTGTAGTTGTTATTGTTGTTTGGCAGGCACAGGCCAGATTCAAACCCACCAGCTCTGGTGTATGTGGCTGGCGCCTTAGCCACTTGAACTACAGGCGCCGAGCCTGAACTTTCATACATTGCTGATAGTAATATAAAATGTACAATCACTTTGGAAATGATTAGCACTTTCTTTCTTTCTTTTTTTTTTTTTAGAGACAGAGTCTCACTTTGTCACCCATGGTAGAGTGCTGTGGTGTTGTCACAGCTCACAGCAACTTTCAGCTCTTGGGCTTAGGCGATTCTCTTGCCTCAGCCTCTCAAGTAGCTGGGACTACAGGTGCCCACCACAATGCCCAGCTGTCTTTGGTTGCAGTTTGGCTGGGGCCAGGTTTGAACCTGCCACCCTCGGTACATGGGGCTGACGCCCTACTCAACTGAGCCACAGGTGCTGCCCAGATTCAAGCAATTTCTTACCACTTTAAACATATATGTACTATAACCAAGAGAAATGAAAACATGTATACACAAAAGCTTGTACATGAATGTTCATAGCAGCATTAATAATAAAAGCCAAGATGTGGAAACAAGCCAAATGTCAAAATGTGGTATATTCTTATAATGGAATATTATTTAACTATAAAAAGGAATAAAGTGCTGGCACATGCTACAGTGAAATATCATCCTACATGAAATAAGTCAGACACAAAAGCCACGTATCATAATGGTGCCATTTGTATGGTTTGTATCCATAGTAGGCAAATCCACCCGAACAGAAAGTCAATGGTTGTTAGGAGCTGGAAGAGAGAAGTAGAAAGGGACTTCTAATGGCTAGAGGGTTTCTTTTTGGAGTGATAAAAATATTCTGGAATTAGATAGTGGTGATTCTTACATAACTATACTAAAACCCATTAAGTTATGTACATTACATGGATGACTTATATAGCATATGTGTTATATCTCAATAAAATTGTTGTAAAAAACAAATATAATCTATATATATCACTAGCATTGCCACTACCTCAAGATTGCCACTGCCGGCATCTCGGCACATAGTCCTCCAGACTCATTTCTGTGCAACATATGTACCTGTTTAAAAATTGGGTTTACCATGCATGCCACCTAATTTTTTTTTTGTTGTTGTTGTGAGACAGAATATCACTTTCTCCCCCTGGGTAGAGTGCCATGGCATTATCATAGATCACAGCACCCTCAAGCTCTTGGACTTGAGGGATCCTCCTGCCTCAGCCTCCTGAGTAGCTGGGACTACAGATACCTGCGACAATGCCCGGCTAGTTTTTCTATTTTTAGTAGAGACAAGGTCTTGCTCTTGCTCAGGCTGGTCTTGAACTCCTGAGCTCAAGCCATTCACCTGTCTTGGCCTCCCAGGACACTAGGATTAAAGGCATGAGCTACTGCACCAGGCCAAAAAGTATTTTTAATTATAACATATATAGCTTTATGAAGTTATACCAGACTGGAAAGTCATTGTCTTGTTTTTGATCTTAGAAGGAAAACTTTCAGTCTTTTATCATTATGTGATATTATAGGATATTAATTCTGGGATTTCGTAAATGCCCATTATCAGGATGAGGAAGTTTTCTTCTATTTCTCATTTGCCATCTTTTTTTTCTTTTCTTTTTTTTTTTTTTTTTTGAGACAGAGTCTCACTTTGTCACCCTCAATGGAGTGCATAGCTCACAGCAAGCTCAAACTCTTGGGCTCAAGTGATTCTCTTGCCTCAGCCTCCCGAGTAGCTGGGACTACAGATGCCCACCATAGCACCTGGCTATTTTCAGAGAGGGGGATTTCATGCTTGCTCAGGCAATCCACTAATGTTGGCCTCCCAGAGTGCTAGGATTACAGGCGTGAACAACCATGCCCAGCCTTTTTTTTTTTTTTTTTATCATGAAAAGATGTTAGATATTGCCAAATGCATTTTCAGCATCAATTGACATGATCATGTGAGTCATGTGAATTCCCCCCCTTATTCTATTAATATACTATATTATATTGATTAATTTTCATAGATTGAGCCAGCCTTGCACTCCTATGATAAATCTTACTTCATCATGGTATAAATCCTTTTATATGTCTTCCCGGATTGAGTTTACCAGCATTTGGTTGAGGAATATTGTTTCTATATTCATAAGGATATTGGTCTGTTGTTTTCTCTTCCTGTGATGTCTTTGTCTTGCTTTCATATCAGGGAAGTAATGAGTTAGGAATTGTTCCCTCCTCTTTCCTTATTTGAAAAAGTTTATGAAGAATAAGCATTAATTCTTCCTTAAATGTTTTGTCAAATTGACTAATAAAGCCTTATATTCCTGGGCTTGGCTTTGCTGGTAGTGTTTTGATTACTAATTCAAGGCCTTTACTTGTTTTAGATATTTTCAGATTTTCTATTTCTTCTTCCATTAGCCTTGGTAGTTGTGTGTTCCTGGGAATTTGTCCATTTCACCTAGGCTGTTTACTTTGTTGGCTTATGATTGTTCACTGTATGTCTAATGTCTTAGTATAGCTGCTGTAACAAAATGGCAAAAGATTGAGTGGCTTCAATGGCTGAAATTTGTTTCTTACAGTTTTACAGGTATGAAAGTCCAAGATGAAGGTGTCAGCCAATTTAGTTTCTGGTGAGGGCTCCATTCCTGCCTTGCAGACTGTGCCTTTTTGGTGTCCTCACAAAGCCTTTCCTTGATGCATGCATGTGAAAAGAGAGAAGAAACAGAAATCTTCTCTCTTTCTCTTTTTGTAAGGTCACTAATCCCTTTCATGAAGCTCCCTCCTCATGATCCAGTCTAACCCAATTTACCTTCCAAAGACCCATCTCCAAATGCCATTACTTTGGGAGTTAGGCTTTCAACATGTGAACGTGGTGAAGGCTTTCAACATGTGAATGTTGTGGCGTCATTCAGTCCCTAATACCTTATAATCTTTTTTTCTTTTTTTGCAGTTTTTTTTGGCCAGGGCTGGGTTTGAACCTGCCACCTCCGGCATATGGGGTTGGCACCCTACCCCTTTGAGCCACAGGCACCGCCCTTCCTTATAATCTTTTTTTGAGTTAGACTCTGTTACCCTGGGTAGATTGCCATGGCATCATAGTTCACAGCAACCTCAAACTCCTGAGTTCGAACTATGTTGTCTTGCCTCAGTCTCCCAAGTAACTTGGACCACAGGTGCCTGCCATGCCTGGCTAGTTTTTTTTATTTCTTTTTATTTTTTTGTTTTCTTATTTTTAGTAGAGATGGGATCTCTTCTTGCTCAGTCTGTTTTTAAACTCCTGAGCTCAGGCAAGCCACCTCTGTTGGGCTCCAAGAGTGTTAGGATTTTAGGCATGAGCCATGGCACTCGGCCCTTACAATCTTTTCTATGTTTTGTAAACTTGCTACTAATGTCCCCTTTTCATTGCTAATTTTAGCAATTTCAGTCTTTTTTTCTTTGCTTGGTTGGATTAGCTAAAAAGATGTCAATTTTCTTGGTCTTTTTGATGAACCAACTTTTAGTTTTGTTGATTTTTCTCTGTGGTTATTCTTTGTTCTAATTTATGTCCACTATCATTTTTTTCTTCCTTTCCTTTGGGTTTAGTTGCTCTTTTTTTCTAGACTTCAAGTTAAAGTTTCACTTATTGATTTGAGATCTTTCTTTTTAAAAAATGCAGGCATTTATAGCTGTACATTTCCCTTTAGACACTATTTTCACTGCACTCCATATGATTTGGCATACTCTGTTTTTATTTTCATTCATCTCAAAGTATTTTCTAATTTCCTCTATGATTTTCTTTTGACCCCTTTGATTGTTTACAATTATGCTCCATTTCCATGTATTTGTGAATTTTCCATCTATTTTTAATTTCTAATTTTATTTCCCTATGGTCAGAAAATATAACTTGTATGATTACAATCTTTTAAAATTTATTGAGACTTATTTTATGGCCTAATATGTTTTATCCTGGTAAATGTTCCATGTGTACTTGAGAAGAATGTGTATTCTGTTGTTGTTGAATATAATGTTGGCTAGGTCTCTGTTAATTTAATTATAGTGTTGTTTAAGTCTACTGTTTCCTTGATGATTTTCTATCTAGTTGTTCTACCCATTATAGAAAATGGGGTAATGAATCTCCAACTATTATTATGGAATCACCTCTTCTTTAATTCTGTTAGTTTTTGCTTCTTAAATTTGGTTTGTTAAGTGTTTACATATTTATAATTTTTTTTGAGACAGAGTCTCACTTTGTCACCTTCAGTAGAGTGCAGTAGTGTCACAGCTCACAGTAATCTCAAACTCTTGAGCGTTAAGTGATTCTCTTGCCTCAGCCTCCCAAGTAGCTGGGACTACAGGCACCCACCACAATGCTCGGCTATTTTTATTTTTTGGTTGATATTATGTGTGTATCTGGGTATGTCTGTGAAGGTGTGGCACATTAAAAATAGCTGCAAACTCTTTGCTATTCTCACTATTGGGAAGTAAAATCTATTTTCCTTCCCTTAAATCGGGACTAGATTGGATTTGTATTGACCAATAAAATGTTCTTTAACTTCTGAGACTGGGCAGTTTCTATTTTCACAAGATTGAAACCCAGCTATCATGCTGCGGGAAGCCCAGATGTAGAAAGGCCAGGAGGAGAACGATTGACTTCCTGAATAAGAGTTAATGTCATCTGCCCAGCACATGAAAGAGCCATAGTGGATGTTACAGCTCGGTCAAGCCTTCAGATGATCACAGCTGTATGCAGAAGAATTGTCCAGCTGAGCCCAGGCAAGCTGCAGAATCATGGCAAATTGTAAACGGTGCCAGCTATTTTAAATGGCGAAGTTTAAATGGGCAGTTTGTTACTTAGCAATCAAAAACCTATTTTATTACTATTTTGTAATGTCTGTAAGAGCAGTAGTCTTGTTCAGGAATTGCAGGTGTAAATTGCCATGAGCTAAAGACTGACTTGAAAGATAGAGATTGGAGGCACCTAGTTTAAGAAGTAGACTGTGAAACAGGGATGGTATTTAGAGTGGTGTTAGAAGTATTTGACAAAGGATGTTTTGTTAGTTTTTATTTTTTTAATTTGTTTGTTTTTTGTTTTTGAGACAATCTCACTTTGTCACCCTTCGTAAAACACTGTGGCGTCACAGCTCACAGCAACTTCAAACTCCTGGGCTTAATCGATTCTCTTGCTTCAGCCTCCCAAGTAGCTGGAACTTCAGGCACCTGCCACAAAATTGACTATTTATTTTTTGCAGTTGTCATTGTTGTTTAGCTGGCCTGGGCTGGGTTTGACCCTGCCAGCCTAGGGGTACGTGGCTGGCACCCTACCCACTGAACTATGGGTGCTGCCAGTTTTGTTAGTTTTTAATGTGAAACGTTTAAAGGTAATCAAGAATGTGCTAGGATAGGCACAAAACATTGAAGATAAAGAAAAGAAATGGGTTAGTTGATGCAGGGAGGTTCCTGAGGAGTTAAGAGAACATGTTACCTTCCTCAGACTCCTCCAGAAAGGGTCTGGCTGATCTCATGAGAAGTGCTCCAACCTGGATCTGTGAGGGGACATGCTCACATCCTGCCTGTCCGGCGGTCACCCTGTGGACTGCTACCTATGGCTCAGGCACGAATCCTTTTTCTAGCCATTTATGACTAAGGTATGTAGGCTGTATTTGGGAACTACAGGTACAAGAAGACTTATCTCAAAATGCCTAAAACATAACTCTGAAGTTTGAGGGTTGATTAACTTGGCGGCTCAATAGCATCATCAAAGTGCCAGGTTCTTTTTCTCATTCTGCTCTGCCATCCTTAGACTTTTACCTTGTTGTCTTAGGTTGGCTTCCAAGATTGCCTCAAGATGACTGCTACAGTTCCAGGGATCAGATTCAGAAAGTAGCACCGAGGGACAGAAACAAGAAGTTTTTCCCTGAAGTCCTTTTCCTGCAGGGCTTACAGCAGACTTCTCAAATGGCTGGGAATCTTATCATAAGCGCAGTCAATAGCAAGGGTGAATGTAAGCAGATTATTTAAACTTTCTGAGCTTCTGTTTCCTCATCTGTAAAGAGGGTGTCAAGGGACCCATGTCAAGATTATTGTAAGGAATGACAGAGAGAGCATTATATTAAATGCACAGCTTAGAGCTTGGCCCACATCTATGCTGTCCTCCATAATGTGTTTACAGTTCATTTCCTATGAAGCCAACTTGAGGTTCTCTCCTCCTATTTAAGCCTCCACAGTTGGCTTAAAATAAAATTATTCATCTTCTTGGTGCTACAGTTTACTTTCCTGCAAACACTGAGAAGAGAGAAAAAAATAAGTGTCTACTAGAAAAGAAAAAAGGTGGATGGGCAACTGACAGCGTCTGCTGTATAGGAACACCAGTGTGCAAAGCACGGTTCTGGCTGCCTTGACTCTTGGAGTGTGAGGATTTCTGGGTGCCAGGCAGGAATCGAGATGTCAGAGTTTCCTGTCTGGGGTAAAGGGGGAGATCCAGGGCACAGGGAGGGGATGTGGGGCACAGAAGGAGTACAGGTGCTGATGCGTGTGTTGGGTGACAAAGTAAATGAACATCCGGAGTGACTTATTCTTATTTCAAGTATGTCCCCAACAAGATGGCTCTGGGCTCCCTGGCATCCCCAAGTTTGGGCCAGAATAATAAATCATAAAGTTCCTTGTGCTCCAAAGAGACTATAACATGAATAATGAATAGTATTTGCCTTGTCGTGTAGCTAAGTCAAAAAATACCATGTGTTCTCACATGCAGTGTACTTTCTCTAGAAACAATTATATTTCCCATCTAGATGCTCCCTTTGCTTATCTCAGTAGACACAGTGCCATCTATTGAAAATAAACCACCAATAGCCACGTTACCCTCAGGGATTCCCAGGAGAGCCCCCTCTCTGTGGGCTCCCTATCTCACTCACCCACCTCCCAGATGGACTGGAGGGAGTAGGCGGAATCCACAGGCTGTTCTCCTGTCACAAACTGTAATGCATCTGTTCCCTGGTGCTTTCCGTGAGCAGCAAGAGTAAGACGTTCCTGTAGGGCCCTACGGAGCCTGGCAAGACAGTATATGGGAAAGCTCTTTCAGGCTACTCTCTTGCTTTCAGCCAGGTAGAAACCTAAGCTGTCCCATTCAGAAGAGGCATATTTCTTATATTAAAACACCACAAGGATGACTGGCATGTCCTTCTTTGAGTACTATGAAATATTCCTTTCCAGCAGCAATGTATTTAAGTCCATTTATCCTTCTGTGAAAGTTGTACTGGGTACAACAGATAAGAGACTAATAATAGAGTCCTGGACCATTATTAAGGTAGCCATGTCCTTGGGGCACGTGGATAACCCGGGTTGCTGTAAAATTCGCTTGGGCCAAATTCCACATTTTAGTTAATCATGTCCTCTTCAGGTGGCAGTGTCTCTCAGTTTGATGCATGGGAAAATGGAAAAACAAAAGGAAGATTGTTGCTGATGGCCACCATAGTTAATGATAAGATGGAAAATGGAAGCTCTTTAAAATACACAGCCTTTGCACGACATACTCAGCTCTTGGCCTAGCCGCTTCTCCTTTACCATTCTTCCTCCCGAGGAATCTTGGCTCAGCCTGTTGAGTTGCCCTTCAGGGACCATTTATAATTTATAGCTCTGGTTTGAATTGATTCTGATTTGGCTTTTGGTAGTCAGACCTGGCATCCCTTCCATTTGCCCCTTCAAATCTGGCCCCATTTTCTCTATTGCATTTACTGCTCATTCTTTCTGCTTTCTTTTTATTAGATTTTCCAAAGCAAAACTCCCTGCAGTTAAGTCTGTGGTCTGGTAATTTATCACAAATATTCTTGAAATTGCCTCATTAAAAGGGGCATTTGAAGCTGAAACCTAAGCGTCTGTTGCCACAGTAACCACCGACAACTATTTAGCACAGCCTGTTTAAACCAGAGGGGGAAAAGATTGCTATGGGAAGAAGATGGAAAGTAGGCAGCTGAAGATGACTGGGCAGGGGAAAGGCCCATGGATTCTGGTGTGGAATTCTCAACCTCGAGTCAGAGGAAGCACACTCATTCAGACCATAGCATTATGTCACCAGGTTGTGAAAATCTCAGCGAGGCAATAAAAGTGAAGCCTTTTTGATAACAAAGTGCTACCCCCATGTAAACTAAAACCCATGTATTGAATCTACGACTGTTTTCTAGAACCTCTTGTGGGATACTATTAGTCAACCTTCTTGTCTCAAAGAAAAAAAACAATTTCTCCTATAGAGAATAGTGTCAAATTAACCTTATTCATTGCCCTTTCCAAGCCAGGATTCTTCGTATTTTTCGTTATTCACTAGCCTGTAAAGGAACTAACAGTTGCTATTAAGTTTGTGTGTGTGTGTCTACACACACATACACACACATATATGTATTTCTTTCTTTCTTTCTTTTTTGGATACAGAATCTCACTCTATTGCTACAGGCTAGAGTCCATGGTCTCAGCCTAGCTCACATGAATCTCAAGCTCTTGGTGTTCAAGCAATCCTCCTGTTTCAGCCTCCCAAGTAGCTGACACTACAGGTCCCCACTCCAATGCCCAGCTAATTATTTTTTTTTCCAGTTTTAATAGAGATGGAGTCTCCTCTAGGTTTTGAACTCCTGAGCTCAAGTGATCCTCCTGTCTCAGACTCCCAGAGTGCTAGGATTACAGGACGAGCTACCGTGCTGGCATTAAGCACATCTTAAAGTGCTACAAAGATGATTATAAGAAAAGTATATTTGATAAATAATGAAGATTACAAACAAGTACAAATCACATTCCTTCGTCCTCTGTCTTCTTTGTTTTCCAGTTGCAATTTGGGGTAGAATATTAAAGAGACAATTGATCAGGAGTGCTGAGCATTGTATTAAGATAGAAAAGTCAGGTCAGGCAATACATATGGGAAATGTAGGAAGCTCTACATTTTTAAAGTAGTTATATGCTTGGGAGTATTTTTATGTACTGCTTTTTTTTTGGTAGAAATACAGTGCATTAAATCAACAGGATTAGACAAATATGACAGATGGAGAAACACATCTTGGTGAACAAAGTATAGAGAGGAATTCAGCTATGATGAAGAAGAAAATCCTGCAGTGTTGACATGCTGTGACCAGAAAAGGGAGGTGCGCACTGGGATGGAGTCTGGGTAGGCATTTCCAGAGAAGGCAGTAATAACAATAGCAAGGATCCCGTGAAAAAGAGGTTGGCTTACGGATATAAGCAGATGCATTAAATCTGCAAGACCAGAGCCTCTTGGGTACTGTGCTCCTTTGTTGTATTTCTAGTAGCACAACTGCCACCAGCGTGAATAATCAACTATCTGGGAATTTTGATGACTCATTCATGTACCTACATGAGGGAACGGGGTAAGCAGAGCTCATTCTTAGGTGATCATAAATAGGCAGTTTGCTACATAAAATACTCTAAATGTTCTTCTTTTCGCCAAGTGGGTAGAGAGGTCAAAACCTTCCAGAGATAGGTGGGGTGCACGGGCGTTCACAGAATATTGAAATTATCCTGTTCAAATCAGAATGGACTCTCATCAAAGAGATGTCTTGTACATTGTTTGGGGGAAAGATGGACAGAATCATTCCATGCAAAACTGCTAATTTTGTGACCGTTAACCAGAAATCTTCAGAGAGACACCTTTGATTGTTTCTGTCTCAGACCCTATAAATCGTGGAATGTGGTTTCAGATTGTCGTGTAAAACCTATAGAGTAACGTGGGTATTGCTGTTAGCTGTAAATACAGTTCATTATTATGGTTGCAGCTTGTTCTCCCTAAAATAAAATTCAGCAAAAAATTCAATTTTTTGAAACAGGGTCTTGAAGAAGCTTGCCCAGGCTAGAATGCAGTGGCAACATCATGGTTAACTATGATCTCAAACTCCTGAGCTCAAGCAATCCTCCTGCCCAGTCCTCAGTAGCTGGGGCTATCAGCATGTGCCACCATGGCTAGTTACTTTTAAAATTTATGTAGAAATGGGGTCTCACTGTTGCCTGAGATGGGCTTGAACTCCTGTCCTCACGTAATCCTCCCACCTTGGCTTCTCAAAGTGCTGAGATTACGGGTGTGAGCCACTGCACCCAGCTCTGTTCAAATCTTAATTATGTCACTTCCTTGATTGCTATTTTTCACTTTTCCTTATCTGTAAAAATTGGAACAATAAAACTGCTTATCTTATATCGTAGCTATGATGTTTAAAGAAAATAATAGACAGAGACTGGTGAGATATCACCAGTCAATACTTGTGTAGCCTCAATAAATAATATCCACTCTTCCTCCCAAGTTCTGAACCAATCAAGACATGGATAAGAGTAAGACAGACAGGAGACTATTATCATTGATAAAGCTGACCTTGGAGAGCTCAGACTGCCTGACCCTGAAGAGCAGGAGACTAGCTTAGTACCTGGTAACAGGCAGTCCTGGACCAGAAGTCTTCTCACTGGGCAAAGGTCTTTGCCACACCAAGCTTACAGCATACCTCAGATCAATGATAGCACATGTTCCCTGACATTTGTTACCAAAAGTTAAAGAGGCAAGATTACAAATACCCAGCCCTTGGAGAAAACACCAGGAGTGGAGAATGAGAATTCCTCCCAACAGAAAGGTTAGCACAGTGCCTGATACCAAAAACAAAAACAAAAATCATATATTATATGTCATCTATGCTTACTATAATTACTGACCCTTAAGAAAAAGTACAAATAATCACAAATTACACTTTGGACCTTGGTACATATTGGAGAATGTTAAGTGGTGGATTTTAGAAAGGTGGATAAAATCTGAATACTGAAGTTCCGTATGTGTCATATTATGCAATGAGTAACCAAAAATCATTTTAAATCAGGGAGAGACCATCGAGTTTGCATTTTCAAATATGAACTCTAACTGCAGTGTACAGGATAGAGAAGATGAACAGAGTCCCTGTGAGCCAGGTACTATGCTATGCACTTAATATATAATGCTGGCTTTCGATCTTCCAGACAATCTTGAGAATGAGACCCTATTCATGTTACTCTCATTTTTTTGAGGACAGAGTTGAAGATTTGAAAGTTTAAATAACTTCTCTAAGCTTGTAAATGAAAACCTTAGACTTTGATCCTGTGTCTACCTGATTCCAGGACTCAGGCCTAACTGCATGGGCCTGGGACCTGTGCAGTCACACAGAGCCCTACCTGCACTCAGAAGGGCCCTGTTTGGGGGTTAATGTGCTGCTGTTGAAGTCCTGAAATTCTTAATCATTTTAGAACAAGGGGCCTGTGTTCTCATTTTGCACTGCTTCCTTTTTTTAATGATTTACCCAGACCTGCCAAAGCATCTTTTCTTACCATTATACCAGTCACCACTTTTACCAATCTGAAAGATTCTGCACAAATAAAACTCCCCTTTTAACCCAATAGCTATGGAAAATTACTCTAGGGCATATTAATATGTGGATGATTATATATGGATGTTTCTACATTTATACATACAAATATCAACAATTCACAGCCCAATCTTCGTCACCAATCTTTTCTCAGATTTTCTTCGGAGTCTAGGGATTTTGTCAGGGCCACTATGCTAGCCCCAGGGTGCAAGTGGGACCCAGGTCAAAAAGTGGTGAGAACAAGGACTGAGGCCTAGTGGGGGAGGAGGGGGAATACTTTTAGGTCTAAGCACATGTGTCTGGTCATATTCTAAGTCCAAGTCCAAATTAATTTAGGATTAATTGTTGATGTTTTCCATATTACAGCTTCCATAAATTGGCACAAATAATTAAGGGGTGAGGGAACACATCTTGGCACGATTTCCCAACTTGTTTTGCAGCCTGACACACTGAAAGGTGGGCAGCTATGACAGCTGAGGGGGGCGGTATTTTAGAAGGACTTGCTGTGTGAATAGCCCTACACTCAAGCTTCGTTTTCAATCACCTTATTTAACCATGAATTCATAACACTATTTGAGGTAGTTAGCTACTTTA
The DNA here is from genome assembly GCF_027406575.1 of Nycticebus coucang. Lineage (NCBI taxonomy): Eukaryota > Metazoa > Chordata > Mammalia > Primates > Lorisidae > Nycticebus > Nycticebus coucang. Next base: position 89,836,131 of record NC_069785.1, read on the forward strand.
AATATCTCTTTCAGAAAAAAACTTAAAAAAAAACTTAGAAAAAATTTGAAAACACAAAAAGAAAGTTCCTAGAAAAATTATTTTAAGTCTTTCCATATATTTTCCCACGTGCATGCACACACACACATACACAGAGTTACAAAATAGCAAACGATGTGCATGCTGTTCTGTAATCTGGATTTTTTTTTCCTACTTAGCATACTGAACATTAGTAGTTTTGAAAAAAAAACTGATAGTTTTTTGGCCATTTTGATTATTTCCTTTTTTTTTTCCTATTAAGTCCATAATTATAAAAAAATCTAATCATGGCGGTGCCTGTGGCTCAAGGAGTAGGGCACCGGTCCCATATGCCGGAGGTGGCGAGTTCAAAAACAGCCCCGGCCAAAAACACACACACACACACACACACACACACACACACACACACACACACACACACAAATCTAATCATTTGCTTAAGCTGAAATGAAAAATCCTATTCAAAGGACATATAATGTTTAAGGCCCTTGATCGATCGATCGATCGATCTATCTATCTATCTATCTATCTATCTATCTATCTATCTATCTATATATATATATATATATATATTGCTAAATTGTCTTCCAGGTTGGTTTTATCAATATATAGTCCCAGCTCAGATGGGAATGCTTATTTGCATAAACTTCTTTTTGTAAAACTTTGGGTCTAAATCTACTTGACGTTTCCTTTCTAGCTGCTCATCAAACCAAGGTGCATATTGTGGACCTTAAGGGAGCAGAAGGTGTCCTGCCACCATGTCACACGCTGTGCCCACGTGATTGTAGAGATAACACAGCATCTCTTGTTTGGAGAGAACTGTTCTTGGTTTACCATAGCTTTGGTTGTATCTTTTTACCATACCTTTGATTAGATGTGATTATTGCCTAAACATACTTTTTTTTTTTTTTGCAGTTTTTGGCTGGGGCTGGGTTTGAACCCACCACCTCCAGCACATGGGGCTGGCGCCCTACTCCTTTGAGCCACAGGTGCCGCCCCTAAACGTACTTTTAAAAACAAACTAGGTTCTGGTTTTTTTCTGAGCTCTTCCTTTTTGATAATTGATATTATTAATTTCTTCTCCCACATATCCTAGAACTTGTTTGCCCCCTATCAAATAAAGGGATGGATTGTTTCCATCTGAAGTCAGTATTAGTCACATTGTTACAGGCTGTTGCCTAATTTTGAGTCCCTAAGAATGACTTATGAACAAAAATTAGATCCTGAAGAAAATTCTTCCAACGAATTCTAAAACTTTGATAGTCATTTTTACGCTTTAGTTGTATTTTGTTAGGATTGCCTATAGTGAACAATTTCTTCTGGAACTTTCTAGAACTCAACAGAGAAAAAACACTCTGAAAACCAGCTGTTTGAGTAAGGTCAGATCTTACTCTTAGGAGCTCAGGCATTTTTCCAGCTCTTAGGTTTGCTTTTGGAGAGGGGTGTTGATCAAGCATATTGATTAAGCTTCAATAAGAAGTTTAATAGGGAATTGTGATAAAGAAATCCTCTGTGGCCAGAAATTGAATAAATAATTTTGGAACACTATGACATGCTTGAGTGATAAGCTGGATCCTGCAGACACTTTTTCAGTCATATTAATAAAGTTGCCAATAATTCTTTTCCTTAGTTGCTTCCATCTCAATTAATACTGTTAAGTCAGCTGTAGGAGGACCAACAGAATAACATCAACTTGACCATTAACTCTTAACCTCAACAGCTTGTTCTCACATCATCGCAGTAGCGATGGGCTACACATGTCCAATTTTACAAATTACAACCTCATTGAAGGAAGGGCTGCAGGCATAGATGGATCTTTCCTCGTGTGGTCTCATAACCTTTCTCTGGAATAGAGCCCTAAACTCCAGGGGTAATTCATCTGCCTGTAACATAGGGAACTGCTTGTCTGATGATTAGATCAAATGAGAGGATGAAGTAGGGAGCTTAGAAGGAATCCGGAAAGCACATCTAGGGCACCATATAACATTTTGTGTTTGACTCTTCTATTTTTTGTTCTGCTGTCAGCTGCTCTACTGCTCATTTGGGAATCTTTGCTCATTTCTTTTATTATAAGGTTATCATTTTATAACATAATATTGAACATGGTAAAGGTCCCCACATTTGTGATAGCTAAAATTGGATTTCACGAATTTTTAGAACCATATTGTCTAGAAGTAATAGGGAGAAAGTGGAGCTGGGGAATGGAAATAGTTATTTTTAAATTGTTAGCAAATTTTTCTTTTCTTAGAGGGAAAATTTTGAATTTACTTTTGAGGATGGAATGCTCCTTTACTTCCTCACCTTGATTCCCAGATGCATGTATTTGTGCCACTATACACTGCCACAATAACGAAAGCATGATCTGTGCCCTGTAAGAACTCCATCCCTTCACGCTGTCGTCTCCCAGCTGGCTCCGTAACTGAGTCCTCAGCCGCCATTCCAGCTTTCTAACAGCCCAGCCATTCCGGAGACATAGGATGTGTGATAAGACATGTAACCCATGGCATTTAAGCCCTTTGCTGGGAAAACCCTCATTTGGGGAAGATGCCTTGAAAGGAAATGTCCATTCTCCTTTCAACCACAATCACCACTATCAGCTCCTCTTACCACTGACCCACAGACAGGGCCAAATCTCAGCGTGTTCCAGGTGGATGTATATACTCTATGACCTGGGAGGAAATAGTGCTCATGCCGCAAGCATTTTAAGACCTTGCTAATCATAGTGCAGTAACAGAAATGAGAGCCGGTGTGGGAGTGCATTCTAAGAGTGTTTGCCCTAGGAAGATAGAACATCGGATTGGGTTGAATTCACTGATATGCGCGTATTTAGTAGAGATCCTGGATGTAATGTGTTAGCTTGTGCAGCTGGAAGTTACTTTAACAACTTTCTTGGTTGATTTACTAAAACTTGGATTCAGTGGTGGGCTACATTTAATGAGGATGACAAGCCAGAGCTTTGCTGGCATGATGTGGAGAAGGGAATCCATATCTTGGGGAAATAAGAACATAGGGCTGGGGCGGCACCTGTGGCTCAGTGAGTAGGGCGCCGGCCCCATATGCCAAGGGTGGCAGGTTCGGACCCAGCCCTGGCCAAACTGCAACAGAAAAATAGCCGGGTGTTGTGGCGCACGCCTGTAGTCCCAGCTGCTCGGCAGGCTGAGGCAAGAGAATCGCGTAAGCCCAGGAGTTAGAGGTTGCTGTGAGCTGTGTGATGTCACGGCACTCTACCCGAGGGCGGTACAGTGAGACTCTGTCTCTACAAAAAAAAAAAAAAAAAAAAAAGAACATAGGGCTGGATTTATCATGTGCAACCTCATACCTGTTTCCCCACCTGATGTTCCATCAGAAAGCTCAGAAGACATTCCCTTCCCTGAGATAATGAGAAATATATTAGCAAAGGGCACAGCTGCATCTTTGAAATTCTCTGTGACTGCTTTCCTTTGAAGGGCAGGTTGGCTGTTGGGCATACTGCCCATTAAGATGAGCTCTCTGAATTATGATGAGCCTTAGTGTGGTTTCTTCATCTCTCTCTCTTTCTCTGTCTCTCTCATCCTGTATAGATGGGATCTTGCTATATTGCCCAGGCTGGTCTCAAACTCCTGGCCTCAAGCCTTCCTCCTTCCTCAGTCTTCCAAAGTCCTGAGATATGGCTTTGGGCCACACACATGTCCACTAATGAACCAAACTATGTATATGGGAGTAGTGTTCTGGCTGTCAAGAACACGGTTACCCCTACTTTGAACCACCACACCTAGCCCATCCCCCCCTTTTAGGGTTTATTAAGTTTCTTGGATCTATATGTTTATGGTCTTTAACAAATTTGGAAAACTTTCAGCTATTACTTCTTCAAACACTTTTTGTTTCCTACTCTCCGTCTTCTCCTTGAGGACTGCATTGAAATGAATTGTAAGCCACTTGATGTCCTACAGCTCACTGATGCTCCGTTGATAATTTTTTTCAGTCATTTTTCTCTCTGGGTTTCCTTTTGAATAGTTTCCATTGATATGCTTTCAAATTCACCTTTTTTTTTTTTTGGCAGTTTTTGGCCGGGGCAGGGTTTGAATCTGCCACTTCTGGCGTATGGGGCTGGCACCCTACTCCTTGAGCCACAGGCGCCGTCCCACTAACGTTTTTATCTGTAATGTTTAATCTGTTTTTAATCACATCCAGTTTATTTCTTACTCACGTATTTTATTTTTCAACTCTAGAAGTTTGATTTGGTTTTTTTTTTTTATCTCATTATGTATGTCTTTCCCTACCATGCTTATACCTTTTTCTATTTTCTTATTTATTTATTTATTTTTTTATTAAATCATAGCTGTGTACAATAATGTGATCATGGGGCACCATACCCTGGTTTCATAGACCATTTGACATATTTTCATCACACTGGTTAACATAGACTTCCTGGCATTTTCTTAGTTATTGTGCTAAGACATTTCTATTTTCTTAAACATGGTATGAACCTGTGTTATTTATTTCTTTTTATTTGAGACAGAATCTCACTTTTCTGCCCTGCATAGAGTACTGTGGCATCATAGCTCAAAGCATCCTCGAACTCTTGGGCTCAAGCCATCCTTTTGCCTTAGCCTCCCAGGTAGCAGGGACTTCAGGTGCCTGCCACAATGCCTGGCTTTTTTTAGAGATGGAGTCTTGCCCTTGCTCAAGCAATCTACCTACCTCAGCCTCCCAGAGTGCTAGAATTACAGGCATGAGCCACCATGCCGGGCTCTATAAACCTATTTTAATGACTATGACTGTAGTTATTGGCCAGATAATGTTTCAGTCAATGACAGACCACCAATATGGTGATGATAGATCTATAGATTATAACGGAGCCGAAAAATTCCTGTTGCCTAGTGACATCTTGATGATCCTGACCCTGTGTAGGCCTAGGCTAATGTGTGTGTTTGTGTCTTAGTTCATAACAAAAAAGTTTAAAAAGTAACTAAAATCCACAATTTAAAAAATCCAAAAATGCTTATGGAATAAGGATACCAAGAAGACTATCTTTGTGCAGCTGTACAACTTGTGTTTTAAGCTAAGTGCTATTACAAAAGAGTCAAAAAAGACAAGGTTTTCCATTTTGATGGAATCAAAAGCTATTTCTGCATCTCTCTGAGCCCTGACGATGATTCCACCTGCTCCTTTGAGTGCTGCTTCTTCCAACCTTGGGTACTGTGCGTGTGCTGCTCATGGCCCCGCTGATGAATCTCTATAAGTAAGCCCCAATAGATTCCTAGGATTCTTAAAATCATACATGACAGAAACTCAATTTCAATTACGTTAAGTAAAAAACAGCAGTATTTATTAACCCCTAACACTGAAAAACCTAGAAACAGAACTGACTCGAGAGACAGTGGGTACAGGAGCAAATGAGGTGGCCTCTCTCAAGGGTGTTCACCCTTGCTCTTTTGTCATCTTTCTGTTGTCCTGGGTTCTCTAGGCCTGATGCTGTAGGATTTCTGGAGATGGCTGGAGATGGCTTCCTCCAAGCAGAGGGACAGGTAGCCTTAAGTAGTGGCAGCTATTATGACCATCCTTCCAGGTCTTTCTGTAGGTCTATATATCAAATCAAATTTTGATATATTGTAGATGGATCAGCTTGTCTGGGCCACATGCCACTACTGAACCAAACCATGTGTTCTGGCTGGCAAGAACCGGGTCAGCCCTACTTAAACCAGGCAAAATAAATGAGTTACTTGCAGGAGAGAATGACTTTATTCCTGGAAGAAGATGAAGGAGGGATGTTGGGTAGACAAATAGCAATGATTCATATACCCAGTTTTCCCATCCATAAAGTGGGTTAAAAAACATAAAATGTCTGAGGCAAGGGGATCACTCGAGCCCAAGAGTTTGAGGTTACTATGAGCTATAACATCACAGCACTCTACTGAGGGTGACAAAGTGAGACTGTCTCAAAAAATAAAAAAAAGGAAAAAAAAAAGGAAAATGTGATAATGTATTTATTAGATGCCTGGCCCAGAAGAGGACAGCAAATGTTATGTTTTATTGAAAAACTGAGCTTAGAACCTCAAGTTATCAATACATTTTGTCCACTTCCTTGAATCATAAATCCTCAGTAAACAAGTTTCTCCTTTGTCATCCTGTGCCAAGAGTTGCTTCAGTTCTTCCTGTGGGCCCCAGTTTCTGGGTAACTAGGTTCCTGACTGCAATTTCTCAAATATACCTGTTTTTCCCTTACCTAAGCAGGGATCTTGTGTAAGCATCAAATTAGCAACAGGAAACAGATGGGCTATTCTAGTTGGGTAATTTGAGTAGAGTTTAATAAAGGGATTATTTATAAAGGTTTTGGCAGGTTATAGGGAGATCACAAGAGGTAGTTTAGTACCTGGGTACTGTCATTTCACAAGCCCTGATGGGACGAAGGACAGAAAGGAGACTGGAGCTGGAGACAGAGTACCTGCAGAGCTGGGATATTCAGCACATATAGAGTGACCCCACAGGAAGGGAGCCAGTGACTAAATACCCTGACCTCCTGACTTTGCTACCCACCCTCTCTCTGACCTCCAGTGCTCCCCAGGGTCTGCATCCACAGAAAGCTGTAGGGCAAGTGAGCCTGTTATTAGGTCAGCCTCCCACTTGGGAAACAAAGGGAATAGGGTAGACCAGAACAACAAATGGAAAACACGTGGCATGTCCTAGACCTAGGATTTAGTTTGGATGCTTTTTTCCAGGGTGAAACAACTTATTCCTGGTGACAGTCACACAATCTGTGTCTGTTCAGAATTTCCCTGGTCTTGCTGTAAGAAAGCTCAAGTTTCTATAATCCAAAAAGGGGAAGAAGATTGCTAGCCACAGTCTGGTATTTAAGAAAATGCTAGCTATAAGTAGCTGGAAATTTGTGACCTGATTACAGGTTTTGTTCATTCATTCTGTCCCTTGGTTGGATTCTAGATGAAGCCATTCCTTGAAGGAGACAACTTTACTAGTTGACTGGTGCCATGTGGCATGTTTCATTAAAAAATTTCATTTAGCTGAAAGTTGATGAGTTTATTTCCTAATAATATTAACTAAAAAATTTAAGACCTTTTTTCAATTTTCATATATACTGTAATCCATTTTTTTCTTAAATTACAAAGATTTTAAATGGATCTGGAATGATAAATAAGACTTTACCTCCTACGAGGTATCTTTATTTGTTCCCTTTTTTTTTTTTTTTTTTTTTTTGTAGAGACAGAGTCTCACTGTACCGCCCTCGGTAGAGTGCCGTGGCGTCACACGGCTCACAGCAACCTCTAACTTGGGCTTACGCGATTCTCTTGCCTCAGCCTCCCGAGTAGCTGGGACTACAGGCGCCCGCCACAACGCCCGGCTATTTTTTTGTTGTTGTTGTTGCAGTTTGGCCGGGGCTGGCTTTGAACCCGCCACCCTCGGCATATGGGGCCGGCGCCCTACTCACTGAGCCACAGGCGCCGCCCTATTTGTTCCCCTTTTAAAACTAACATAAGTTTTAGGTTGACTATGAATAGATAATTAAAGTCTTATTACTTATTTTATTTTGTTTTGTTTTGTTATGTTTTTGGGATGAAGTCTCACTCTGTTGCCCTGGGTAGAGTGTAGAGTGCATGACATCATAGCTCACGGCAACCTCCAACTCTTGGGCTCAAGTGATCCTCTTGACTCAACTGCCTGAGTAGCTGGGACTACAGGTGCCCACAACAATGTGTGCCTATTTTTAGGGATCTTGCTCTTGCTCAGGCTGGTCTTGCACTCCTGAGCTCAAGCAATCCACTGCCTCTGACTCCCAGAGCTCTAGGATAACAGACATGAGGCACTATGTTTGGCCAACTCATCCTCCACTAAAATAGAAAAAAAAAAAAGAAAAAGAAAAGAAAAAGAAAGCTTTAAAAAATTTTGGTTAAATAAAATAAAAGCAGAAACCTGATAACTGATTTATTTACTTATTTGCTTGCTTCCTTCAGACACAGCCTGAATGCAGTATGTTGTATGGTCATGCCTAGGGCTGTATTGCTAAATAACAACACTGTAACATATGGTATATTCTATTTTATGAAGCAAAAGTTTCACAGGGTCTATGGGTCAAAACACTTCCTCAGTATTCTAACCAGGCAAAGGAAGCTCAAATCTTTAAGAGATCTTTACAGCATCTAGAGTACCCTCTACACTCAAGTACTGGCATGCTAATAGGAAGGATGTTAAGGTCTCTTCCTGTTAACATGCTAGTGCTTGATGAGGAAAGACTGGTTAATTCTGTCCGTGCTGCTCCCCGACTCAGACTCATGGATAGTCAGCTCTGCAACTCATTTAACCCCTAGGCTTCTTCCTCATTTAGAAGTGATCATATTACCGGTGACCCCCTTTAATTTTCTTGCATAACAATGTGGTCCATTTGTAAGTAAACTTTTAAATCCTAATAAATGTCTCATTATCGCTTGGAATTTATGTTGCATTTATTTCTTATTATTTTTTCTTCTGTTCGCAGTTTTTTTTTGTCTCATGCCTACCCAAATATTCACAAATACAATGTTTTGCTTTTTATTTCATTTTTCCTGGAATCCATTCCTTTAATCCATATAATACGAATATTATTACATTTTTATTATTAATTATAGCATCTATCAGAGATGCACACAGGGTCATGCTATGGTTTGTTTTAATGATTTTTCTATATGGACTGGGAATAATTCAGAACTCTTTGTGAAACATCTCTAATTCTGTGATTCATTGAATATTTATCTTTACACAAAGAAAGGCAATTTAATATCGTATCTCAGAGAATTTTGGCTACAACTTAACATCATTCTGGTCAACAAATGAGTATCTCCACTTATGTTTTGTCTTTGTCATAAGGGAAAACTTTAAAGGAATAATATTTAAACTCATAAAAATTAATCCAGTTGTTGTAGAAATTATGTGAGTATGCTACCCTCAAATGCCTATTTTCACCATTCAGTATGCGTTTATCAGAGTTAGACACTGATTTTAGCAGCTACTAAATATCTTTCTTCTAAGAAAATCAGCTTTCATTTGTAATACAATCATGTGAATTTTATATGTAGTAGTTTCTGACATGTTTTGAATGAAAGCAAATTACTCGCTCTAGAACACAAGAAAGTTTTCCTTTTATTCTTTTTTTCCTTAGCCTTTTCAATATTTTATTTATCATATTAGCTTGTGTACTAAGGCTTAGTACATACAATGAACTGCATGAATACCCAGAGTACACCTCACAGCAATATATAAAAAGAAGCTTATAGACACATAATATTATTGTATTAAAAAAATCTTGAATATGTTAACAAAATTTTTCAATATAAGGACAAAATTTTATGAAAAATAAGTCTTTGTGGAAGTTAAAATAAAAAATAAAGTGCAACAATTTTCAGTGACTCACTGCTATAACCCATTTTTTTCTTAAGAAAAACCATCAGTTTCAATAAAATATCAAAGCCCTTAAAGACATTCTTTTTGACTTATTTCTTCATATTTAATAAGGTTATCACACGTCATTCCTGAAGTGATAAGATTTCTCAGTAGCCCCTAACTTCAATTCCCCACAACCAAACACTCATTTGTTTCTTTTGGTCAAATAGCATTAGGCTAAATCAAAGAGGGAACTCAATTAATAGAAAAAAACAATGTCTTTAGCTTTTGAATTGTTTCTTTTATAATATCATTTATGGAAGGTTTTATGAATCCATTTTCCCAAGTTTATTTTCTACTTCATTAGAATAGCTGAATTCTCATCATTACATAATGTTTCAATAAATAAGTAGGCCATAACTAATTTTTTTAATTAAGAAAACATTCATCACATATTCAAATTATGTTGGCAAGTTCTTCAAAAATTTGTTTTTTAAATGTCCAGTTGATTTTCCAAATTTAAATGCCGTTATTAGTTTTTACTTGTGAACTTCCTGAGAAGTCATTTTATACTTAATTTTAAGCCCATTATGAGCTGTTTGGTTAAAAACATGAAGTCTTGGGGCAGTGCCTGTGGCTCAGAGGAGTAGGGTGCAGGCCCCATATGCAGGAGGTGGCGGGTTCAAATCCAGCCTCAGCCAAAAACTGCAAACAAACAAACAAAAAAACATGAAGTCCTTTGGAAGAATACAATTATTTTATTAAACAGTTATTCTAAGTATTATTAATTTAAAATTCCCTAAGAATATTTGTTCTTGGTATTCATGAGTATTATTACTTCTTAAAATAGGGCTAAAGGCAGAAAATTCAATTTTATAACTTTGAATATACATGCATTTGAGTAGGACAAATGTATATTTTTAAAAATGAAGCAGATTTTAAAAATTAATTAGACTGCCTCAGGCTTTTGAAGATATCAACATACTTTTGTTTGATGTCTGATTTAGTAGAAATCCAAAGGACTTTTTTGCATTATATGTGGGAGCAAATCAATTAAAATACTTTTGACGTGCCTAATGAAAATAAAAAATCTTAGACATTTCTGATAAAATTTTCGTACATTAAGCCATTTAAATTTATGCTACTTTTCATATTATTTTTCATAGGAAAAATTTATGGTTTGTTCTGTATCCTCACACTTCACCAAATGAAAACTTGACGGTTTATATTATGGAAGTGTTCTTACAAGTCCATCTGTTTTGATGCGACTATCCTTATACACTGGAATAAGTGTTTAAATACATCAAACTTTGGTAATGTTTACAATTTCCAAATTGCAAAATAATGTAAAAAATTAAAATATAATTTGAATAAATTTGTTGAATTTTTACTTTAAAAGTTTTAAATTAAATGAATATTACTTTGTAGCATTATTTATATAATGTTCATGGTGGTCTAATTCTGACATCCTGCAATACTATAAAATTTTATTTAGGAAAATTTTATGTGTTAAGCGAAAGGCCTCAAGAGCTCTGTGCCTTGAACAAATACATTTGGGACAAAATTAAAACAATAATGTCAAAGTTACAAAATGAAAGAGAATCCATTCAAAGAAACTTATTGAACTAACTTAACAACACCATATAATATGCTTAGTAGTAAAATAATATCAGACTAGTTGAATGTCAGTATATAATAAACTATGCTTTGGCAATTGTTCTCAAATAACATGAATATTTAAAAATGTAAACATGTGAGTGATAGGCTAATAAGGCAATGTTTACATGTGTTATTTTACTCCAAATCCAAATTCTGCATTAATATATTGGTTTCAATATTATGTTTTTTCTTAATCCTTATTTAGAGGTTAAGTTGATAAAGGTCACGGAGATTAAATAACTAATCCCCAAACACAAAGCTATCATGAGTAGCATTATTCAGGGAAGGCAGAAAATTATAATAAGTCACAACTAGCTTTAGATTCTTAATTCTTATCTGTAAAATAAAACTTCAGAAGGATAGAGACCTTCGTGATATTTGTTCATTGGCAATTTGTATGTGCTTTTGACAGCCCAAGCACAAGGGAGATACTCAAAAGATATTTGTTGAATGCCTACACATGTGCCTCTTGGACAGGATAATTGCTTTCTCTGAGTATTAAAGTACAGTAATGACATACAGCTCATTGAGTTGTAAGAATTGAGTAAAACAATGCATGAAATACACTTAGCACCACCCCCTTAACTGAGTTTCCAAATACTACTATGTTAGTTCTGGATACACATTTTGATAGAAGATTCTTGCTCTTATTTAAAGGCTTTATAAAAAATATATCCAGACCCCAGGTTAGGTCAGAATAAGGTAACTAATTTGAGCAGTTTTTTCATGGGTAACCTTCAAATTATAAAAGAAAAGGCCTTTGCCTCTAATATAAGATGGATACTTATGAAATTCCTGAATATTAATGATTTAACTATATGATTGGAATTGTTAGTACTTTACCAACATTAACTCTTAATACCTTACTTTTACAATTTTTCATATCTATATTAAAATGCAAAAGGAAAACAAGAAAACTAATTTTAAGCATGCTAAACTTTAAATCTAAATTATGATTTAATACATAGTACGTAATCATTATAAAATTATTATTGAAATGTTTTCATTATTTTTTGGACTTAATCTTTGAGATACAGTGTGCATTTTACACTTAACAGCACATCTCAATAAAGATGTTAAATTCTCGTAAAGGAACAATTGACCTTCATTTAGACTTCGCAAAATTTAATTCAAAAATTAGATTTATATACTCATGGTATCACAAACATACTTATAAGCTTTCCAATAAAATATTATAATCATTTAAATAATTACTTGAAATTAAATATAACTGTGTTTGGGGTGTATTTTAAATGCTTCCTCATGTGGCTAGCAGCTGTCATATACTGTAAAGTGCAGACATATGAGCTAACACGTTAAGAGCAACCAGATTTTAAAAATATATGTTTTGAATGAATAAATGAATAAACGACTTTTTAAAACATGTCTGTCATTTAATAAAATTAGAATCAGCGGCGCCTGTGGCTCAAGGAGTAGGGTGCCAGTTCCATATACTGGAGGTGGCAGGTTCAAACCCAGCCCCTGCCAAAAACCAAATAATAAATAAATAAATAAATAAAATTAGAATCTATATTTGTGTACGTTTACGTAAGCTATTGATACCAATATTTTATGAGGAATAACAATTTTACCTCATCTGATTTCCGATGCTCCATCTGTCAATCCTTCACCAAAGTGTACATATAAAAATAGCTTCTTATCGATTATAGATCTGACTCTGTCCATAAGTTAACTCATCATTTTTAATAGATAGAAACAACATTCTCCACTAACATTTTCTATGTTTTTGTGTGTGTGCATGTGTGTGTGTGTGTTGGGAAGTGCATGATAATGTCTTCAGAAAAAAAGCTAAATAGGTGGAATGTACCATGGGGAGTAAGTTGTAGAATTAACCTGTTACACAAGAAAATATAGCTTCATGTTTGAATATAAAGTATGTTTTTTTCAAATTGAAGTTTATTTATACCTGCAACAGTTTAGTACCACATGCTACAATAATTTATAGATATGGAAAAGTGAACACATTTTTTAAGGTATAAAAAGAAAAATAATGAGAGTTAATCTAGAAGGCACAACTGATTCACATTAATTATTTTAGACTGGGCCATTATTGATTATTGTGCCCATGGTATTTTTGCATCTAGCTCTCATTTGCAATGGTGTCTAATTTGACATCTAGCCAAACTTGACCTCATTCTTCCTGTCTTTGACTTAACATCCTAAACTGCAATTCATTTGTTTTCTTTTAACATCATAAAATAATGATAAAATTTGAAATTTGAATGAGTATATAATTGCCATTGATTGACAAGTGGAGAATGAAATTATAAGATGTTCTCTTTATAATTTGGTGAATTTGTTCAAACATTGCCATCTGTATTTGCTGGAAATCCAAAAACAATATCTCAGCTACAAATTGATTGTGCCTGGTAACTCAGCTGGTGGAACATGGTGGTAATTTAGGGAGAGATGATCGTTCAATGACTTACAAATTTTCTCATTCGTAGGCAAGTGAGCATTCCAAAGGCAATGCAACTACTCACAATTCTGGGTACACTCTGACATTTCCAAAATAATGCAAAATGGTCTCTGAAGCTACTGACTGCTAGGATTCCATTATATATTTTCATGGTTTATAAAAGTCTTAGTGCAATTTTAAAGATAAATGTGAAAATTCTTAGGCAAGACAATAGGATGATTACAACTGTTACTTTAACAAAAGGTACAATAATAAAAATGCTTGTTTAAAAATTATAAAATGATTGACAACTACTGTGATTAATTTCAGTGCTTGAAATTTGAAATGTATGATAAACTTCATGTTTTTTTCTAACACCCCTCAAATATAACACTATAGAAATTTTGTGTATAAAAAAAGAACAAAAATAGAACATATCCTATAATTAGAATCACTGTTCTTTTCTAAGTGTCTAAGTAATCACATTTGAAATTCATATTCTAAAATAAATGTAATGATGTATTCATTCAGTATTAACAAGTATTTCATAAGTAATTTACTGAAAGTATGAATAAATTAAATTGAATTATTTATAAATGTAAAATATCTTTATATTAATAAGACTTAAAATAATTAAACAGTAAAAAATAATTTAGAAAATATTTATAATATACTTTACAGATATATATGTGTATGTGTAGTATATATATTTTTTAATCCAAGGGTGTCTTTACAAATCAATAAGGAAAAGAAAACACTCTACTGGAAAAAATGAAAAAACAAGTGGTAAAAGATAACTTATGGATAATGCGCAAAAAACAGACAATATTTTCTGTCTCATCAATAGCCATTAGAAACAAAAATTAAAATAATGAAAATTACCCAGAAGGTGTCCATTACTGTACTGGGAAACAACAATTGTAGAGTTTCCTTGTATAACTTAGAAATTCATCTATTCTTTTGCTTCCAGCTGAAGGCAACTTAAAATTTATTCTGTATCTCTATAAATTAAATTATATTGTGTATAATTTTACAAGAATGGGACCATACTGAACATTTTCTTTTGCTTTCTGACTTTCTTCACTTGGCATAATAATCTTGAGATTCACCCACGTTATTGATTCACTGTAACTTAGAGAACATATTTATATATTTGCATATGTAATATAGATGTCATGTGCAAAGCAGTAATCAACATAAGTATATATGCATATATGTGTGTATGTTTACATTTTTTTGTTGTTATTGATGGTCATTCCCACTAGAGGGTAGTCTTGGTAGAGTTAGAAATTTTGTCAGTGTCATTAACTGTTGTAATTTAGTGGCTAACAGCCCTTGGCACACAGTAGACAATAGAAACCTGTTAAAAGTCTTTTCGATGCCTGTACTTACAAAACTTTATCTCCATATCTAATATTTTTCTTAAGATACATTTCAAAATTGAAATTATAGATTTCAAAAGTCAGGACCAATTTTCCATTAACATGTATGTGATAAACAAAATGTGGTATGACCATACAGGAGGTTAATACAACATTTGGAAGAGTTTAATAGATTAAGTACTATAACCTAATTTTAAAAGTTTGCTTTGAAGAATTTGTGTGTGGAATCTATAAGAGATTATTTGTATTTCTTTAATCTGTTGGTGTATTTTTTTCTCAGAGAAACAGAAATGTGCATTTATATGTGTATATGTAAAACACAAAAAAGGTGTTTATGACAACATTTTAACCATTATACATCTTTTACTTTATCAAAACCATACAATGATAGATGATATGTGTCTCTTTTTTTTTTTACTGTCTTTTACTCTGTTTTATATCTTTTAATTTCTACAGAGAAAATCAGTTATTTTTATAATAAGAAAATGCAACCCATTTTAAATTAAGTTTGTTCAAACATATAGCTATATTTATTTCCTTGGAAATTGAGAGTGTAACAGGTAATTATTTGAGTTTCATTGGAACTAAAACATCTGGACAGGCTAGCCACAAGATAAGGGACATCAATGGCTAATAAATAAGAAAAATGTCCAGTCTTGCTAATAATCTAAGAAGCACAAAATTAGATTAAATAACAATGAGCTACCATTTAACCCATGGAATCATTGACATTAAGTATAATTCCATTTAACCCATAGAATCATTAACATTAAGTATAATTCCTTTGTTATATGATTGTTATTGTTGTGAGTTTTAAAATATTTATAATAATACTAAGCTTCTTGGAATGTGGTCCGAGAAATAAGAAAATCATTGTCCAGCAATGTTTGTAATACATTATTTAGCAAAAAAAGGAAAAATAAAGCAAACACAGGATTGGTATGTATAAGAAGATATTAGTAGTTTTAATTTTTGATGAAAGAAGTGATTATTTAATTTTCTCATTCATATTTTTATTGTGTTTTTTCAAGTTTTTAAACATAATCTAGTTCATATTGTAGAACAAAATCCAATTATTTATTTTCATGTAATTAAATGTTGTGTCCCTTTCATGTTGACCTTACAAAACTGTGTTAAGGTTATTGCCATTTGTTTCTTGGCTTAAGTATCACCCAAAAATGATTGTAAGTCAGATTGTTTTATATTTTGTAGTTATATGTTTCTGGCTTATAAGATGTTTGACATTCTATTGTTCTCTTTTAAAACATTTCTCCCATTCCTGATCAGATTCCTAAAAGCTCTCCTACGTCATGATTTCCTACAAATTACTTATCCTCTCCTTGTTTACATCTATAAAATGGGACAAATGTTAGCACTACAAATGCAAAGAATGGACGTTTAAAAATTTCACGAGTTTTAATTACAGCTAGCATTTACTGAATATGTATTAAGTTTCCAGAATGGAACTAAAATTTGATAACAGAATTATTTCATTACCCTCTAATTATAATAGTGTATTTAGCAAATTCATTTTGCTGGTGAAAATATTACTATTTCAAAAATTTTGTAATTTCCCAATGTCAAATATCCAATAAATGGTAAAACTATAATTTAAAGAAATAGAGTCTCATTTGAGTTGCCCCGTCTTTTGTCTCTTACAAAAGTCTCAACAAAGGTGTGGTTCTCAATGTGTACTATGCACCCATTCAGTGTGGCTGTCCTTCTTAATGTTTCTTGAGCCCCTTGGTTTGAAACTTCACTTGTTAGATCCATCACTGTCATCATATAATTATTTATTTGATGAAAAATATTAATGATACTTTACATAGAAAATAATAGACTAAAATTCTACTTCATCTATTGGTGGAAAATAACTCAAACTGGTTACTTAAAAATATGACAATCCCTAATA
Organism: Nycticebus coucang; assembly: GCF_027406575.1. Lineage (NCBI taxonomy): Eukaryota > Metazoa > Chordata > Mammalia > Primates > Lorisidae > Nycticebus > Nycticebus coucang. The sequence continues at coordinate 89,852,869 of NC_069785.1, forward strand.
AGTATGCAGACGATAATTTTTAGTGAATTCAATCTCCCTGAGTATTCACTTGGACTTGACATTATAAATATTTCACTGCCATTCCTTAATAGCTGATATTTTTCATGTTTTGTACTATTGACTTCAGAATAATTTATATTAAATAAAATAATAATCATAAATGCTATATAATTTATGATAATTTATAAAAGGAGACTTCAATATTCAGTATATTTGAAGTTCTAGTGCAGCACATAGTTACTTTTTAAAAAATAGAATCTATGAAAATAAATATATACCTTCCTTAACAGAGACTTTTATTTCAAAGTACAAGACTTTAGAATATTTTTCAAGTTTTCTCCTTTTTTTTAAATAACACTTCTATCAAAACAACAGTCTTTATTATGCCTTTTACAGTTAGAGTTTTGAATGTTTCTTTTTTTTTTTTGACTGACAATATAATTGCATAGTTTCAATGATTCTATAACTTCTCAAGACAGAGAAGCACAGTCTTCTGTTTGTGACCTGTCTACAGGACAAAGTCTGTACAGAGAGGACCTTTCTGGAACCGGGCACAGTTTATTCTCAATGGCATTTTATAACATGTTCACCGAATTTAACAAACATCAGGAAAGTCATGCTTTTAAGAACATTTTCTATTTTTATTTTTAAATCTCTAGAAAATCACTAACTCATAATAGTGAATATTTTTTTCGTTTTTTTTTTTTTTTTTTTTTTTGGTCTTCAACTAATGTTCCTGAAGGGGAAGAAAAGATTTTGCATGCATCTGGTGATAGTTTTTTACCGGTTTAATCAGCTTCAAAGGAGATGGTTAAAATCAATCATATGCATCTCACTTATTGGGTTTATAATGAAAATATGATAGACCATTAGTATAATGGCCATTAAAAGCAGATTCAAAATATAATGCTTCTTTTAACACGCAGTACTGTTTTCTCCAATTAGTAACTTGTAATAAAACTATGTGAATCTTTGATAATGTAAATGGATTATCATTTTCATTTTTATCTTATTAATATTTTAGGATCTTTTATTCTAAACATATATAACACTTAGAGATGAAAGTTTTAATAATATTGCTTAAAATAAAACAAAAAAATAAAAAATGTTACATTTAAAGAACATAGCATTGATATTTGATTCTCAATTAGAAACAAAATTAAAAATTAATTCTGGCTACTTTTATTGAATTTATCTTTCTTGATACAGAATAAGTATGAATGAAAATTTCTTAAATAACTTCCCATGGTTTCCATTCAAGTAATGAAACTCATTTCATTCAAGTAATGAAAATGGAATAAAGGGAAACATATTACTGGAGATTTATGAATTGATATTCATATATTATTTTTTAAAATGTTTCTACCTTGACTTCAAAGGAAAATTTAATTGCTTACTCTATGAAAGTTATTTCTCTGGGGAATTAAATACATTTTTTCAGGTGTACATGAAGTAAGAATTCATATATATTCAACTTCAGTGGCAGAGCTCAATATGAATACGTGAAAAATTAACAGAAAGTAGGACTCATCCAGTATACACTCTCATTTTAAAGATGAAAAGAACATAGTGCTTAAATGATGAATTATATTTAAAAGCCATAGAGCTACTGTTATTTCTGTTGGGTGTCCCTGTAACTTTACAGAAAAGAATGAAGAAAAGAAATGAGCTTATTGCTTATATCAATTTATTATATTAAACCATGTAAATGAGAAAATACATTAAAAAGGGTATGATCATTTTATGTCAGATATAAAAAGTTTAATAATCCATATTTATCTTCTTAAAACTTTTTGTATTTATTTATTAGTATTATTTCTCCTATCAATGAAAGTTACATAATATTATTTTGCATACAGATTTTATATAGAAAGTATCTTCATATGATTATATCAGCATTCTCCACAGAGCCACAACAAACTGTGTGTGTATGTGTGTGGGGGGTGGGCGGGAGAGAGAGAGAGAGAGATTGCTTAATTTTAAAGTACTGGCTCATAGGATTGTGGAAGCTATAGGCAAGTCCAATAATGGCAGGCAGACAGCAGGCTGAGACAGGAGCAGAATTCCTTCTGCTCTAGTAAACCTTAATTTTTGCTCTTTAAGGCCTTCAACTGATTGGATGAAGCTCACCCACACTGTGAAGGGTAATCTATTTTATTTAAAGCAAGATGATTATAAATGCTAATCATGTCAACAACATATATTCACAGCAACATTTAGACAATAACACCTACATTTTTCAATAAACTGTCAAAGAGACTGACCAAAGCAACTGAAAAAGTTTCAACAAAAATTTTTCTCCCAGCTATTTCCATATCCCAGATGCACGAAATCCTCTCAAATGACATCTATTGAATTGTACATGATGACATAGTTGTACATCAGAGCAGGCCCAGGATTTTAAGGTGACATAGATTTATAGGCCCTGTTCCATTCATTTAATCTATAGAATGGATAATGCTATGCTGTGCTCAGTACTATGTCATTAAAAAAATTCCTGGGTCAATGTATTTTCTTCTGTAACTTTATCAACTACACCAAGAACAAGGACCTAATCGAAGCCATTAGGAATCAGGGCACTCTTTCATTTTATTCATATGCTATTGCAACCTGTCCTTTTGTAGTTATTTTGACTTATTTTCCTAATACTTGGGAAATAACTGCAGTTACTATGAGATGCATTGTATTGACCATTGTATTTAAGTGGAGACATCTTTATTTGTAAAATTTATATTCCAGATTGTAACTCTTCTTTCCTTTATTTAATAAATTTTCACATCTTCTCTATCTTATCTCTGAAATATTTCCAATTTTTTGGTCTTTCTCAATCTTCACAGTACCACCAAATTCAGTCTCTTAAGGCTCTGGTTTAAACTACTAGGATGTATTTGTCATCAAATTCCCTGACTTTAAATATTTTCTTCTATACTTTGTTCTCCACAATGAAAATTCTTTTCGTAACATATACATGCATCCAATTACTCTTTCATGTAATAAAAATCTCTCAACACCTAATAATCATTGCATGAGAAAGTATACATTTTTAGCAAGACTTAAACTTTCTTCCCAATTACCTCCTTTCCCATCTGACTTTTGAAGATATACTCCCTAACTTAGCCTACTATTGAGTGGAGGCATAATTTACAAATAATTTTATCCTTTATATTGTACAACTGCTATGGTTTGGATATTTGACACTCCAAATCTCGTGTTGAAATTTGATTCTCAGTGTAGAAGGTGGGGCTGCAAGGGTGGTATTTGGGTCATAGGGACAGATTTCTCATGAATGGCCGGGTGTCATTCTCTCCAGTAGTGAGTTCTCACCGTAGTGGCTCCCATGAGAGCTGCTTATGAACAGAGTCTGGCACCATCACTCTCTTGTCTCCTGTCTTTCCGTGTGATATCTGCATACTCCAGCTCCCCATCATTTTCTGCCATGAGTGGACGAAATATGAAGCCCTTACCCAAAGCAGGTGCTAGCTCCATGCCTCTTAAATAGCTTGGAGAACAAGGAATGAAACAAATCTCTTTTCTTTCCAGATGCCCAGCTTCAGGTATTCATTAATAGCAACCCACAAAGAGACTAAAACCTTATGATTGCTGTACATATGTTTAGCAAACATCATCCATCAACAAACATGCTTATTTTTTTTCTGCCGAGAGCATTCAAAGTGTATTCTCTTAGCAATTCTCAAGTATATAGCATTATTAACTATAGTCACCATGCTGTACAATACATCTCTCAAATTTATTAATTCTATTTATTTGAAATAGTACTTTTTGAGCCACATTTCCTTAATCCCTCATTCCTCAGTCCAGGCAAACACCACTCTGTTCTCTGCTTCCCTGAATTCCACTTTTTTTAGATACCGAGCATAAGGGAGATCATTCAATATTTGTCAGTCTGTGCCTGGAGTAGATATCCAGTAGTGGGATTGATGGATCAAATGGTAGGTTTACTTGTAGTTCTTTGAGGAGTCACCGTATGGTTTGTACTATTTTGCAGTCCCACCAACAGTGTATAAGCAGTCCTTTCTCTCTGCAGCCAGGTAAGAATCTATTGTTTTGGACTTTAAAGGTCATTCTAACAGGAGAAAAGTGATATCTCATTGTGATTTTACTTTGCACTTTCTTATATATATATATATATATATATTTATTTATTTATTTATTTATTTTGGTTTTTGGCCGGGGCTAGGTTTGAACCTGCCACCTCTGGCATATGGGACCGGCACCCTACTCCTTGAGCCACAGGTGCCGCCCTGCACTTTCTTGATGATTAGTGACTTTGAGCATTTTTTCATGTGATTTTTGGCCATTTGTCTATCTTATTTTGAAAAGTTGTTTATGTCTTTTATCCACTTTTTATTGAGGGTTATTTTTCTTGTTTGAGTTCTTTATAGATTCTGGATATTAGCCATAGAAGAATAATTAGGACTACAGGCAAAGGCACTTCTCCTAAAAATACATAGACATAAATATGGATATAGACATAGAAGTAGATGCAGATATAAACTGAATGAAAAAAAGTCTCTTTATATCTTGGACCCCAGTAATTTTTACTTTAACCTTTGTGCGCCACAAATTCATCTAATTTAAAATGATTACTTCAATACATATGGATTTTGTGAGAATTATTAGTATATGATGTAAAGTATATGAACAATGGTCCATGTTATTATAATTAGTTTTAAAAAGTAATTGATTAATTAATTTAATTTCAATTGATTTAGAGAGTAAAAGTGTTTTTGTTACATGGATGAATTACATAATGCTGAAGTCGGGGCTTTAAGTAACTATCACCAGAATAATATGCACTAAAACAATAGGTAATTATTATTATTTTTTTCCCTTCAAATAATTAAGGGGTATGAATGCTTCTATACATGGATAGCGTTTGTTAATGGAATCTGAAGTTGGGACTATTACTGTTCCTATCACTCAAATAGTGTTGATTGTACCTGATACATAAGATTTTACCCCTCTTTTCCTCTCCTACCCCCTTTTTGAGTTCCAAGGACTTTTACTTCTCTCCGTGCCTGTGTGTGTCCGGCGATTATTTCCAAATTATTGGAGAGCACACCTGATGTTTGTCTTTCCCTTCCTGGGACACTTCACTTAGGAAAATGGTTTCCATTTCCATACAAAGTGCTGCAAAGGACATTAATTTATTTCTTCTTCTGGATGAACAGCATGCATGGTGGATATATACACACACACATGGGTCGTTACAAGGCTTTGAGATATACAAAAATCAAGAAATGTAAAATCCACACAAAAACAAATGAAGCCCTGTCAGCAGCACAAATAAATCGAGGAGGTTGAAACTTGCACGGTTTGAAAGGGCACTGCCAACTGTGTTTCTTGGAAGTGAAATGATGGATCATAACAGTCTCTCTCAAAATTTTTGTAGTAGCTTATCTATCTATTATCTGTCTATCCATCCATCTGTCTATCTATCTATCCCCATAATATATATACCATATTTGTTAATCCACTCATGAAATGATGCACACTTAGGTTCATTCCACATCTTAGATAGTATGACATGCACTGCAATAAATACACAAGAGGAGGGTTCTTACTGATAAAATAACTTTATGTGTGTGTGTGTGTGTGTGTGTGTGTACGTGTGTAGATACACAGGAGTGGGATTGCTGGGTCAAATGGTAAGTCTACATTTCTTTGAGAAATCGCTATACTGTTTTTCATAGAGGCTGTACAAATTTATAGTCCCACTTACAATGTATAAGAACTCCCTTCTCTCTGCTATCACACCAGCATCCACCATTTTTTGCCTTATTACTAATGGTCGTCCTGTCAGGGACAAGGTGGTAGTTGATTAGGAGTTTACTTGCATTTCCTTGATTATTAGAGATGTTGAGTATTTTTTTGCATATTTTTTGCCATTTGTCTATATTAAAAAAAAGCATGTTTATGAATCATGTGCACTTTTTAATGTAGTTATATGATTTTATACAATTTTAATTATTTGTGACAACTACCTTAGTTTTAACCATTTAACCTAGTTGACAATTGCCCAGTTAGTACATGAAAACATGAGACTGCTTTGATATAACAATGAACACTTTATTTTTATTAGATTAATAAAATAGTAAAAAATTAGTAACATAATAGATGCATTATTGATCCCACCTGGTTTAAAAAAAAGAAAAAGAAAGAAACACTGAATTTATCACACTTCATTTTGGGTTAAAATAATAAAACACTGTGATTATTAATTAAAAAAAAAAAACCTTCATTTCAAAATACAGCTTCACTCTCTATAAGCTATTTTAGTTTGGACATTTAATTATTCCTAACTATAGATAGGTTAGACCTCATCTAACAATATTTATATCAACTCTCATATTCAGGATTAGCTTTCAGATTACATAAAAATTTTTAGGAGCTCATAAAGCTGTGTTCTGCACATACTAAGCACTCAGGGAATATGGGGGTTCCCTCATCACTCAATTCACTGAAGCTCTTGACTCAGCTTCCTTGACAATGTGTATTTCTTCTCATTTTTACTCTCATTTTTATCCACTGTTAAAATTCACATTATTCAAATACCATATTTTCATTTAGCTTCATAGAAGAAAATATTCTAGCAAATATCTACTCTGATAAGATGGGTTTATTCAATTAATGTATTGTCTATTATCCTTTTATGTTCATGCATGGGAGTTCTCTCTAGCATGAATTATCTGTAATACCATGCTATGTCTAAATTCTAAATAGTGAGAAAACAATATTTAATTTTTTATGTCCAAGATATTGTTCTTAATATATTTACCTGTTTAATTATGCTTCCCCAATTTTTTAAAAAGTAAGGTTTTTTTTTTAGCCACTTGTGTTTCTTTGGTTTATCGTTTTGTTTGGATGTTACTTAAATTGTTAATTATTATGGGTACATATTAAAACTCTGGTTCACCATTATAACTGTATATAGTACAGTGTAGAGGGGATTTTAAACTTTTTTAAATACATCAAAGAATTAGCATAAAAGCAATAAACATACCTTGCCCCCAAATGAAATGAAAATGGCAATCCTAGAAGGCAAACACAGATTCCAAAGCTGATTATCAGCCTGAGGCTCTTCACTCAACTTCGGTTGTATTAGGCTTCTGTTAAATGATTATACTGGAAAGGGGATAAAATCTCGAGATGCTCACGCCCTAGAAACTAATAAGACAATACTGCAAAACCCTAGAAATCCTGAGAATACACGTTCAATGTAAGGGTAAATTAATCTAGTTGCATGGAAGAAGATAAGAAATAAATCTATCTCTCTCTCCTTGGGACTGAGTAGAGAAAAATATACATACATTTTCTGTAAAATTGTGTTAAAATTAAAACCCTCATCTATTAAAGAAGTAAATTCATAAAATATGTGAAGTTCAAAACAATACAAAGGTCTGCTTCATTTCAAGTCACTGCTGAAATAAAACATACAAAAAAAGGAATACAGATTGAAACAGGAAAAAGTAAACCTACCCACTTTGCAGAAAACATAATTATTAACTAGGAAATTCCTAAGGAATCTACAAATAAGAATTAGAATTGATAACTAAATGTAGCAAGATGGTGGTCTTCCTGAAATCTTATCAGTATAAATTCTATTTCTGTAAACTAACAGCAAATAATATGGAAAATTCTTCAGTGGTAGTACTAAAGTTTGCTGACCTGCATTTTTTTTTAATTATTATTATTTTTATTCTGTGGGGGAGTATTCATTTAGTGAAATAGAAAAAAATGACATTTCTTCTTGTTATTTGTCATAACCTTAATGAGTCACAGGAAACTACATTATTTGAAAATTATCACATAAATTTAAGCCTATTTTATGTCTGATTTGAAACAACACTTGGTGCATGATCATTGGGATGTATTTGGATCTGACTTTCTCATAAATCACTGATATGATTGAAACTTTTCTTTGGATATGCATTAGCTTATTGTTTTTGCCATCAGATTTTGCCTCATTTGTTTGCTTTGTATTAATGATTTAAAAAGTATAGATTGACTTAACACTTTTATCATTGATATCAATGAGAAACAGGAAAGACTCTATTTAATGTAAATTCAGATCGTGTCTGACAGAATGATTTTCTTTGTTTATAAAAAAAGTGAACAAAAACTTTGATTACTCTATGTAACCTAAAATTCATAATAAAATCCTCAAGTAAGTTCATATTTATGTTTTTCTCTTTTAAAACTGTACAATATTTATAAATAATTCATCAACCTCTTTCCCACCCCAAATAAATGAGATGGGAGTATGTGGGTGGCAGAAAAATTGAACTGGAAAGTAAACAACTCAATCTACATATGTATATAAATATAGGTACTTTCCATTATTTTATTAATGTGCATACATTTAATAAAAGTAGTGTATGTTCATTGCCAGAAATGAAACTTTTATTAATCCCTAAGCTGTAAATACTCAGTGTTAAATACAAGTACCTCATTTTACAAGATATTACAGGAATGTAAAATTGCCATGCAGGCTGAAAGCATACAAAGTGATCTTGATAATGAGAAAGAAAAATTACGATTATTTTATTACCTGCAAACATTTTCATCACAACATTAAATTTTCTTATTTTTACTTTTATATGCAGAGAGAAAGTAAAACACAATAATCTAATATTCATTCTATACACTGTTATTTAAATCATTAGCAAATTGAGAACTAATTGTTGTATTTCTTTGTAAAAACCTGCTCAAGAATCATTTCAACAATGTTAGCCTTCCTATTTCATAAGGTACGGAATGAGCACCTTGCCTATGCCTTCATACTCTTCCTAAGTTTGAATCATTTTATTTTTGTGTTTCAGGGTTGTGTAATATTTCCAAGAGTGGTTTTAATGTGAAGGTTTTTTTTTTTTTTCCCTGTAGTTACTTCTGAGACATCATCATCTCTTTTTACCATAAATTCTTTGGTAATTATGGCAATGATGCCTTCATAATATTTTCTACCTCCATATGTATAACCCCTTGGACAGCAGCAATGTTAACATTCTAGGAACAAATGGTCATATATTTCTTCTATAACTCCATTTATATTTGATTTAAATTTGACTACTAGGGTTATTATTTTTTGCTTTGTGCACTTTCCCTTTTATTAAGCATTTTCTTCTCTCAACTATTTACTCAACATCACCTGCGTTTATTACTGAGAGCAAGGAAATAACACAACTATGTGCATTACTCTTTGTGCATAAACTGAATTACAGACGTGCAGACTTTGAGAAAAGTGACATATTTGCTCATTATGATGTACACCTGGTTTTACATAATGAATTTTGGACTGAAAAGATGGCTGCAATGTTTGTACTTCATGAAACTGCTCAAATAATATACTGTGGAAGCTGAAATTTGAATCGTATTAGGATATTGATGCTATGTAACTTAACCACTAAATCTTAGAAATTGATGTGTACTGGGACCAGACAAAGTGAGGCCTTCTGCATTGAATTGCTGGCTCCTTGTTCTGTATTAGTGCTTTGCCTAAGTACACTTTTGATTTTTCTTATTTTCTCTTGATAGATTCTCAAAAGCATACATTGTTCCAAATTTCGCCCTAGAAAGGCATGCTTATTTGCATTTTTTCCAATTATGTCTGTGGAAGTTTGCCAATTTCCCTTAGAACATCCATTTGTTGGGCAAGTGATGTCTAATTCAATTCACATATAAAAAAATCAGTCAGACTTTGTGATAAAACCCATTCCATGAAATATTTGTTTAGTCAAAAAAAAAGTTATGTGTAATTTTTTGTTACAACCAACATATTTCTATATTTCGGTAGTACAAAATTATTGACTCCAGCTGATATAAACATTTTTATTTCTTTACTTTTAGATATATTTAACATTAATATTTATTTTACATTTTAAAATATTGTATTAGAATTAATTTCATTGCTATATAACAGTGTGGAACTTAACTCATGCTCTGAGTCTCCCCTTCTGAAGGTAATATCTTTTCCGAGATTAAAATTATTTATTTCTTTGTATAGTGGAAGCTTTTCCAACATTTATTCTTCCCCAATAAAAGAGTAACGGAAAAAAATTTCCTCCTCCAGGAATATATACAACTTTAAAAGGATGATTTGAAAATCACAAAACGCTGTAAAACAACAAGTAGCTTCCATTTGAAGGGTACAAATATATAAGGTGCTGCTTTGAGTTCTTCACGATGACTTACTGAATCCCCACAAGAGCTTTCTGAAGTAGAATTACCAGTATTATCCTTGTTCTATAGCATGTGAGATAATTGTGGCAAAGAATCATTAAGTGACCTGACCAAGGTCCATATATAACTGTGAGTGTTGATCGCAATACAGGCTACCTGACCCAGTCTGTATGATAATGCCTTATGATTAATTATGCATTCTGACAATTTCATGTTACAACTTATTCATCAAAAAACCACTAACATAGAAACACAGCAGAAATTATAGTTAGCCTGGATATATATTTATAGAGATTACAGTAAAATTATAAAAAATAGAATGATGTCACCTTGCTAATTTAAAAGGAAGTTTTAAACATTGCCCTCTTTTTGGATCCTTCTAGATATTCTCCTTTTCTCCTAATATTGATGTCTAAATTGCATAAGGTGCTTAGTATCCATAAACTAAAATGAATCAATATTGCCACTTGAAATTAGGAAATTATAAGATCTATTTGATTTTAGGTAAGTGTTAATCGCATGTATACACAAGTGTGTAGATCTGCCAAATCTTTTCACTATATCATAATATTGTTCAATTAAATTTTATGTTAAATTATTCTCTTCTACTGTTTAAATATTCTGAACAGTTTGTTGTAAATCTTCTGAACTATTTTGAAAGGAAGTAACTGTATAGTGATTTCAATAGCATCTGAACATATTTATATATTTAAAACATTCGGATACCAACTCTTTTCCCAGTTGTTGAAGCAAGGGGGTGTTGTGTGGACTAAAATTAACTAGAAAAAAATGAACTTAACTCATCACTGATAGACAAAGATGTTTGGAGAAACTTACAGATCTAAAAATAGACCTGCCATTCGATTCTACCATCCTCTACTAGGTGTATATCCAGAAGACCAAAAATCACATTATAAAAAAGATCTATGTATCAGAAAGTTTATTGCAGCCCAATTCATAATTGCTAAGTCATAAAAGAAACCCAAGTACCCATGGACCCATTAATGGATCAATAAATTTCAGTATATGTACACCATGGAATATTAGGCAGCCTTAAAGAAGGATGTAGACTTTACCTCTTCCATGTTTACATGGATGGTGCTGGCATATATTCTTCTTAGCAAAGTATCTCAAGAATGAAAGCAAAAGTGTCCAATATATTCATTGTATCAAAGTAACAATGTACTCAAAGTATTTGATGAAACCTATTTAATAGCTTTCTTATGAAAGCTATAACCCAATTATAGCCCAGGAAGAAGGGAAAAGGAGAGAGAGAGGGGAGGGGAGGGGGTAGAAAGGGGGGAGGGAGAGTAATTGGTGGGACCACACTTACAGTGCTTCTTAGAAGGGCACATGTGAAATTTACTAGGTGTAAAATATAAATGTCTTAACACAATAACTAAGAAAATGCTGTGAAGGCTATGTTATCAAGTTTGATGAAAACATTTCAATTTCTTAACGCAATAACTAAGAAAATGCTGTGAAGGCTATGTTACCAAGTTTGATGAAAACATTTCAATTTGTATATAAAACCAGCACATTGTACCCCATGATTGCATTAATGTACACAGCTATGATTTTATATATATATGTATTTATATATATATGTATGTATTATGTATGTGTATATATATATATATATATATATATATATATATATATATATACATACATAAATATAAAACACAGCCAGGGGTGGCACCTGTGGCTCAAGGAGTAGGGCACCCACCCTGTATACCAGGGGTGGCGGGTTCAAGCACAGCCCCGGCCAGAACAGCAACAAAAAGAAAAAAAAAAAAACATAGAAAATAAAAATAAGAATAACACAGCCAGCCACTGTGCAGCAGAGCCTTCTACCTACCTGAGTATCCACCATGGTTGTCAAAGTATACTACAGCTAGTATTGATGAGCAATAGTGACTTGCATGTTAAGACAACACACAAACCTTGCCCTATATATTCTGTTTCATCACAGGTAAGCATAAAAATAGAATTTACAAGTCTGTTTATTTTTATAACAAAAATTGTAGAACTAAGCAATCCTAGCCTGTTATTATGAAATGAGAACAAAAGAAATGAGTTGTTTGCATCCACGATTTGAAACATGTCTTCAATCATAGATGCTGTGAAATTGTTTTCATATCAGCATTGTGAGTTCTCTCTCATATATTGCAAGGAAGTAAGCTTTCTTTCATTCTGAACATTTGCTATGGCATTTATTTTTGTTAAAACTCTTCTTGTGGGATTGAAACTGTAACAATGATGGCCAATTAGAATCCAGATTTGCCATTCAACATATTATCTGTCCTTTATGGCATTTTCTAACATATCAGTTTGATAGAAATGTCTTCTGTGTGTTCAAAGAAATAGTTTAGTATGTTAATATTTGAATATAAAAATTTTCAATCACATACAACTGAGTGATAACAGTATACTAAATTTCCATCAACTTTTGCCAAATGGGTTTCCTTTATTTCACTCCCTACAACCACCATATGTCATTCCATCCACAAATAACTCAGTGTACATTTATAATAAATAAAGCCTTTAACACAACTAGAGTGACATCATTATATTTGCCCAATGAACAATATTTGCTTAACATCATCGAATACTTCTTCCATGATTCATTTTTCATATATAGTTTATTTATTCAAAGCTGAATTCAAATGACATCCACACACTTACATTTGGCTAGTATGTCTCATTATTATTTTTTTTTTTTGTAGAGGCCTCGCTTTATGGCCCTCGGTAGAGTGCTGTGGCCTCACACAGCTCACAGCAACCTCCAACTCCTGGGCTTAAGCGATTCTCTTGCCTCAGCCTCCCAAGTAGCTGGGACTAGAGGCGCCCGCCACAACGCGCGGCTATTTTTTGGTTGCAGTTTGGCTGGGTCCGGGTTTGAACCCGCCACCCTCGGTATATGGGGCCAGCGCCTTACTGACTGAGCCACAGGCGCCGCCCTGGCTAGTATGTGTTATGTATTTTTTTACAGTTTATGCTAGTTCTCTTCCATTAATTTTTATGTTGATTATTTGTTGAAGAAAATGTGTCTTGTGATATTTTCCACATTGTTCTAGGATTTGGATTTGGCTGTTCTTTTCATTGTTTCTCTAGCTCACACAGGGAGGGGGTATGTACATCTTAAAGCATCTTTTTTTTTTTTTTTTTTTTTTTCTGGTAGAGACAGAGTCTCACTGTACCGCCCTCGGGTAGAGTGCCGTGGCGTCACACGGCTCACAGCAACCTCTAACTCTTGGGCTTACGCCATCCCGAGCAGCTGGGACTACAGGCGCCTGCCACAACGCCCGGCTATTTTTTTGTTGCAGTTTGGCCGGGGCTGGGTTTGAACCCGCCACCCTCGGCATATGGGGCCGGCGCCCTACTCACTGAGCCACAGGTGCCGCCCTAAAGCATCTTTTTAAGAGGTTATATAATATATATGATTGTCCCATATCGGCAAGACTGATCAATTGATTCAACATGATTCGTGAATTAGTTTTAGTTTCTCCATCCAGCTTTTACCTGTTTGAACATTCCTTGGTGATCATTGCCTAAATCCATTATTTCATGAGCGGTGTTAAAGGTTTTATTTTAATGTTCTCTCTGGATATATGATCTAAAATTCTTGTATAAGGAATGACCTTTACATATTTATTTCGATTTTTTGTCATTCATAAATACAAAATGTTACTTGTACTTCATTAGTGTTGAATGACTAAAATGCTATTCATACCACAATACTCAAGATAAGTTACTCAACTACATCATTGTTTATTTACTTTGAACAAAACAGGGCAATTAATAAAAAAGATGTACTAAAGATAGAGTTCACAAATTATCAGAAAAAAAAAGAAAAACCATAGTCTAGGCTTAATTGCAGTAAGTGTCACCATAAAGTCCATGATCAGGAGGAACTCCATTTTGCCTTGGGCTGCAACAAGCAGTAGATGTGGTGACCTGCAGGCAGGGCTGGCATCTTCATGTGGCTCCTCTCAGCTGGGTATGGCTCTCCCGGATGTGCCTCCAGCGGTCCTGTGCCCTGGGCTGGCTTGGCCCAGCTGCCTTGAAATCCCTTCCAGGCCTCTGGGCACTCCCCCTTCTCCTCATTCATGCTGTCACTCTGCTGTGCCCTGGTTTTCTGCCTCCTCCTTGCCCAGCATGCTGGCCCTGGCCAGCCCCAACCACTGGTGGCAAGTGTGCCCATGGCTTAGGGATTTGAATGCAGCTGTGGAGGAAGCTGCATGCTGTTGCTTCTGCTTGAAAGAGGGGGCCAAAAAGTAAATGGCATGGCCTGGGTACATGACTAGGGTGTGGAGATGACCACAATCTGCAAGACCTGGAAGAGAGAGCACAGACAGAAGGTGAAGGTGTCCTAGTTGACATTGTCAGGCCCTGAGTGGCCATTCGGGAAGTGGATTCCGTGATCAGCAGGGTGTAGAACAACACCTGAACCAGCCATTTCCCACCCACCCATGTTCACAGGGAGGGTGGGTGGGATCTAGGGGCACTGTGAAGCCAGGTCAAGGTTGGGCCTCCTCCTCCCCCCCAGTAGAGAGGGGGTGGCTAGCAATCCATGCTGCTCCAGCTCACAGACACAAAGCTTGCACAGCCCTAGTATCAGGGAGCTTTCTACCTTTTATGGAAGGGGAAGCTTCGTCTCATTTCCTGCCTCTGATCATGGGGTATAGGAGGAGGGATGGTCTCCATCCAAGACCCTGCTCTGTTCCTCTGAGCTCCAGCTCAGGGATTGCACCCACCCTCTGAGAACCACAGGGCCTGGGGGCTGCCTTCCCAAGGCAGATGTGGAAACCAAGGCCAGCCCCACTCAGAGTCTGGGCAGTGCTGCGCAGTTTCGGCTTCTGCTTAACCAGTGCCCCATCCGTTCCACACTGAAGCCTAAGCTTCTGCACTCAGACTGAGGTCACCACCCCGTTTCTCAAGCATATGTCCCCAAACCACCTTCCACAGCTGTGGCTGCCTGGAAAGGGTCTGGAATTCAGCCAGCATCATACCTGGCAAGGCAGGAGTGTGAGAAGGGAGGAGGGCTGCAGGGGTACAGGCCAGAGGGTTGAAAGGCAGTCACAGCTCTGTTGCCTCCAGACTGGTGCCTGTCCCCGAAGAGGCCGATTTCACTGGAGCTGTGTCTTGGCCTGAGAGCCTCAGCCACACCTTACCAGCACCCTTTTCTCTCTTACCAGTTGTGTTCATGACAGTGAAGGTCCCTCCCTGGCTGGAGGTGATGGAAAGTCCTAAAGGAAGAGGCTCCAAGGGCCATCAGGGCTGGTCTTCTGTGACTGGAGCTTCTGGGAGTGCAGACAAGTTCCAAGAGATTTCCAGGCCCTAGAGCTGCTGCCAGTGCCTTCCTTCCCTCCCCATCCTCCCCCTAGTCTCTTTCCTGGGCTCTCTGTTCCTCACTATCAGTGCAGAGCCATGCTACTCGCGACCTCCATCCCGCGCCCTCCATCCCACGCCATCCTTCCGGCGTCCTCAGTCCCGAGCCATCATTCCGCATCTTTCCTTCAGTGCCATACTTTCCACATATTTCATCTCGCGCTTTTGGTCCTCGTGCCGTCCTTCCCGCGTCCTCCCTCACGCTCCATCGTAAGGGCGTCCTACATCCCGTGCCATCCTTCCTGAGTCCTCAGTCCCGTGCCTTCTTTCCGCGTGGTCCTTCCCGCATCCTCCCTCCCCCGCCAACTTTCCCACATACTCCATCCAGCACAATCTTTCCGGCGTCCTCCCACCAGGGACATCCTTCCCATGTCCTCCTTCCTGCACCATCCTTCCCGCGTCCTCCCTCTGGAGCCATCCTTTCTGCATCCCCAATCTTGCGTCCTCAGTCCCGAGCCATTCTTCCCGCGTCCTCCCTTCAGTGCCACACATTCCGCATATTCCGTCTCGCGCTGTTGGTCCTGCTCCATCCTTCCCGCGCCAACCTAACCGTTTCCTATATCCCATGCCATCCTCCCTGAGTCCTCAGTCCCGCACCTTCCTTCCCGCAACGTCCTTCCCCCATACTCCATCTCGCATCCTCCCTCCAGCGCCATCTTCCCTCCAGGGACATCCTTCCCATGTCCTCCTTTCTGCATCCTCCATCTCGCTCTCTCAGTCCTGTGCCATTCTTCCCGCGTCCTCAGTCCCGAGCCATTCTTCCGGCGTCCTCCCTCTCGAGCCATCCTTTCTGCATCCTCCATCTCGCTCTCTCAGTCCCGAGCCATCCTTCCCGCGTCCTCCCCCTCGAGCCATCCTTTCTGCATCCTCCATCTCGCGTCCTCAGTCCCGAGCCATCCTTCCCGCGTCCTCCCTCTCGAGCCATCCTTTCTGCATCCTCCATCTCGCGTCCTCAGTCCCGAGCCATCCTTCCCGCGTCCTCCCTCTCGAGCCATCCTTTCTGCATCCTGCATCTCGCTCTCTCAGTCCCGAGCCATCCTTCCCGCGTCCTCCCCCTCGAGCCATCCTTTCTGCATCCTCCATCTCGCGTCCTCAGTCCCGAGCCATCCTTCCCGCGTCCTCCCTCTCGAGCCATCCTTTCTGCATCCTCCATCTCGCGTCCTCAGTCCCGAGCCATCCTTCCCGCGTCCTCCCTCTCGAGCCATCCTTTCTGCATCCTCCATCTTGCGTCCTCAGTCCCGAGCCATCCTTCCCGCGTCCTCCCTCTCGAGCCATCCTTTCTGCATCCTGCATCTCGCTCTCTCAGTCCCGAGCCATCCTTCCCGCGTCCTCAGTCCCGAGCCATCCTTCCCGCGTCCTCCCTCTCGAGCCATCCTTTCTGCATCCTCCATCTCGCGTCCTCAGTCCCGAGCCATCCTTCCCGCGTCCTCCCTCTCGAGCCATCCTTTCTCCATCCTGCATCTCGCTCTCTCAGTCCCGAGCCATCCTTCCCGCGTCCTCAGTCCCGAGCCATCCTTCCCGCGTCCTCAGTCCCGAGCCATCCTTCCCGCGTCCTCCCTCTCGAGCCATCCTTTCTGCATCCTCCATCTCGCTCTCTCAGTCCCGAGCCATCCTTCCCGCGTCCTCCCCCTCGAGCCATCCTTTCTGCATCCTGCATCTCGCGTCCTCAGTCCCGAGCCATCCTTCCCGCGTCCTCCCTCTCGAGCCATCCTTTCTGCATCCTCCATCTCGCTCTCTCAGTCCCGAGCCATCCTTCCCGCGTCCTCCCCCTCGAGCCATCCTTTCTGCATCCTCCATCTCGCGTCCTCAGTCCCGAGCCATCCTTCCCGCGTCCTCCCTCTCGAGCCATACTTTCTGCATCCTGCATCTCGCTCTCTCAGTCCCGAGCCATCCTTCCCGCGTCCTCAGTCCCGAGCCATCCTTCCCGCATCCTCCCTCTCGAGCCATCCTTTCTGCATCCTCCATCTCGCGTCCTCAGTCCGGAGCCATCCTTCCCGCGTCCTCCCTCTCGAGCCATCCTTTCTGCATCCTCCATCTCGCGTCCTCAGTCCCGAGCCATCCTTCCCGCGTCCTCCCTTCAGTGCCATACATTCCGCATATTCCATCTCGCGCTGTTGGTCCTGCTCCATCCTTCCAGCTTCCTTTGTCCTTCCAGCGTCCTCCCTTCCGCGCCATCCTAACCGTTTCCTATATCCCGTGCCATCCTCCCTGAGTCCTCAGTCTCGCGCCTTTCTTCCCGCGTGGTTCCCCCATTCTCCATCTTGCATCCTTCCTCCCATGACAACCGTCCCACGTCCTCCCTCCAGGAACATCCTTCCCTCGTCCTCCATCCTGTGCCATCCTTCCCGTGTCCTCCCTCTCGCCCCATTCTTTCTGCATCCTCCATCTCGCTCTGTCAGTCCTGTGCCATCCTTCTGGTGTCCCACGCCCTCCTTCCTGGGATCTCGAGCTCCTGCACCTGCGGGCCTGCAGCCCCAGCGGAGGTTGACCGGTCGGCTCCCAGCCCGCGCACCACGTCGGTTGGACACTTTCCCGCACTCTGGCTCCCGCCACTACTGGCCGCAACACGGTTTCCGAGACCCTCCCGCTACTTCTTGACTCACTGTGATCCTGTGGAGAGTTTAGAGACTTCCAGAGAGTTTTATTTCTTCAGGAAAAGACCCTGAAGGCTCCATGAACAGCAAGATCCGCAGCCTGGTTCCTCCCTTAGGGAGAAGCCCAGGCCGGGGTGGGAGTCCAGAAAGTCCTCCCCTTGTCCATCCCTGTCCTCAGCCCTCAGTCCCCGTGGGTACCTATGAGCTAATGCCCCGTGGAGGGGCCATTTTGGAGATGCCAATGCCTGTGATCCCTGAGGTGTCCCTTGTGCCACGGACCCTGGGTGGGGCTGGCACTGAGATGCCCCGGGAGGGGGCGATCCCGGAGGTGACTTGTGTGCCACAGACCCTGAGCGGGGCCTGCACGGAGTTGACCCCATTGGGGACAATTCTTGAGGTGACCTGTGAACCACTGCCCCCTGGTGGGGCCACCTTGGAAATCCCACAGCTGGAGATCCCAGAGGTGACCTGTGCACAACAGACCCTGGGTGGGGCTGGCATGGAAATGACCACAGTAGGGGCCATCCCTGAGGTGATCTGTGTGCCACAGACCCTGACTGGGTCTGACACAGAGTTGCCTCTGGTAGAAGCCATACCTGAGGTGAGCTGTGCACCACTCCCCAGTGGTGTGGGCACCTTGGAGATGCCACAGTTAGAGATCCCAGAAGTGACCTGTGCACAACAGATGCTGGGTGGGGCCAGAACAGAGATGACCATAGTGGGGGCCATTCTTAAGGTGACTTGTGTGCCGCAGACCCTGAGCAGGACCGACACTGAATTGCCTCTGGTGGAAGCCATCCCTGAGGTAACCTGTGCACCACTCCCATCTGTTGGGGCCACCTTGGAGATGCCACAGCTGGAGGTCCCGGAGGTGAGCTGTGCAGCAGTCCCCCCTGGTGTGGTCACCTTGAAAACGCCACAGTTGGGGTTCCCAGAGGTAATCTGTGCACAACAGTCCCTGGGTGGGGCCAGTACAGAGTTGACCTCAGTGAGGGCCATCTCTGAGATAACCTGTGCACCACTCCCACCTGTTGGGGCCACCTTGGAGATGCCACAGCAGGAGGTCCTGGAGGTGCGCTGTGCACCACTCCTCCCTAGTGTGGCCACCTTGGAAACAGCACAGTTGGGGATCCCAGAGGTAATCAGTGCACAACAGACCCTGGGTGAGGCCAGTACAGAGTTGACCCCAGTGGCGGCCATCCCTGAGGTGACCTGTGTGCTACAGACCCTGAGCGGGACTGACACAGATTTGCCTCTGGTGGGGGCCATTCCTAAGTTGAGGTGTGCACCACTTCCCACTGGTGTGGATACCTTGGAGATGCCACAGCTCAAGATCCCAGCGCTGACCTATGGACAACTGAACCTGGGCGGGGCCAGGACTGAGATGCCACAGCCAGAGAAGAAATACAAGGTGACATGTGGGCAACCACCCCTCAGTGAGGCCAGCTCAGAGATGTCAAGAGCAGCAGCATGTGCCATGGGGGAACTGCAAACTTTGATGAAGGTGGGTGGTGGGCTTTGGGAAATAGGATGGACCAGTGGTGGCTGCACGGTATGATTTAAGGGGGATATCCCACACCCACTGCAGGAGCCCAGAAATGACTCCAGGCCCGGGAGGTGGTGGTGAGAGTTGGAAGGGTGGGTGCAGGATCATGACCCTGGTCACCATGGGGACATGGAGGTTTGGCCTGCCTTCGACCAAACTGGGCCACCCAGGGGGTGGTAGGCCTTGGTGTACTGTAGAGAGGACAGAGCTGGTGATCCCTGGTGGTGTTGCTCCTCTGTCCAATTAGGACTCTGGAGGTTAGAGAGGGGTGCAGGTGTTGTTGGGGGTGTTAGGGTGGCATGTGTTCCCTGTCATAGTTGGGAGGGGCAACCTGAGCAATGACTTATAAGATTTCCCTAGATAAACACAGCCACCAAGTGGCAGGAGGAATTCATCTTTTACATTCCCTTCAGAATAACTCAGCCACCAGGTAGCAGGAGGGCTCCCATGGTGTCCAGGTCTCTGTAGAAGGATTCCAAGCAAGTGTACCTGCAATAAGAGCCATTCACTTCACTCAGGAACTGGCACTGGTGTTTCTGTCCATGTCTCCGAATTCCCTGTCCCCCTGCATAAGTCACTCTAATATTTGGCCCTGTGTTTCCTTATGGCAGTGGAACACTTACAGACTCTCTGGAAACAAGTGGCTGATAGAGGGATAACCTGGCTCTTCCTTAAACTTTCTCAAGGTGCTGCAGAGACATAGGGAGTTGCACAGGCTCTCTGCTTGTCCTGATTTTAGTGCCCTTCCTAAATCTTCCCTCCAGGATCTTGGGTTGGCCAGAGGGCCATTGAGGAGGGGTGAGAGCCCTTCCCCGGGGTTGGAAGTGTCTGAGCTTCCCAAGACTTGACTGTGGGTGAGAGTCAGTACTGGCCCCTCATCCTTTGATGTATTGAGTCTACATTTTGTCTTCAGTGCTTTTTCCCTTCGGAGATTGAGGGAGGGAGGGTGTGTGTGTGTGTGTGTGTGTGTGTGTGTGCCCACAAGTAAAATCAAGTATTTCCAAACTGCCTCCTTTTCTAGTAAACTCAATCCAGTCTTCCAGCATTGAGACTCTCCTACACTTCATATTGCAATGCAAATCCTTGTCTCCCAGAGTTCCTTTCTTCTTGCCAGTTGTGTAGTCACATCAGCCTAAGGAGTTAGATTCCTGAGGGTTGTGTTCCTAAGAGTTGTGGGTAATGCAACCACTGACATTTGGCTTTCACACTATAAGGTATAAACTAGGTTATTGAATCACTGAACTTGAGAGGGATTCGACTATTCTGGGAAAGTGATGGAACCTATGGGCTTTTTCTGTACAGAGACACCAAATATACAACATGGCAAAAAATTTAAAAAATATTGCAAGTAAGTTAGGCTAAACATAATTCAAGGTTAATAACTCTTGAATGAGAAATTTGATAATTTTCCTTTTAACCTATTTGCTTTCAACCTATTATTAATGTTGTATCTAATTCCTACAGTTGCCTGAAAGGAATTTGTGTATATAGTTTTTACATGGGAGCCAAAAGATTAATGAGGGGAACAGCAAAACTGAGGACAGAGCAGGGGTGAAAACAATAATTTGGGAGAGATCTCTGGGGGCTTGGAGATGTGGTGAGCTAAGAACTACACCAAAGAAAGCGTTATTCTCAGCCCCTTATAAATGCATGATTTGTAATTAAATGGCATAGCTAGGTTTTATTTTACTAGCTAAGAATTAGTTCTTTTAAATCCTGCGTTGGCATAATGACCCTGCGGTAGCTAGTAAGGTTTCTGTGGTTCCTATTGGAGCAACAGGCAGCTGTCATGCAGGGCTGGTCTAGTCTCCTAGAAAGTGGGTCACAGCTCTGGCCAGGCCAGGGGGAGAGGGTGGAGCAGGGAGAATGGGTTTGGTAATACAGCCTAAAGTCCACTCATGGCTCTTTGTGACTCTGTTGTTACTTTTACTCGTGAATCTCTAGGGACTGATTTTAGAGGTGTTAAGTACATCAGGTTAAATTTAGAGCATAATTATCTTGATAACTTGAGTTAAATAATACCACATTTATCCCAAATTTTTGATCACTGAAAACAGAGTAGCCTGATTATATTTAAATTAGAAAGAAAACTGTCCCTTTTAATTACAGCAAAAAAAAAAAATGATATGGAAGGAAGTATCTACAAATGTGTAAACATTTAAATTTAAAATAAGATTTCAAGGTTCGTTTTATTTTCATGAGAACACTATTCTCTGGGCCTTTTCTTTAACTATTGTCCACCCTGTACTGGTCTTTCCTTGAAGGGTAGTTGGGACCTGTCCTGCCTTTGAAGTAGAGTAGTACCTCCTGGGATGACACTTTAATCAGAGAATCCATGTTCAGCCTTCAGCATAGGGCTGGGCACAACATACCAATAATAATGGTGTTTTTCGCAAATACTGTGATCAACATTTAACCACTTTATTCACTGAAGATACAACGCAATCTTACTTCCTATACAAGCTTTCATACTTGCTATCCTTTAAAAAAAAAAAAACTTTTCTATTTTAGATGTTATAGTTTTATTGGCATAATGAAATTGTAGAGTCCTTGGTATATAAAGATGGGCAATACAAAACTTGTTGAATTGGATTGAAAGTCAATGTTTACTTTCTTATAAACCACATGGTCTTCTTTTACTTTTTCCAAAACAGAAAACAAACACATTGCTAGACAGAGTCCTGGAAGAACAGCCTCCTACTGGCAGGTAAGTGCAAGGCTTTCAACTGCACATGTGGTGTGTGCTTAGAACATTATATTCCATGGTGAGTTTCAGGTCACATTTCTTGTAGGTGCGGATTTTGTTGTTGTTTTTTTCCATTAGCACCAGCATTGTTTGTTTAATAATGAAAAATTTGACTCCTGTCCTGAGGTTACTTTATAAGGCCTATATTTTGTAGGAATCATAAAGCCTTTCAGAGCTGGTGTGTATGCTCAGTTGGGTTCAAAGTGATTCAAAAGTGTACCTCACATCACATAGTACTCAAACATAAAGGTTGCACATTTTATCAAAGTTTAAAGCTTATTTGTAGAAACAATTGAAAATAAGAATACTAAAAACATACGCATTGTGTTATTCACCAAAATTTCCTTTTTTTTTTTTTTTTTTTGAGACAGAGTCTCACTCTGTCAGCCTGGGCACATGGCATCCCCCAAGCTCGCAGCAACCCACACCCCTGAGTTCAAGTGATCCTTCTGCATCAGACTCCCAAGTAGGGGGGAATTACAGGCACACACCACAACATCTAGCTCAGTTTTCAATTTGTATTAGAGACTGGGATTTTTTTTCTTTTCCTTTCTTTTAGAGACAGCTTCTCACCCTGTGTCCCTCAGTAGAGTGTCATGGAATCACAGCTCACAGCAACCTCCAGCTCCTGGGCTTAGGCAATTCTTTTGTCTCAGCTTCCCCAGGTGCTGGGACTATAGTTACCCACCATAACACCTGGCTATTTTTTTGTTGCAGTTTGGCCAGGTCCAGGTTCGAACTTGCCACCCTCAGTATATGGGGCCAGCACCCTACTCACTGAGCTTCAGGCACCGCCCTAGAGAATGGGTTTTGTTCTCATAAACTTAGCCTGTATTGCATCATTTAACTTACTGGTCTGTGGGAAAGACCATCTGCTAGTGTCAACACCTGTTGTGTCACCATCTGTGTGCTCCAATAGGACTCTGCTGATCGACGGCCCAGTTGAACTGAAAAGAGGCCTGAAGAAGCAGAAGCGTCATATATTCTTGTACAATGATGTGTTTGTTGTGGCCAAAACCAAGTAAGTGGACTGAATATTCTCTATCGGTAATCATAATCCAATTGCATTTTCACTAGCAAAGATACTCTTTCACTCAATGGACTCAGTGCCTATGGTCACAATGTCTAGTCTCTGTTACTATGCCCAGCATCTAAATTAAGTTTTATAATTCTTTCCTTTTTTGGTAAAGAAATGTGTCAATTATTTATGCAACAAGCATTCATTTAGTTCCTGTGCCATGCCTGAGTTATGTAGGAGATATAACGGAGAAGGTGATGGGTTCAGTCCTTGCTCTTTGGTAACTTCCATTTTAATATGGGAACTTATGTGTGTGTTGGGGGGATAGGATGACAGATTGTGATTACTATATGAAGAAATAGGGTACTGGGTGAAGTAAAAGATGAGGTGTATATATTTGGTAGGTGTAGTCAAGGAGAAAATCATTGAAGGAAGAAATGTAAATGGCCATTTAGATAGATATAGGGAGGAGGAACATTTTAGGTAGAGGCAACAAGCACAAAGGTGGTGGGGAGAGCTTGGCCCTCAGAGGAGTAAAAAGAAGCCCTGTGTAACTGGAGCCTAATGAGCAGACGAGGGTGGTAATACTTTGAAGCAAAAAGAAAAAAAAAAATGGAAGCAAAGTTAGCTTATCAGGACCTTTGTAAGGATGTGAATTACCTGTTGCTGTACAACAAGTTACCCCAAAACATAACAGCACAACACTGCAAACATCTCCTACATCTTCTCTGATTTGGAAATCTGGGAGGGTTTCACTGGATTCTTATAGTTCTCGGGCCCTCCTGAGGCCACTCAAACTTGTTGGCACAGATATGATTATCTCAAGGCTCAGCTACAACTGGAGAATCCACTTTCAAGACTGTTGGAAGTGGATGCTGGCAGCCTCAGTGCCTCACTGGCTGTTGGTCATATGTCTGCTGTCCATGTGGATCTGTCCACAGGGCTGCTCATAATGGCAGTGGCTTCCTTCAAAGTGGAAGATCCAAGAGAATAGGCAATTGAAATAGCACCCAAAATAGAAACCGCAGTCTCTTATAACCTAATTGTTGAAGTAGTGTACCATCATTCCTGATGTATGCAATGGGCCACACAGGCCACCCCTGGTAAGGCATCGGAGGGAGCTACAATAGAGTGAGAATAACAGGAATTAAGGATTATTGGGGACTATCTTGGGGATCTGGGTCCACAAAGCCTTTTATAAGGACTTTTTTTCTGAAGGACTTTTGCTGGGGGAGTGGCATAGCATTATTCCTTTTTGGCAAAAAAAATTTAATTCTGGCTCATGTTAGTTAGAAACTGGGTTTGAAGTTAGACCAGTATAGAAGCAATAGACTTGATAGGCAGTTACTGTTTGAGTCATGACAGAGATAGTGAGGATTTTATCTGAGAAATGACAGCTAAGAGGTCAATACAGACATACCTGGAATATCCTCTAAAGGTGTCCTAGAGGAGTCACTTTCTGTTCAACACTAAATATCACTTCAGTTAACACTCAACCTAGAACATGGTGGCTGCTACTGGCTCTAATTCTCATTCTCCATAATTATGAAACATTAGGAAAGAGAAAAGTAGTTTTGAAAGTCCAATCCTGTGAGAGATATTTTCAGTCACTCAACAATAGTAGTTACTGTTATCTACTACTCACACTCACACAAGTATGTTATTCTGCATCGTAAATAAGACATGGACAAGGCTGAATAATTTTACAAACACTATATTTCATGTGACTGGCATTAATATAAAGAGAAACCAAGCATTTATTGGATATTATAGGCATACTCTCTTAGATACTTATAACAATTGTAACAATTTTATCATTTTTGTACATGGGTATTCATTAATATTTGTCTCATTTTACAATAGAACTTGATACTTAGAGAAGTTAAGCAATTTCCTCAAGGTCAAAGACTAATTAGTTAACCCTCATTTGGACCTAGATCAATCTTACTTCAAAGTCCATTCTTTTAGCCAGCATGTGGTCTGTTGCCTTTATAATTATTTAACTCTTTTATTTTTTTAGTTACCTATTTCATAGAAGGTTTCTCAATCATACAGGTTTTTCTCATCATTAAAGTAGTCCTTCCTTTGTTATGAGTAAATAGTTCCATCTAAATAGCCATTTAGTAAGAAAAGGTATGAATTGCTTAGTGTCCTTTTCAAAATGAAAGGTAACATAAAGAAAAGGGTTTCAGAGTATTTTTAAAATAAGTGATGCCTACACATGCAGTTTTCGAAGCAGATATGATATGGTATTATGAGTAATACCCAGAATGAAAAGGAGTTTCGTTTTTGTTGTTTTCCGAAGGCATTGCCTTTGAAAATGTCCACATGAAATTCTAACTACAGAGGCTTTTAATGGAAGACCAAATCATTAATTTTCTTTTTAAAATAGACGTTTATTTAAAATATTGGATGAGTTCTTCATGGTAGGCATTACTATAAGAGGCTCACAAAGGTCTCATTTATGCAACCCCCTGAGATAAGTTTTTTGTGTTTTTTTTTAATTTTAAGATGTTGAACCCTGATGTTTAGGGAAGTTTATCATAAGTAATGGCAGAGCTGGAGCTTGTACATGGATCTTAATTCCAAGGGCTGGCTCTATCAGTCTTCCTTACTGCATTCATTGTATTCATTAGGTGCAAAGCTTAGCCTGGAGGTTGATAAGCAGACAGCAACAAATGTCCTGAGCTCTGCCATTAAAGACTACTTCCAACACTCATTGAACTCTTAGGGAAGAAGATTTGTGCCTTTTTGTGATTTTGGTATCTTTTTCTTAGCAGTTATAACACTATTTAGCATAGAGAAATGTTTCATATTTTTTTACCTTAAATTATTTATTATTCCGTACATTGCTTACATGAACATGACAGTCATAGTTTGCTAGAAACATTTTCAATAGATTTAACACTTGAAAACAGCTGTTTTTAGATATATTGACAAAACTTGCACCCATTATCTACTTCTATTGCTTTTAAGTATCTCTCGTTTAAGATTCCATTATTTTCAGGTTCCATTATTTTTCCACACATAACCTAAATCTGTGTTCAGGCTAATGTTTTTAGGAAGTGACACAATTTCTCTCTATCCATTGAAATGCTGTTATTGAGGACAGTCAATTCATGAAAGTTGAAGTACTTTCTATAACCATTGGGGATATTTGAAGTTTTGGATGATCTGGGGGACCACTCTACCTGAGGGAAGAGCAGATTCTCACCGGGGTAGGCCTCTGAGCTCCTCCTCTGCTGGGTTCTAATTTGACCCCAGCAGCCTGTCCAGACCTGGTGTGGCAGTCCTGGCTCAGCAGCCGCTGGATGGTGGATAGAGACCAGGGCTCACAGGAAGTGTGGCCTCTTTCACCCCAGCTGCCGTTAGGGGCCCTTCCCACACCTCCTGGGTCTGGTCAGACCTGGAATGGCGGAGCCTGCAAGACTGGGCACTCCCCGCTGCCAGTACCCAGCACAGCATTCCCTGTCTTTTGTAGAGGAGCGTCCAGAGGCCACCAGCATGTGGAAGGCCAGTGCCCATCTCCTCTCTGCCTTTCCTGCTCCTGCCTTCTCACTGGCACGAGGTCCGAGGCTAACGACTCTGAGCAACTTGCCCCTGCACCTCTGGGCCACTCTGCCAGGGGAGCTGGGAAAGCCGCACCTATAGGCTCCCTACTCAGTCACCTCTAGGGCGCTGGAAGAGCAGCAGGTGCTTTTGGTGAAGGCAGTGGTTCTCAATCTTCCTAATGCCGCAGCCCTTTAATACAGTTCCTGTGGGTCGCGACCCACAGATTGAGAATCTGAAGGTTAAGGGGAGCCAATGTAGGGTCCCTCCAGTGCATGGGCTCTAGGATCCCGCCGGTGTCCCCCAGACCAGACTCTGGAAGAGGCCTAGGGCCAGGAGCTGACTGCCACCTCTTCAGTGCCCATGGAGAGGCAGTCACTTCCTCCCATAGCTGTGCTTTAGTACTATGACCCTGTGCCATGGAACTTTCTGTCACAAACACATATTTTGAACTTTTGCTGTTATTTATAGTAGCATACGTGGCCATTATTCATTTGACATGTGATTAGTGCAGCTGAGGAAACCATTTTAAAATTTCACTTAATTTCTGTGTTCAATTAATCACACGTGGCTAGTGGCTACTGTATTAAGATAGACAGACATAAAAAGAAAAAGAAGTCATGCAGAGTGTTGGAGTTTGAAACTAATTTGCTGATGCATATTTTTGTGCCATGTTGTTTTCTTTGGAGATGAAGATAATAAATGAACATTCACTACTGAATATCATATTGGGAATAAATTTAGTGAATCTCCCCAAAATATTTGTGTGCTCTGTCTGGCCATGGTACACAAATCTCTGTGTCCCCTTCGGGGTCAGGTCTTCTGAACACACAATTTTGTCTCTAGCAAAAAATAATTTCTATTACTCCATTTTTATCTGGGATTTAGGGATAATATTCAACATCTCAAAGGGATTTTGTTGGTAAGGAAATATAGTGGAAACTTTGAAAAAGGTCAGCACTTTTTGGAGTGGAATATGAATTTGAAAATAAATAAAAGATTGGGTGATCTATGTTATTTTCTTTCTTCTTTATTTATTTACTGATTTTTGCTTAAATTGAAGACATAATCAGGCAAGTATTAAGGCTGGATGGTTTTAATAGCTCCATCAGGAAGCCTTGACGCTCAGGAGAGCTTAACAACAACAAAAAGTAGGTCAAGGAGAACAGCCGAACGAAACTTCCTTTCATGCAGGTGGTTTAGAGAATTGGAAATATTCAAGGCTTTTTATGCTCCTTAAGAGCCTAAGTAAGTTCAGGAGCTACCTCTGCTCAAGATCAGGTTCTTGGTCTGCCTTTTAAGCTGTTTGCCTTTAGGCAAGTCAATCTGTTCATGACTCCATTTCCTTTTCTGTAAAATGTTTGAGTATGAAATAAGTTGGGTAAAGTACTTACAACAATGACTGTCACCTGCTAAATTCTCAATAATATTAGCCACTATTATTGTTATTATTTTTTTGAGACAGAGTCTCACACTGTCACCGTAGAATGCTTTGGCATCACAGCTCACAGCACCCGCAAACTCTTGGGCTTACGTGATTCTCTTGCCTCTTTTTCCCAAGTAGCTGGCACCCACCACAATGCCCAGCTATTTTTCGTTGGCCATTGTCATTTAGTTGACCTAGGCCCAGTTTGAACTCACCAGCCTTGGGTGTATGTGGCCAGTGCAATAATCACTGTGCGACAGATGACAAGCCTAGCCATTATTTTTAGTATATGAGGATGGAAGTCATTGATCATACTTTTAGACAATTCCATGTTTTTGGCACCTGTGCTTGAATATTATTGATCTAGGGAATAGAAAATGCTATCACTTTTTCCCCAGGACAGTATATGTGGATGTTTCCACAAGATAGCTGTAAGTAGACCACATAGACACAAAATGTGTGAAACCACACATGGAAGAGTCTTTTCATTCTAAAAGACTTGTAATTACAGTTTTATATGACCTAAATAACAGGCATCAGGAAATAAGATTCAGTCTGTAATTCAGTCTTTTTTTATTTTATAAAAATCTACTGATTCATAGCAGTAGGGTGAAGAATACTTCAATTCAACAGGAAGAAGCTATCATACCACAACCTGAGTGCAGATGAATTCAGTGCACTCTAGGGGAAGCAGTTCAAACTAGATTATCCATATGCAGGATTCTATACTTCCTGTAGTATCTTTGTGATCTTTGTAAGTTCTGTTTAAGAGTTTGAGCCATAAATATCTCATGAATCAGAGTTTCAGGGATACTTGCATATATGAGGTCTCTTAGATTTTACTCTAGTTTTGCCACAAAGGTTCTGAATGCTTAAAGGGACCCAAGTCTTCCTGTGTATTCACTTCATCCTACTCAGTGTCTTCTGTTCAATTTTCCAGTCTTTCTGAGCAGAAAATATGTCTATTAAATGAAGGGATATGATGGTTTCTACCATGTGGGTCTAAGGAGGATTAGGTGGGAATTTTCTGAAAGCAATTTCATTTCTGTATTAAAAATAGATCACCTTCTACATCTTGAGAGATTAATATTGATTCTGTCAAACCTGCTTTTTTTTTTCTATTCCTTTTTAGCCTATATTTTTCAATTTAAGCAAGAGTATAAGGGGAGAAAGTTTCACCAAAATCTTAAGGTTGAAAATGTAAAATATTCTATGCTGCTACAGACTAGAAAATCTTATAACCTCTCAGGTGAAAACATATTATAAATTCTCCCAATCTCAGGTTTTTTCTGTGGCTCTCTTTTGACATAAAAATTTGATAAACATTTTAATAAAACATGTACAGTTTTGTGACTGTCCTTGAAGTCTTTTTGGAAATAAGTCATAGATAATAAATGAGTAAATTTTTTGTAAAAGTAGTAAATTTAAAGTTAAGACATTTCCTCCAAATGCAATGCTCAATGAATAGAAAAACTATATGGCTATTTTATGTCCATTTCTCTGTATGTACATGCATGAGGAGTAAATTTTTCACCAAATATATTAAAGGCTTTTTTGGGAAAAGGGAGATAACCACATTACAGTTGACTGTGATGGGCCCTGAAGATCATAGGAGCCTATGAGACAATTATCACAAGTACAAAATCTCCCATAAAATTTAAGAAACAAAATAGCCAGAGGTCCTTTTGTTTTCATCTTTCTAGGTGCATCAAGAACTTCAAGACAAAAAACACAATTAAATTATCAGATATGTGGACAACCAGATGTTTGGCTGAAGAGGGAGAAGGCAACACCGAGGCTGTGAAGTCCTTCATCTTGGGCTGGCCCACTCAGAACTTTGTGGCCACTTTCAAGTAAGAACCACAGCTTGTCCTATATTTACCTTGCTGAGCTATTGTGGTCATTTTTGTGATGAGAGGGAAAACTTCAGGCAAATTTTATTCCCCAAATTGGTAGAAAGATAACATTTTATTCTGATTGTTTATGAAATCTGTAACTGATTTTTACACCTAATTAAACCAATACACTTGTGTGACATGTTTCCCCTAAGAAATTTTGGCTTAAACTATATGAAAAGTAAGACCACTATTGGGGACTCTTGTAGTCATTTATCTTGGTTTGGCCAATCTCTTTTAAAGGGGCTCTTCTGTGTCAGTGTCCTGCCATGGGGGCAGGGTCCACTAAGACCTGTGGAAGTGGCAGCAACCGACTGAAGAAATATAATGTTAGAAACAATGGCAAAGAAAGAGACATGAGACAGAGAACAGAATTAAAGGAGGGAAGTCAAGGGTCCATTGACTGTTTGGGGGATTCCAGCAATGGCCCAGAGTGTTTGATCCATTCTGCTTCATAAATATTCATTTGCCCAGAGGGTAAGATGAGGGAGAGAACAAAGATCCAGCAGTTTCTTTGGGTGAGAATATCAGCCCCTATTGTATTTGTTTTTTAAGGGTTTGAGTAGACTTGAGAAATCTGAAATCTGAGCCTTATAATGAGACAGCATCCTGCTTGAGATCGCACACACAGATTTCTAAGGAGGTGTTAAACTCCATTACTTCCCTGTTTAGTAAAACACCACTGGTGTTAATCTCCTCTGAGGAATCAGGGAGAGGCAGGAATTTTCCTCCCATCACCACCACAGATGATCTTTCTCCAGCATAAGGGATTTAAGCTCTTCCACCCATATCTCAGGGTTTGAGCTACTCCCTTGGTTTCTGCCCAAGGAAATGCAAATATTCCAAATGGGTATCTGCTTTGCCTGTTTACTATGCAGGAAATGACCCAGTTAATGTATCTTTCTAGGTCTTTGCCATAGTCTCTTCTGTGGCCATTTTTCCTCAGAGTGCTCACAGACTCAGCCGAGGTGTTTAAAAGCTGTATCCCTAACAGGCTAGCATTTCAGAAAAGGCAGGTAGCTTGATAGCATTGGCTAGCTTAAATGTAAACTAGCTGACTTTTCTTTGTTCCAACTCACTCAGCTTATTGTTTAATATTCCTCTGTTTCTGGGGGTGCTCTCCCTTGCCAAGAATGAAGTCTTCGTTCTCCACCCTTCCTGCATACTAAAACAACAAAGGGGACTTGAACTTCTAGGGATATTAAAGGGGAGTAGATTGGTCAAACCCTTCAACTCCCTCTTCAACATCCCCTTTCCTAATGGCTAGGTGTTTGTTTTGCATACTGAGCCTTTGAATTTCATAAGTCTTTCGGAGCCACTGAAATGGCATGCATGAAGCTAATTTTATAAAATATTCTGATTTAGTTTGCATAACTGATTTATCCTCCAAATTTTGCTAAAGAAGTAGTTTTTCATCCTACAAACAAAATTGATGTCATGACATACAGGGTTGTGAATTCTGTATCAAGTGTTGATTTAGTTTCTATGGAAATGTGGGAGTTGAGAGCAAAGTATAGATTTTAAGGAGTAAACCTCAGTTTTCCAGGATTCATTATTTCCTGGATTGTAGGATTAAATAATTGGTTTCCTCTTCTCCTGACTGTTCTTAGTTGGTACTTTTCAGTTTGGGGGGAGGCAAAAATCACAGCTGTGAATTTGAACACCTTCAGGATTTGTTTTTCCCTTAAAGATGTAGGGTCCTATACATCAACCTGATGCTTTTCATTCTGCTTTTCTGCCCAGCACTACCAAACTGTTAAGGCTTCATCCAAAAGCCAAAGGACTAAAGTTTTTCAAGCTGTTAACCTTCTCTAGTAAAGACAGGGATATCATGGCATTCTACTCTGCACTAGTGCCATCCACAAGAGTTTTTGTTTTTTCCTTTTTTTTTTTTTTTTAAGTCCTTGGTGCACAAATCATGAACACATTTATGGCATTTTTGGATTCAATGTGTTGAATATAGGTACAAATTGGAATGCTTGCTCCCACTAATCAACATAGCCTTCACTTCATTTACCCAATTAAAACGTTTAGACATTTGTGTTCTTCACCTGATAGAACCAACTTGTACTTGCAATGTGCTCCATAGGTGTGGTTCCCCTACTAATCCTCCCTCTATCAATACAACCCTTTCCCTTCACCTCTCCCTCTCCTTTCCTCCTTCATCATAGGCTAAAGTTGTGGTTCATTTTTCATATGCAAGTGTGAGTCCTTATAAATTGGTTTCACAGTAGTACTGAGTACATTGGATTTTTTTTTTCTATTCCTGAGACACTTAACTAAGAAAAAATATTTTCTAGCTCCATCCCTGTAAACATAAAAGAGGTTAAGTCTAGATTTTAAGAACTTATTTGGAAAGAACATATGTTTTTATCTTTCCTTGCATGTCTTATTTTTCATGGCAGGCATCCATAGATATCCTCATTTTCTATTGCTTGACCTCCTTGGAGTTCCATGTACAGAGAATCTATTTGTTGTGATTGTTGTGACCACACAACCTTTTTAATCAAATAATTTTCATGAAGCTTTATAAGAAAGGAGGGGTTGGGGAATGTGAAAACAAGTTTTATATACACTTTATTGCTCAAACAATGTCTCTTGAACCAAGTGGTCAAGGTTAATATCTCCAGTGATGGCATGTGGATATCATGTACTTCTTGATATGTCATGTTAAAAGCAATTTACCTCCATGGTCCCCTCCCCCCCATAGAAAAACATAATTCTATTGCAATAATGAGAAAATCATCCAAGTAACACAAATTGAGAGTCATTCTACAACATCACTGACCAGTATACCTCAAAACTATAAAAGTAAAGAGGCAAAAACAGGGAAATACTGAGAAACTGTCATAGATCAATTTCCTTTCTTTTTCTTTTTTTGGCCCTGGTCACATGATTTATTTGTTATATTCATAAAAATAACATAAAATCATAATTAAAAATTCAAGTAATGCAGAAAAATGACAAGTACAAAGTTTTAAAGTACCCAAGCTTTTCATTCCTACTACAGAAAAGTGGGGACTATTTAGAAGTATAAATACATGTCACCATTTAAATGCCTTTTTTATTTATATTAAATCATAGCTGTGTACATTAATGCGATCATGGGGCACCATACACTGATTTTATAAATAGTTTGACACATTTTCATCACACTGGTTAACATAGCCTTCCTGACATTTTCTTAGTTATTGTATTAAGACAATTATATTCTACATTACTAAGTTTCACATGTACCCTTGTAAGATGCACTGGAGGTGTAATCCCACCAATCACCCATCCTCCGCCCCTCCTTCCCCTCTCTCTCAATTTCTAAGGAAACATGATAATTAAATGTACTATGGATACTTGATTAACTCCTAGGCCAGAAAAAGGACATTAATGGAAACCCAGTGATGTCTGAATAAAGTCAAGAACTTACTTTATTTGAAGAATAGTGTCCCAAGATTGTTTTCTTAGCTTTAAAAAATAGTCATGATATTGTAAAAGGATAACATTAGAGGAAAGTTAAAGTGGGTGAGAAGGATGCAGGGGCTCTCCAACTTATTTTTATAACTTTGCTTAAAATCTGCCATTATTTTAAAATTAAGATTATTTTCTTTCAAAATGGTGTGGAGTTTTGGCTTTTCTGATAATTGCTCTTGAAAAGCATTTCCTTGGGCTCCTTTTTCTCCTAAAGACAGCTTATTTGAGTGACATGGTCCCCAGCTTGCCCTCAGCAAGACAGAACTTTATGTCCTCCATCTTTGAGATAATCTTCCAATATGTCTTTACTTTCTTACCTTTAAGACAAACTTCTTTCCCTTCTGAATATTAGTATTATATTTTTCATAGTCTTAAGTGCTTTTACCAACAGAGAGCTAAAGTGTCTTTATAAACTCAAAGATAACCGTTCCTTTTAGAGCACTTTTGTTTTTTATCCTGTAAAATTGTATGATATTAAGAACTATGAAAGAAAATAACTCCTTGATTGTAGGATAGAGCAAGAGGAAGGGAAAACCTAAGAAGTTTACACAAATAAGAAGATTACAGAGTTTGCCCAACATAGTTGGTAATTTATTTTTTGAAGCAATGTATGCTATGTTGTCAAATTAGTGAACACCATAGAGCAACGAGAAGTAATGATCTAAAGCTGCAGGCAGTAATCCAGATACATTTCACAAATGTAATGTGGAATCAAAACAGCTAGGTCCAAAGTAGCATATACTGTATGATTATATTTACTGAAAGTACCAAGACAAGCAAACTATTCTCTGCTATGGAAAGTAGGAATGGTGACAACCACAGGCTGAATAGGAACATCAGTGGACCTTCCGTGGTGATTGTCTGTTTCATAATCTGGATGGTGGTCATGGAGGTGTGTTACACTTCAGCATTGTGCAGAATTCTCTATACATGTTATTTGTCAAATAAAAGTTACAAAATTACGAAGTCTCTTAAAATGAAAGATTTTTTAACTTCTTTGAATAAAGTGA
The DNA here is from genome assembly GCF_027406575.1 of Nycticebus coucang. Taxonomy (NCBI): domain Eukaryota; kingdom Metazoa; phylum Chordata; class Mammalia; order Primates; family Lorisidae; genus Nycticebus; species Nycticebus coucang. The sequence continues at coordinate 89,887,712 of NC_069785.1, forward strand.
GTGGGTATAAAGAATATGTCTCATATATTCTCAACACTGAATAAACCCGAGCTTTGACATGAACTCTGAAAATGTGGGCATTTTAAAAAAGAAAATGTAATAATTGATGAAAGATGGAGTTTGCATCATTAACTATTGGTTGACAAGATGCTATGTGCTTTCTGGTGGCCAGTTCTGAGATATTGCTTATGCAGAATGTTGCAAAGCCACAAAAATCAGAAAAAAATACAAATACTTCTGAAGTGGATTTTGTTGGATCAAGAAAATAACTAAGGTTTCCAATTTCTCTGAAGAGATTAGCGAGAAGGTTTCAGAGAAGACCAAATTGGTCTAAAGTTCATTTTATTTATAAGTTTAAGAATTAGGGTGGTGCCTGTGGCTCAAGAATTAGGGCGCCGGTCCCATATGCCAGAGGTGGAGGGTTCGAACCCAGCCCTGGCCAAAAGCCAAAAAAAAAAAGAATTAAATACAGCTGGAGAAAACTATTAATAAATAGCCATTTAATTGGAAATGAATTGAGCTTAAACAGGTTGTATTACTTGAAGGTAAGTTTTCTATGAACTCATTTGCTAAATTATAATTCTTCAGTATGTATTTAAATGTTGACATCTCTGAAAACATTTTGATTGCTGAGCCAAGATATTTTCGTCCATATGCCAAATTTTGCCTTCCCCTCTTTTATCTCGATATTAGGCATACTTTCCATCGTATGATGGTTTAAGCTACAAACACACTACAATTGAGATAACTAATCCAGTTTTACAGATGTGGGAAAAGCAAGTGTTGGATTATACATCAAGTATTCTTGGCACTGTAAGAGCTACCACCCTTGCTCATATAAAACCACTTGTAGAAACTCAGTGAAACAGAGGGTCTGTGTAGAATCCATAAAAAATAATTTACTATGATTAGAGTTGATTTTGAAATTTCTCCAAAAGGACATTTTCCCTTTGGGCATGTCCAGAACACAGTTATGCTGAGGTTACATCTTCCATGTGCAGCTATGTCAGTAACAGCAGGCTGTTTCTATTTTCAGCAGGATTGACAATCTTCAATATGCTAGCCTGAGTAGTTTGTGTGATTTTCTTCCTGTATTTTCTCTGATTGCAGTTCTTCACAGGAAAAAGACAAATGGCTTTCTCTTCTTCAGTGGTATGTTTTTCAGCATATATAGTTTTAATCTTTACGATGCAAGAAATGAATTCAAACTTTCCTGCAGAGATGTGCCCCAGATTGTTCTCTTAAGTAGAAATTGTTCATTTGTCCTGAAAATAAGGTACGGTATGGAGTATTTGGTAGCTACTACTCGCTATATATCTTCTTTCCTTACATGTTTGGCTTACTTTCTAGGAAGGAGACTATTACTGTTCAGAACATTAAGGTCTAGTTATTTTATGTCAACCAGAAAGTAGTCAAGAATATCCTCCCACCCTTCCTGTCACCTCCTGTCTTCTAATTGTGACTAACAGTTTCCTCAGTGTGTGTATTAAGTTCCCATATCTGGAGGGTTTTGGCTGAGTACCTCAAAAGCCAATTCTTTAGCCCTCCATTGTGTATACAGATTTCAATGGTAGATTTAGGCTCATCTGTCAGAACCATAGTTCTTCCCTCCTTCCTCTCCCCTTCTCCTCCCCAAGCAAGAGGTATTGAAGATTTGCACTCTGTCGGAGAGCAACATGAGAGGCAAAATGTCATGGCTTTGCTTTGCCCTTGCAAAGTATTACATATGCTTCTGTTGTTATCAGTATGGTGTGGACCTGTCCAGAGAAGGCAGGGAAGCTATAAGGATAAAATGTTACCTAGAGCTGCCTTAACCTGATTATGCTTCTTAAACCTCACTAGACATGGAGGCCCCTATTCTTTTATGCGCCTTAGTCCAACATCCCAATTTCTGTTTGTTTTCTTCCAACCTAGAAAGCGATCTGATTTTGCTGAGTCTTCTCTTATGTCTATAACCATGGCACATGAGGATATTGAATATATTAGCAAAGCAGATTGATTTTGAAAATAATCTCTCAGCAAATTCCATCTAACTCAGTGTTTGCATTTGATTAGGAACATCGATCTGGAAAAAGTCAAAGATGACCCAAAGAACATTCCCTTAAAAATCTACACTCAAGATGTTGCCAATTGTGTCCATGTAAGTGATTATCAGGCAGTACATTTAATTCCAGGTTTCTTCATAAATCACACTACTGGGGATAATGCACGTAAGAGAGACAGGCAGGCAGACAGGTGGACTGCGCGTGTGTAGCACAGGGAAAAATGCAATTTCCTAGGTGTATCTATGTCTTTGTATCTATGCAAAGCAAACTCTGGAGGACAGGAAGCAAGAGAAGCTTATCTTAGCTACAGTATTTGACATTTACACTCGGAAGGAACACCGCCTGTCAGAGGTCTCCTTAGTCCCTGTGCATGACTGTTTCCTGGATCTCATCAACAGCAGCTGCAGGGAATGGACGTAAAGTTATTTCCACAAAGAGCTATTTCCTATTATTTATTATTATTTCCTATTATTATAAAGAATTTTTTCCAAGTTGTCAATTCTGAAGTAAAAAGTGGTTTTGAAAAGTGTGTTTTTTGAGTTGTTATGGATTGAATTGTTCAGGTTAATAAGTGAATGATGTGGGAAAGGTGACATTTTTAGGGGATTAGGATTTTTCTGCCCCAATTTTTTGCAACATGGGTCAAATAAATATTGTTTAACTGTAGTTATAATATATAATTGATGACTGATTTTACTACAAAATCCAGGATGTTATCAATGATGAATTAGATGGAATTTTATGAATAATCTTCTGATACTATATCCTGTCATAGTTCACCACAGCTCTAGCACACAAAATGGTTTCATTTGTGGAAAACTATGTAGTGAAGAATGGTTATGTTTTGGCTAAAAAGCAAAACTTATTCAAATGTTCTGAACAAGACCCATTTGCCAGATATCATTTCTTGAGTGCAATACTCAAATTTTTAAGGCTCTAAAGTAAAGAGATTTTCTGTAGAAAAGTGGAAATAAATATATTGTTATTACCACCTGATCTGATTCAATTGTTATGGTGGTTTGTTATTGTCACAAGAGGATATTCAAGGAAAACCCCATAAATTATTTGAAACACTTTTTTAAAATGTGAGTTCTTGAGAAAGGAATGATGCTCCACTCTTCAGTTAGGAAAAGATGAAAGATATGGTGGGTCGGGTGCTCTGTTGATACCACTAGTCCCCTAGAGTGTCGTGGATGATTTGACACACTCTGTCCATTGCTCTGTGAAGCAGATTTCATGGCAAGCGTCTCTCTGCGGAGCTCTGCTTGCAGAGTGATTCCCCCACTTAGGAGCACTTGAAGGGGAAGTACTGTCTTCTTCCTTTAGCTGTGCACAACCTGTCAGTGAATACTGCTATTGTGCAACCAAATAGCACCTTATCCATTTGTGTTTGTTTGTTTGTTTGTTTTTGTTATTCATTAGCTAGAGAGCTCTGTCAGGTGAAATTCACTTTTTTAGTCAACCACAAAGGCATGTGGGCATGTACACTTTCTGTAAGTATGATTCTGAACATGTGTGCCAAGTAATAAGAAAAACTATTATTAAGTAGGTAATTGGGAAGATAGATGCTTCACTTTATAAAAAACTCCATAAGATAATTTCTTTAAATGGGTTGGATTTAGACTTAACAAAAAGCAGAAACCTTTATTAAAATCAATTCTTAATTCAAAGCCCAGTATTTAACATTCCTGTGACACGTCAGGCAAAAAAGTCTCTGGGTTGGGGCTTCCAATCTTTTTTCTTTTTTTTAATTAAATCATAGCTGTGTACATTAAGGTGATCATGGGGCACCCTACACTGGTTTTATAGAGCATTTGACATATTTTCATCACACTGGTTAACATAGCCTTCCTGGCATTTTCTTAGTTATTGTGTTAAGACATTTATATTCTACATTTACTAAGTTTCACATGTACCCTTGTAACATGCACTATAGGTGTAATCAAATCTTCCCTGTTGTGCTCTCATTCAATTTGGCATAATCCTTGACGATACCAAGATTCTGATTTGAAGTAGATACATTTCAAATCCTTTATATAAATAAAAATTTCTTAACAAACAACTTTAGAACCAATTTGTCATGTCAAGTAATTGGCTTATGGAAAAGAATTACTGTTAATGGAGAAATAAGTGATACATTATTTGTAGATTTTCCATAGCTTTATTATCATATCTTTAAAATATCATTATATTCTCATTTATGATACTTATTTGTACCTTTAAGGCCCTCTCTATCATGAACATAGCCCAAATAACTGATTTGTTGTAAAACTTATGTATATGGAAAAATATTTCTTTCCTTTATAACATATCATTTTTCTCGATTTGACTGTTGCCTTTTTGGAATTTTGCAAGGTCCAATGATATGCTTGAATTTTGCTGATTTTTTTTTTTTTACATCTCCTTTTTAAATAAGTGTTTCTTGCTTTTGTTTAGCATATACCTATGACAGACAGATCATAGACTCTATGGTAGAGTTGTTAATAGAACTGAGATATCTTAAATTTTCAATTCTTTCTATGAGAGGGATTGGCTATTGAAAGTAGCCACAGTGTTTGACACATAGAAAATTCTCAATAAAAATGTAAATATATTTTTGTGAACAGTTATTATTCATGTTTTGCCTAAACTGTCTTTAAGCCTTGCAAGGAAATAAAAGCCTGGACTGTAAAACCAGTACTCAGGAAAAGAATAAAGGTTCATCTTTCTCTGTACTTTCCCAATTACATTATGAGAAAACAAATATACAAATGAGGCAGTGTGGAGTTTTCCTTGTTTGTTGATTTTACTTTCAGAGCTGCATCCCTGTACTGTGCCAAAAATACATTTGGTATCCTATACTTGCTTAAGCTTTAATACTTTTGGGCCACGCAACTTTTAATTTCAGAGAAATATAATATTAAAAGGTACAATTTATAAGGGAATACATGTAAATTATTATCAATTTTGTTCTACTGAAGCTTGTGATTGACTCTTTTCATAAAAAATCAAGACTACTTCTTCAGTTGATTTAAAATCTTTATTCAGAGCCATGTTTCTCATTTCTTTTTTCCTACAGTATAAAACCATAAGAGTAAAGAACTCACACACCGCCAACGAAGTTGTGCAGATGGTTTTGTCAATTCTAAGAGTAACCGTAAGTTACTCTGCTGGATGATCTTAATTAGAAACACACTGATATTTTAAGTTCATAATAATCTTATCCCTTTCATCAGCAGACACCTGATTATTAAAGATACCATTACTTTGTCCCCTAAAATGTAGAAATTAAAATGAATAAGCTTTAATATTAGCTTAATACATGGTGGCATTCTTCCAGTCTTATTTTGGATTTGTGTAAACTGTGGTCAGAATGAGATTGGACTATAATTTTCAAAAATAATATGTACCTTGATTGTAATATGAGAGTTGTACAATATAATATTTTTATGTAAGATCCGTGTTGACAGAGTTTGAACTCCTTTTTCTCCTTCCTACATGACACTATATTTCTACTGCTCCTCCATGCAACTATCCTGTTATTTCTCCAAGGTTTAATCAGTCTTGGAAAGGCCAATTCTCAAGGATTTTCTCAGTGTACCATTTTACATAAAGTAACATTGGGGGACCACACATCCTGAGAATGAACTGGCTAGTACTTCTAATAAATCAGGAAAGAAAAAGACAAATTTTGTGTTAGACACTAGATTCAAAGAGCTGTAGTGTGTACACCATACTCCTTTCTGTTTTGCCTTTAGTTTTTGTCCCTTTCCATTTTCTGTGACACAGGCGAGTGTTTTGAAATTGTAGTAGTAGAGAAGATGAGAGTATTCAAAGATGAGGTAGAGGAAAGAGAACTGGAAGGTTTTCTCATTGTGTCTCTATCCATTATATAAACAGCATACAATGAAAGGGTACCTTTTGTTAAAGGGAATGAATTAAAAAAAAAAAGAAAGAAACTAAAGGAATGACTGTAAAAATGCCATTCCTCAAATGAGGCTCTCTGATATTAGAGCACACTAATGCTATTATATGACATAATGCACACCTAAGATACACCATGATATCATTATATGTATGTTGATTTGCTTGTTCGTGGTGCTATAGGAAGGCACAACTACATCAGGGACTTTACCAAAGCAATGCAAACATTGTAACCAAATTATTTATTACCCTCATTATCACACTGAAAAAAGAAAGACTAAACCATAGGACAACCAAAATTTTGGATAAGAAATCTGCTTTCTTTCTTACATGAGATTTGTAATATAGTTAAATGTATATGAACTGAGTAAAGCAGGCACCTCTGCATTGATTTTTATTCTGTACACCTATATTTAAGGGAGGAGATAGTTTCAGGAGTAGAAAGGAAGATGAATGACATGATTTATTTTCTTATCCGGCTCTTAACCTTTGAATAAAATGGTCAAGCTTTTCAGGAAAAATGTCTATTACTTTTAATAAGAATTGAGGATATTTGGTGATAGCTATTGAAGGGGATTTTTAGTTTGTCTTCAATAGATCGAAGGAAACAATAGATTGTGTTAGATTACTCTTCAAATTTATTTATTTTATTTTTTATTTAAAGTTTTTTTATTATTGTTAAGTCATATTTGTGTACATTAATGCGACCATGGGGCACCATACACTGGTTTTATAGACCATTTGACATATTTTCATATTCTTCTTAGGAAAGTATCTCAAGAATGGGAAAAAAAGTAACCAATGTACTCATCCATACTATGAAATGAATTTATGGCTTTCATATGAAAGCTATAACCCAGTTACACTCTTCATATATACATTAAAAATTTTAGCTAGGAGACATGGCAGGGACAATGTTACAAACTGAATGTTTTGTGGTTGCAAAGGGGAGTGGTTGTAAGATATTCATCAGAGCTAGAATTCTCCATTATAAAGGTAGGCCATGATTTTTAATCTGAATTTCAAGGCTAGGATATGAAATATTGCCAACAGATTTCTCTGTTCTAGCTTTATTGGAACCATTTTTATTTTATCCTTCCTAGATGATTCAGCAAAATCTGATGAATTAGTATAATGTTTTTTCAAGTGGAGTTCACAGTGCTATTGGGTCCTAACTGTAACAGTGAATGATTGTACTGTTTTCCGTGACTACTAGGGTTATTTTCTAGGTAGAATTCTTGTTCTTTTCTGTCCTCAGTGCTGGACTTAACCAAACTCAAGCCAGTGGAAACTGTGCCAGCTACCTATCTTCTCAAAGCCTGTTGGTCATTCTTCTGCTCAGAAGTAGCTGAGCTAATAATCAGCATTTGCCTTTTTACTTTGTCATCACAGACACAGCAGCATTTGTGTCTTTCTGGATAACAAGGTTGTCTTTTCAGGGCTGTACTGGATGTCCAGTATTCTCTGAGAAGTTTCAAGATTAAAGAAGTCCAGGCTTTCAAGAGGAAATTCACCTTTTAGAAACAGGAAGTTTGTTCTTTTATTGTTAGTGAGCCGACCTCCAATTTGACATTTTATGGCCTGTCTATACAATGAGGGACTGACTCCACTGCAGCTCATGGATCCTGAGCCATCACTGGATGGAGAAAAGCAGGATTCCTGAGTTCTTTACTGGGGGCTTGGAAAGAGACACTAGTTCTAGGAATCAGCATTCACATCTTCAGAATCCATCTCTTCAACGTGATAAGAATTTATAGTATCCATAATTTTCCTTTTGCAAAGCATACAATGTCAAAACTACGTCCTCATTTACTCCCCAAATTTGAAAGATTTATTATAACTTTGAATTCTTTTATCTCCAAGGGCTCAGACACAGATTACCAGTTGTGGGTAAATTCTGGAAAGAAAAAGGAAGGATATCCCCTTGTTGGTAAGGGTTTGCAAAAGTTCTTTATTTGACATTTTAATTGTAATGTGACTTGCTCCCATCCCTTGCAGATTACCAGCTTCCTATTTTGATAAATGAGTTTGTTTTATTGCTGTTATGGAAAACTCCTTGTGCTCCATTTGCTGAATGTTGCTGTAGTAATTGATAGGAATGGAACATTGCATTTTGTGCCTATGCCAGGTGGAAAGGAAGAGTTAGTGTTCAGGGAATTACATTCATTAATAAGAGAGGAATAGAAGGGAACTTAATCTCTGCAGTTTAAAATGTCAAAGCACAATGGTATTTGAGGATGACACTAAGAGAATGCAATCACTTAAAGTGTGACAACCACAATCTCATTGTAGTCAGGTGACTAGGATTTAGTTTGTCTTGTATGTAAATTTCTTTTTGTATCTGTTTATTGTGTTTCTAATGCCCTGATCTTTTCATTCTGATCATTACCTGGGAAAAGCAGCCTCAAAGGGAAGCAGTAAGAGGAAAGCCTAAATCAAGCCAGTTCCATTACTCTTGAGTGACTAATTATGCAACCAGTAAAGAGTCATTAAAACTCTTTCACAGACAGACATTATATGGTAGATAATAGTAAAGATAGTGATGCTTGACATAGTGTAATGTTCCTTGTTCCTTTTGTTTATGTAACTTTAGCCACTAATGGTTCCTTTTTGGACCCTTATTATACTAGTGTGAGAGGTAGAGTAAATGTCTGGTTAATGTCAAAGAAAAAACAAGAATACCTTTCAATGTTTTCAGATCCAAACACAGGAAGGCTCAACATTATGCAACTCCCCAAATCATCTCCATATTTATTCCAAACAAGGTAGCCTTAAGGTACTAATTGCTCTTCAAACTACTATGGAAGGACCACCAGCCTTATGCAGGCATCTCTAACTGCAAGCATGCAAATGATCATTTAGTCAACAAAAGGGTTCTTTCAAACAAAAGTTCCAGGAGTAAGGGCAGTATGTTCTGTTTGTAGCACACCTGGTGACAGCACCAGTCAGTCTGAAATGTACATTTAGATTTTTCTGTGTAGGACACGAATACCCATACGGAATACTGATTTGTCACCTTCGAGACAGTGAACTCATGAGAACAGGACCAAAGGGCACGACCAGCACTTTGACCTTCCAAGAACTCTCCCTTGTGGAAGAGATCCCTCCAGAAATACAGTGCCGTTTCAGCCTCAAGCCAAAATGTCGGGCTGCAGCTCAGCAACACCGAGGTGAGTTGCTCCTCTTCTTTCATAGAGTCCTCTTTCAGGAAGCAGTAAGAGGAAAGCCTAAATCAAGCCAGTTCAAGCCTAAATCAATCAGGTCATTTCGCAACACATATTTAGTACAAAGACAAAGACTCAGACATCTCCTTAGATCACATCAGGTACATTTTTCTTTCAAATATACTATAGTTTTTAAAGGAAAGATGAAGTTTAAGCACAGGACAGTTTTACACATCTGCAATAGGCATTCCTGGCTTATAACAAGGAGTTCATGGCAATATGATCTTTCCCTTCTTTCTTCACCGTTCTGTTCCCTTTCCCTCGTGCCTACTGCAGAGTCCAAGGCACTAAGTAAATTCTGCAGTGCTTCTATGCCTACTTGTACCGTGATACACACCTACTGTGTGTTCCCCCGAGTGGTCACGTTCTCACAGGAGGCTGTCAGTGATGGGTACTAGAAGATTGTGGTGCCCAACCTGGCCCCTTGTACTGATAATTACGTGGAGGCTAAGATGAGTCTTCCACAGAAGTCTCTTCTAAGCCTAATAATCTAGTAGGGATTGACAATGTACATCATCCAAAGTTGAGAATGCTAAAAGTGATATTCAACATACCAACATCCTAATTTATCCTAGTCTATATATGAGCCATAAACCTTCAGTCTGAAAGTAAGATTCTATCAGAAACAGAAGAAAGTAGTAACAGAAAAATATGAGTGGGAGGGTAGAATATCGATGCTGAATTTCTGCAGTCCTTTGTCGGTTTGAAGTAACTAGGCTATCCAGTGAACAGCGACATTGCATTTTACAAATGAGCAAACTCAGGTTCAAGGAATATGAAGTTTAAACACAAGGCATGAAGCACTTCCTGCCATGTGACAGATTACAATCATCAACTGGGCTTCAGGTGAAATTCAGAAGTTCTTTATCTCTCTAATATCCAAAGTATGTGGCATTAACAAAAACATTTCTCACAGTGAGTTAACCTTATCGTAGAATAACCCTACTTTAATAAAAAGCCATATTCTATCCACATTTAGAGAAAACAGATTATATCAGAAGTCATTATAAAGGCTTTTCTTGCTTTAAGTGGGAATATACACCAGAGGCCTTTTAAACAGTACCTCCTCTAGCACATTTAAAATGTTTAATTTATGATTTTATTATTGGGCTACATTATTTATAGTTTCTGAAATAATTGCAACAGCAATGTGAATCTAATTTCCTGTTCCCCCCCCACGTTTTTAACATTTTATTGGACAAAGAGCATTGTAAGTGCCCTCTCTTCTCTTCACCCAGATGTCATTCCCTGACTTATTCCTTATGGAAAGACTGGATTCCTTCTGCCTCCTTTTCAACCTACTGAGCTCTACCATTTTCTACACCCATTAGTTCCCTCATGTTGTTTATTTTATCTGACAGAGCAGTTATTTATTTCTCACTTGTGTGAAGTACAAATGTAGATGTCTTGGGGAAGATGTAGAAAGACATCTGTCCTCTTCAACCAGTCTCTTCTTTCATAAATCACAAGGTCCAGGTGGCCCCTTGAATTACTGAGTGAGCCTCTCCCATCTTTCATTCCCTCCTTAGCCAACTTGAGTTCTAATATTATCATGAGACTCTATGTCTTCCAGATAATCTGTATTTTCTTGACTTGCTTTCCTAATTATTTGCTGGAAATATGCTATGTCTGGTTAAAGTCTAAGCACCGCTAGAAGAAATTATACAATATCAGGGTAGCTTGGTATCACTAAAGGCCAATTTTAGTTGAACACTCCACTGGGTATTCTTAGTTTGATTTCTCTGAGGCAGTTTCCGACTACTTGAATCGACTTCATTATACACATCCCCACACACATGCACATCCAACTCCTGCCTCTTTCTTTCTTTCTTTTTTACAGACAGACTTTCACTTTTTCATCCTTGGTAGAGTGCGGTAGCATCACAGCTCACATCAACCTCCAGCTCTTGGGCTTAGGTGTTTCTCTTGCCTCAGCCTCTTGAGTAGCTGGGAACACAGGTGCTTTCCAAACACCCAGCTACCTGCCACTTTCTATTGATGGTCTGACTTCATGCTGTATGTTTCACTTAAGCGATGGGTAAATCAGTAGATCAGCTATCACGGACGTCCTCATCTTGCGGACTTCAGCTATATTTACATTCATTGAATTTGCACTATCCATCCTTTTTTATTGATGGCATATTGGGTTTTTGGACCATTAGCTTTTTTCCTATCATTCTTGGGTCATTTTGTATTATTAGGTCATTTGATGACATATTATAGAGATACTATGGTTTTTCATCCATGAAATTGTGAGCTCAAAGAAGGCAGAGGTTTCGGTCTTTTTGTTCACTTCTATATTTCAAATACCTAGAACAGTGCCTGACACATACAAGTAAGGACTTACTGATTGAATGAAAAAATTCATAGACCTGCCATATGCTCACAAGACACACAAAGAAAATAGCTAGCCTCAGAAGAGTAGTCTTTCCTACTCCTCTACCTTAATACCTATGTTGTCCAAAACTACCTTTTTAGATCCCTTGTCAGTTTTAGTTTAATGAGTTTGACTAATAACTGGGGGTCAGGGACTGTAGGAGTTTTTCTCAGGTTTGTTGATGATTTGCTAAATTGACAGCATCCTCTCTTTGGTTCTCTCTCTTGGAAATTAGGATAATAGTGACCACACATTAGGTGATTGATGCTAAATGGGTTCAGGGATGGAATATTTATAGACCGATGTTGCCAAGGTCTCCCAGAGGATCACATCTCCTGTGCAACTGCAAAACCATACAGCCACTTACACATTATTTAATATAGAGCCATTGGGTAGAGAATGCTTTATAGAACACAATTTGAATCAAAGTCGGCAAAGTTTTCCGTGTAGAACTAGCTAGTAAAACTGCAGGTCAATACAAAATATCAAAGCTATTTTACCTAAATACTTACACAATTCTTTGCTTGATGGAATTTAAAATATATTAACCATTTTGTGCAACTTTTTATAGCACGGGTCTACAAATGAGAAGTGAATGCTTGTGAGATAGCGTTTCAATGTTGATCTAATCATCAACACTGATGGCAAATCATCTCATCTGTAATGAGTTTTTGAAATCTCATCTTGCAAACATCTTTCACCCATAGGAATTGCCAAATACTGATATCATTTTACAAGAATTGACCATTAGTTGAGCATGTTTCTCTCTTGGATTGTAGAATTTTGTTAGATTCCTCATTTAATATTTGTCTTTTAGCATAAAATCACCTGTTCCTCGCATCTCCTTTCCCTGTCATTGCAGGGTTCTCTTTCGTGTTTTCCACTTTTGAGAAAATTGGAGATTTTCTTCCTTTGGGGATTTAGATGGCCAGAATAAATTTCCTAAATAAAGTTGTAATTTTTATGATTATTGTCATGTAAGCATGAAGTTTTAAGGCTTGTTTAATATTCAGTAGCCTTATTTAAACATGAAAGCAAACACTACTCTCAATCTTACCAGATTTATTCAAGGAATCTAGATTCACATGAATTCAGTTAGCTGAATGATGTTTATAGTAACAGCAATTTGTTATCAAATGTTGATAATGAGAAAGGAAAGGCTATGCATTAGAAACTATGCAAGATAGTAAATGTTACTGAATGCTTTTCTCAGTCCCAGAGGCAACCTGAACTCTCAGAACAGATACCGTATACCACAAAGATATTTAAGATAAAGAAAAGGATTCAATTTCCACTTTATCTTCTGTCAACATTCACGCTATCACTGCCATAGAAGTTATCAGAGCATTCTTCCTAAAAAGTTTGTGAAAGCTAAAGAAGATCAACTCTGACAGTTGTAGAAAGAACAAAATGAGGTTAACTATGAGCTAACCAGACTGAATACAACTATTAAACATACACATTAATGTACATATGAAAACAGACATTTACACAGATTGACATTGCTGCAGACACAGGAACCCCTCATTGTATTTGAGAAGATTTTGTTTTCTACTTTTGGAAAAGGTAGATTTTAGGAATATTAAGGCAGGAGGAAAGCACTTTAGATTTGCAGTTTTCATATTCCTTCCTGTCTGCATTCCTCTTGAAGGCTGTGAAATCCAATGGATGCTGAGGGGAAGTCCTCTTATGAGGAGGAGAAGATTCCTATCTTGACAGCTGAAAGATTGCTGTGACACATGCCCTGGGCAAAGTAGTACTTTTTAGACATATTTCAAATAATCCTATCATTAAGCCTCTGAAGAATTGCTTTAATAATGAGGAATGAGGGTAAGTCGATTGCCCAAACAAGTTTCTGAATCAGGAGTCTATGTGGATTCCTTACCCCAGAGGCAAAGAGCTACACACCAGAGTATATGAATACGGTGATGCACTTACTGCATCCCAAGAAAGGGAAGTGCAGATGATCTGGCAGAATGATGTTAAAACCATCTACCAAAATGACATTAATATGTTTATCTTTTCACTACTTGGCTTAAAGTATTTGATTTAAATAGGTTATTCTGAGGATATGAAATGCTAAGACACATTATCAAGTCTTCTGAACAATATGGAAGACTTTCTTAAGATTAGCATTTGACACTGCTGGCTATGTCCTGCACCAAAAGACCTTCTCCTTCACTGTTTCATTATCAGAGAATGGTGGTAGCTAAAGATCTTCTCTGGGTAGCTTTGTTTGGTGTCATAAAGAAGAATGTCACACAGCCAGAGTTTCATGACTGATTTTCTTTCGTTCTTACTGGCGAAATAGGGCCCACCCATGACTGGGGACAGCCTCGTCATATGGCTCCTCACACTTTCGTTCCAAGAACCATAATTGCAGGCTAGTTTGAATCTGCTCTACAAATGCAAGCTTCAAGGGTCATCCAGAGCTTTGGGCAGGATGTACTCACAATGTTTGTCTTTTTCAGTATCTGGTGTTCTCTTTCTGGGGTCCCCTCTCCCTTTGCATCTGGTGTGGGTACCTCTGCTTTGCTTCACTAGATCTTCAAGCCTGCAAGAGAAGAGGTCTCTCTCTGCATTTTATTCACTCTCACTACCCTGAGGCCTGCCTTCAGACTAAAACCTCTAGAAATGTAATATACGTCCAGTGATATCACATTCCCCTGTCTAGGTGTCAAACTTATACCTCTAGTTCTACGTTGTCTGGGTCACTTTACTGCCTTCCAGTGAGTTGATTTGTGTTTGTTTTCCAGAGCGTGCACTTGTTACCTGTTTCTATGTGTCGTGGGGAAGTAGCAGGGCTTACCCACTTTTCCAGGAAGTGGCACCTCAAGAGAGCTATCTTTTTATGTATCAAATCTTGTGCATATCTTCTAGGTTTCAGATAAAATAAAATTTGGCACAGATGATACCAAAAACACTTTTATATTATGGCATCCCAAAATTATATCTTCCAGTTGACTTTTCTTCCTTCTGCCTATTTTGTTTATGCTGTATATTTCTAATAAAGTTTCACTTCCTTTCTAGTTTTGTTCAATAGTAACTTCTTGAGTATTTCTTCTATGCAAGACACTATGGTAGATTCTCTATCAGTCGAAATCTTGTCCATTCCAAATACAGATCACATGCAAATGCCTTCAAGATTGTGCTTCTGTGTGCTACTGGGTAGTGGTGATACACGTCCCTCTGAATGCCTTTGGTAGTGGGTTCTTCCCTTATGAAAATTTATTTGTTCCTATGTTTGCTTTTATTCCCACCATGATTAGTCTCCTTTTCTGTGAAATAAAAAACTTCATTTATAAGGGCAAGTCTCAAGTTTGCATCCATTCTTGCTTCCTGAAACATACTTTTTAATGTTGGTAACTGAAAAGAAACATGAAAGTATTTGTAGTATCAAAGGAAGTAAAAAAATTGTAGGACGTTAACTTCCTGTCTGTGTTCTTAATAGTAGAGTGGGACATCAGGTAACAAAACACTCTTTCAGTGGAACATCTTAGCAGAAATAACTTATCTCCTCCTTCCCTTCCTCTTCCTCTTATTCTTTATTCTCTTCCCATTCATTTTGTCTTTCTCTTCCTTCAATTCTTTGTTCCCTTCATCTTGTCCTTCCCAAGTTCTCTTCTCACTTTCTTTTTCCCATTATTTATTTATGATCAAATTCAAACCTTTTCACATGCTTAGTCCTCACTTAAATGGGAAAATATGTGTGTTTATATGCAACACTTTTTGTTTTAAGTTTTTTCAGCCGGAAGGAAAACTTTTCTTTCACCTTTGACAATTTACCACCAAAACTCAAGTAAACAGAATGATGATGTTTCTGAAATAAACAGGAAACCCAAATATTTGATTATGTTTTCTATGAGCCTTCTTTCATTTATACACGATTGTAATGTAACCTGAGAGTTTGACTAGTCAACGACAAAAGATCTAGGAAAGTTTTTCTGTCTTTGAGCCTTTGTAGCAAACATACTTCCAAATGGAAACTGTGGTACTAAGGGAAAGTGAGATGAACTAGTTTTCCTAATGATATCCAATTCCATTGTTAGATTTGGATCACATGATATCTACAAGAACATGTATCATCAACTGGGCCTGCTGCTGTCATTCTGGCACTGAACTGGAGAACTCACCTGTGTCACCATCATCTTCTTCTCCTGCCCCAGGGAAGTTCTTCGGAGTTGCCCTGCCAAACATTTGCGACTATGGCGATATTCCTTTACCTCTCTACGTAAGGCTCATTTTCATAGTAAAATAATGGAAGGGGATTTGGCAAGCAAGGGTTCTGGGAGAGAAATCTTTCCCCAAATGGATAAAGTGTAAAAACTCTTAGTTTTGTCTAAGGATCTGTATTAATAATAATTTTGAGTATAAAAATCTGATGTAGGACAGTGCCTGTGGCTCAGTGAGTAGAGCGCCGGCCCTTATACCGAAGTGGCAGGTTCAAACCTGGCCCCAGCCAATAAATGGAAAAAAAGCTGTTGTAAATGTTGTAGGAGGCCACACCTCGTGGCTTACAATGTAATCCTAACACTTTGGGAGGGTTCGGCAAGTGGATTGATGGATTAAGGAGTTTGAGACCAGCCTCAGGAAGACTTAGAACTTGTGTTTACTAAAAATTGAAAAACTGAGGCAAGAGGATTCCCTCAGCCTAGGAGTTTGATGTTGCTAAGAACTATGAAGCTGTAATACTCTACTGAGGGTGAGAAAGGGAGACTCTGTGTTCAAAAAGAAAATCTTGGGCGGCGCCTGTGGCTCAGTGAGTTGGGCGCCTGCCCCTAATTTCAAGGGTGGCAGGTTCGAACCCAGCCCCAGCCAAACTGCAACAACAGCAAAAAAAAATTGCCGGGCATTGTAGTCGTTGTAGTACCAGCTGCTTGGGAGGCTGAGGCAAGAGAATCGCGTAAGCCAAAGAGTTAGAGGTTGCTGTGAGCCGTGTGATGTCAACGCACTCTACCCGAGGGCGGTACAGTGAGGCTCTGTCTCTACAAAAAAAAAAGAAAGAAAGAAAGAAAGAAAATATGATTTAAATACTGGAAATTCATGAGGAAGACATAATATGAAAAGATAATCTAGTCAACTGACCACAAGAAAGAGTCACATAAACTTGCTTGTGTTAATGAGTTGACTCTGTAGACAGAGATGTTTCATTATCCCTCAGAAATCCTTTCATGAACTCTTATGGTTGTCAAATTCTTCTATTATCACATTAGGAGCAGTGACTACTGAATCTTATTCTTAAGACTGAAGACATTTTTATTTGTATTTCAAGTGACTATAAAAGTACGGTCTCTCGAAATTATACTTTGAACACAAAATGGGTGAAATGAAAGCCCCTGAGTTTATATTCTCTGCAATGGATACATGAAGTGGATCACTGCTAAAAACAAAGGAGTGACCCATGAGCACTGTGCTACACGAATGGCATGGCATGCCACATTGCACAGCTATGAGTGCTGGGCACTAGTCAAGCCACTAGGCGTTGGCTCTCACAAGACATTTAAGGGGCAGTTATTATCAGATCATACTCCCTACATAAGAAATGTTCTGGAACCTCCAAACTTTACCCTAGGTTCCATAGTACATAACATAGAATAATTATGTTTTGAATCTCATGGATTGCTTTTCTCCAAAGCCATTCTCTTCCTCCAGTACAAGTAGAAGACGGAAAGAAAACTAGAACACCTTTCAAATACTGTCAGCAATTTTTAGGAATACAACACATTCTTGTTAACTGAGGTCTCCTTGCTAGACAGTAGCTCCCCTGAATTTAATGTTCCCATCTAACTAAAATGTTGTACCTTTGGACCAAAAATCCCCCTAACCTCACTACCACTCTTACCCTGGTAACTACCATTCTGCTCTCAAAAGAAATTGAGTTTAATCCTTCTAGCCGTTGTCTGGATCTAGTCCTACAGTGCCTTTATCTTAGCACATCCCAGACTCTGGGGGCCAAAGGGGGCATGTACCTGTCCCCTTGTTCATGGAGATGAAGTGCCTTTTTTTGTCTTTGCTTCCCCATAGGATGTTCTTTTTTTCCTCAACGCCAAGGGACCCCTGACGGCTGGCATCTTCTGGGTCCCTGGTGACAGTGACTCCTGCAAAGACATTATTGAAAAACTGGATGCAGGAGTTGAAATTGATCTTGGGCGTGAAAATCCCTATGTCTTAGCATGTGTGCTAAAGGTAGGAAAAATCCTCTGTCACCCCCCGTGTAGCTCTGAAGCAGCATATTTCTTTTCTTTGTTACCTTATGAAAATTATTCTTGTCTGTAAAGACCTATAGCAAACTGAAAATCAAATATGTATGAAAAAAATTTATCATAAAGGAACCTTAGACCTTAAAAGCCACCACCAATGATAAGACATATCAAATATGCTTTTTAAATTTTCATCTCACAATAACCCATCTTTACTTCTGCTACTCCTACACCATGTACAAAACACAATCTTATTCAAATCTAAAATAATCCAAACCCACTCACAGGTGTTGCAAAAACGAACACCTTGCTTATGATGATGTCTCCACTATCGCACTCTCTTCCTGGTGAAGGCAAAGATTTCAAAATTAATCTGGGGTGAAACTTTTTTTTTTTTTGTAGAGACAGAGTCTCACTGTACCGCCCTGGGGTAGAGTGCCGTGGCATCACACGGCTCACAGCAACCTCTAACTCTTGGGCTTACCTGATTCTCTTGCCTCAGCCTCCCCAGCAGCTGGGACTACAGGCGCCCGCCACAACGCCCGGCTATTTTTTTGTTGCAGTTTGGCCGGGGCTGGGTTTGAACCCGCCACCCTCGGCATATGGGGCCGGCGCCCAGCTCACTGAGCCACAGGCGCCGCCCTTGGGTGAAACTTTTGAAAATAGATACAGAATTGTACCTTAATACAGAAATATTCTTCTACAAACACAAGCCAAAAATTGCTGAGATCACTGACAATTTCTTTCATGTACATAGTTATCATGCAAATATCTTCTTCATACTTTCTCCCCTGTTTCTTTTTCCCTTGAATGCTGAGTCAGAATGTTTTGAAAATTTGGGTTTTCTTTTACCTTTATGACATTTCGTATTCTATATGGTTCTTTTGCTTCAATCATGATTAGTGAAAACTTTATAACCTCATAATTAGATTTGGGACTTAATCATTCTGCCCCACAATCTCCGAAATGCCATATATTTATTTTTTGGTTTATTTTTAATTTATTTTTATTTTTTATTGTTAAATCATAGCTGTGTACATTAATGTGATCATGGGACACCATACACTGGTTTTATAGACCATTTGACATGTTTTCATGACACTGGTTAACATAGTCTTCCTGGCATTTTCTCAGTTATTGTGTTAAGACATTCATATTCTTCATTCACTAAGTTTCAGATGTACCCTTGTAATAGGTTTAATCCCACCAATCACCCTCCCTCCACAAATCCTCCCCTTCCCATCCCTCTCTCTTCCCCTTCCCTATATTCTTAGTCTATAACTGGGTTATAGCTTTCATATGAAAGCCATAAATTAGTTTCATAGTAAGGCTAAGTATATTGGATACTTTTTCTTCCATTCTTGAGATACTTGAATAAGAAGAATATGTTCCAGCTCCATCCATGTAAACATGAAAAAGGTAAAGTCTCCATCTTTCTTTAAGGCTGCATAATATTCCATGGTGTACATATACCACAATTTATTAATCCATTCGTGGATCGATGGGCACTTGGGCTTTTTCCATGACTTAGCAATTATGAATTGGGCTGCAATAAACATTCTGGTATAGATATCTTTGTTATGATGTGATTTTTGGTCTTCTGGGTATATGCCTGGTAGAGGAATTATAGGATTGAATGGCAGGTCTATTTTTAGATCTCTAAGTGTTCTCCAAATATCTTTCCAAAAGGAATGTATTAATTTGCACTCCCACCAGGAATGCAGAAGTGTTCCCTTTCTCCACATCCATGCCCACATCTCTGGTCTTGGGATTTTGTGATATGGGATAATCTCACTGGAGTTAGATGATATCTCAAAGTAGTTTTGATTTGCATTTTTCTGATGATTAAGGATGATAAGCATTTTTTCATATGTCTGTAGGCCATGTGCCTGTCTTCTTCAGAGAAGTTTCTCTTCAAGTCCCTTGCCAGGCCTGTGATGGGATCACTTGTTCTTTTCTTACTTATACGTTTGAGTTCTCTGTGGATTCTGGTTATTAAACCTTTGTAGAAAACATAACAAGCAAATATCTTCTCCTATTCTGAGGGCTGTCTGCTTGCTTTACTTACTGTGTTCTTGGCTGTGCAGAAGCTTTTTAGTTTGATCAGGTCCCAGTAGTGTATTTCTGTATCTTCTTCAAATGCCCGGGGTGTCCTCCTCATAAAATACTCACCCAGACAGATTTCTTCAAAAGTTTTCCCTGCACTCTCTTCTAGTATTTTTATAGTTTCATGTCTTAAGTTTTAATCTTTAATCCAGTGAGAGTCTGTCTTAGTTAATGGTGAAAGGTGTGGGTCCAGTTTCAGTCTTCTACAGGTTGCCAGCTAGTTTACCCAGCACCATTTGTTAAACAGGGAATCTTTTCCCCACTAAATGTTTTTAATTGGCTTTTCAAAGATCAAATAATGCTAAGTAGCTGGGTTCATCTCTTGGTTCTCTATTCTGTTCCATACATTTACCTCTCTGTTTTTGTGCCAGTTCCATGCTGTTTTGATCACTATCAATTTATAGTATAGTCTGAGGTTCGGTAGCATGAGTCCTCATGCTTTGTTTTTATTTCTGATTAACGTCTTGGCTATTCGAGGTTTTTTTCTGATTCCATATAAAATTAAGTATTATTTTTTTCAAGGTCTTTAAAGTATGATAATGTAGCTTTAATAGGGATTGCATTAAAATTGTATATTGCTTTGGGTAGTATGGACATTTTAACAATTTTGATTCTTCCCAGCCAGGGGCCTGGTATGTTTTTCCATTTGTTAACATTTTCGGCTATTTATTTTCTTAGAGTTTCATAGTTCTCTTTATAGAGATCTTTCACGTCCTTTGTTAGATAAACTCCCAAATATTTCATCTTTTTTGGCACTACTGTGAATGGAATAGAGTACTTAACTGTTTTTTCATTTTGACTATTGTTGATATATATAAAGGCTACTGATTTATGAATGTTAATTTTGTAATCTGAGACACTCCTGTATTCCTTCATTATTTCTAAGAGTTTTGTAGTAGAATCCTGGTGTTTTCCATATAGACAATCATATCATCTGCAAAGAGTGAACGTTTGATCTCTTCTGACCCTACATGGATACCCTTGATTGCCTTTTCTTCCTTAACTACAATGGTTAAACTTCCATTACAATGTTAAAGAGCAATGGAGACAATGGGTAGCCTTGTCTGGTTCCTGATCTGAGTGGAAATGATTTCAATTTAACTCCATTCAATACGATATTGGCTGTGTGTATGCTGTAGATGGCCTCTATCAGTTTAAGAAATGTCCCTGCTATATTAATTTTATTTTATTTATTTATTTATTTATTTTTATTAAACCATAGCTGTGTACATTAGTGTGATCATGGGGCACCATACACTTGGTTCATAGATCGTTTGACACATTTTCATCACATTAGTTAATATAGCTTTTGTAGCATTTTCTTAGTTATTTTGCTAAGAAAATGGACCTTTACATTCCACATTTACTAGGATTTACATATACCCCTGTAAGATGCACTGCAGGTGTAATCCCATTAATGCCCCTCCTTCCCCCTCCCTCCCCCCTCCCTCCCCTCCCTTTCCCCTTTCTAATTTTCTTAAGTGTTCTGATCATGAAGGAATGCTGGATATTATCTAAAGCTTTTCTGCATCAATTGAGAGAATTATATGTTCTTTGTTTTTTTAATTTGTTTAATGTGCTGAATTATACTTATAGTTTTAAGTATATTGAACCATCCTTGAGACCCTGGGAGAAAAGCAAATTGATCATGATATATAATTTGTTAGATGTGTTGCTGGATTCTGTTTGTTAGGATCTTGTTGAATATTTTTGCATCTATATTTATTAGTGATATTGGTCTATAATTTTCTTTTCTTGTTGGGTCTTCTTCTGGCTTGGGGATCAGGGTGATTTTTGCTTCATAGAATGTGTTGGGTAGTCTTCATTCTTTTTCTATATTTTGGAACAGGATGAGTAATATAGATACTACTTCCTCTTTAAAGGTTTGGTAGAATTTTGATGTGAAGCCATCTGGTCCCGGGCTTTTCATTTTAGGGAGATGTTGTATAGTTGATGCTATTTCAGAACTTGATATAGGGCTGTTCAACATTTCCACTTCATTCTGGCTAAATTGTGCAAGGTGAGGTGCTTCCAAGTATTTTTCAATTTGCTTCAGATTTTCATATTTCTGAGAATAAAGTTTCTTGTAATATTCATTAAGGATTTTTTGAATTTCTGAGGAGTCTATGGTTATTTCCTCTTAGTCATTTCTGATTAACGAAATTAGAGATTTTACTCTTTTCTTCCTGGTTAGGTTAGTCAAAGGTTTATCTGTTTTATTGACATTTTCAAAAAAACAACTTTTTGATTTATTGATCTGTTGTATAATTCTTTTTTTTTTTCAATTTCATTTAATTCTGCTGTAATTTTGGTTATTTCTTTTCTTCTACTGGGTTTTGGGTTGGAATGTTCTTCCTTTTCCAGTTACTTGAGATGTCTCATTAAGTTGTTAACTTCCTCTCTTTTCGTTCTCTTGGGGAAAGCTCGCAGTGCTATAAATTTCCCTCTTAGGACTGCCTTTGCAGCATTCCAGACGTTCTGATAATTTATGTCTTCATTGTAGTTTGTTTTAAAAATTTCAGGTTATCCTTCTTAATCTCATCTATGACCCAGCTATCATTCAGCATAAAGTTATTTAACTTCAATGTTTTTGTATGAATATGCAGATTCCTGCTGTTACTGAGTCCAACTTTTATTCCATGGTGGTCTGAGAAGATGCAAAGAATAATTTCTATTCCTTTAAATTTACTGAGGTTAGACTTGTGACCGAAGATGCGATCGATTTTGGAGTATGTCCCGTGGGCTGATGAGAAGTATGTGTATTCAGTTTTGTTGTGATGAAATATTTGTAGATGTCTGCTAAATCCAAATGTTGGTTAGGTTTAATTTTAAAATTTCTTTGCTCAGCTTCTTATTGGAGGATCTATCCAACAATGTCAAAAGAGTGTTGAAATCTCCGACATTATGGAGCTGGAGGAAATCAAGTTGCTCGTGTCTGTTAGTGTTTCACTTATAAGTTGAGGCTCATTCTGGTTGGGTGCTTAAATATTAATAATTGAAATCTCATCATATTGAGTATTACCCTTAACAAATATGAAGTGACCATTCTTATCCTTCCTTACATTTGTTGGTTTAAAGCCTATCGTATCTGCTAATAGAATTGCAACACCTGCTTTTTTCTGATTACCATTTGCCTGAAATATGGACGACCATCATTTCACCCTGAGTCTATATTTATCTTTTAAGGTAAGATGTGATTCTTGTATGCAGCAAATATCTGGCCTGAGTTTTTGTATCCAGTCAGCCAACCTTTGTCTCTTTAGAGGACAGTTTAAGCCATTCACATTAATGGAGAATATTGATAAGTCTGGTAAAATTTTGGGTGTTGAGTTTTTCAAAAGTCCAGTAGACATTTTTAATCCTTTCACCACTGTGGAAGTTGGAGTTTGATCAAAGGTTTCTGAATGAGTTTACTTTTGTGGTACAGGATTGGGCTTATCATTATGGAGGATAGTTCTGGGAATATCCAAAAGAGTTGCTTTGGTTATGGCAAATTTCTTCAACATGTGAATGTCATTAAAGTATTTATTTTCTCCATCATAAATGAAACTCAGTTTATCTGGATATCGGATTTGGCATTGAAAGTTTGTTTGTTTTAGAAGATTAAAAGTCGATCATGTATTTATTTTTTGAAAACCTAGACCTAAAATCAGCTTTTAGCACAGCTTCTGTCCCTGGCAATAGCTTCTACAGGACTTTCTTAGGCCTTCATCTCCCAAAGGATTGGAATCAGCCAGAGCCAGTGGTAGAGACCAGCCCTCAGCCTGAATCTCAGGGAAACATGATGACAATGAATCTTGCCTACCTCTTGTTCAGCAGAGTGGCCCTCTTGTTAGACAATCTTACTTCATGACTTTACGATCACATTTCTTCATACATGGGCCATGTCTCTTCTTCAACAAATCCTGATTTAGACATTTTCAAATAAATATCACTCAAAAAAATGGAGAACTTGATTTATTGTCATGTATTCAGTTTTGCAAAGGGTTTGTACTTATTCTTCCATCCTGGAATATAATACAGACATACATGGTCCTTTAAGCAAATTATATATGCCAAGGATATGTATATTGTGCATGTACATTGGCATAATAAATGTTCTTCATGAAATTAGGTTTTCTTCCATCTCTTTTTTTAAGAAAATCAGGCTATCTCAAACTATCTTCTCAGCATACTGTTTTTCATAAAAATACACTTCTTAAGATGTACTAAATTGCTGAGGCTATTGCAAAGAACAATGGTATTTTAAGTGCTAAATTATGATTCGAATGACAAGAATATTATTATTTTTGTTTTTTAATTTTTTTATTAAATCATAACTGTATACAATGATATGATTATGGGGCATCATACACTCACTTCATAAACCATTTGACACATTTTTATCACAGTGGTTAACATAGCCTTTCCGGCGTTATCTCAGTTACTGTGCCAAAACATTTATATTCTACATTTACCAAGTTTCGCAAATACCCCTGTAATATGCACCACAGGTGTGATCCCACCGATTCCCCTCCCTCTACCCACCCACCCCTTTCCCACTTCCCCCTATTGTTAAGTTGTAGCTGGGTTATAGCTTTCATGTGAGAGTCCCAAATTAGTTTCATAGTAGGGCTGTGTACATTGGGTATTTTTTCTTCCATTCTTGGGATACTTTACTAAGAAGAATATGTTCCAGCTCCATCCATGTAAACATGAAAGAGGTAAAGTCTCCATCTTTCTTTAAGGCTGCATAGTATTCCATGGTATACATATACCACAATTTATTAATCCATTCGTGGATCGATGGGCACTTGGGCTTTTTCCATGACTTAGCAATTATGAATTGGGCTGCAATAAACATTCTGGTACAAATATCTTTGTTATGTTGTGATTTTTGGTCTTCTGGGTATATGCCCAGCAGAGGAATTACAGGATTGAATGGCAGATCTATTTTTAGATCTCTGAGTGTTCTCCATATATCTTTCCAAAAGGAATGTATTAATTTGCATTCCCACCAGCAGTGCAGAAGTGTTCCATTTTCTCCGCATCCACGCCAACATCTCTGGTCTTGAGATTTTGTGATATAGGCTAGTCTCATTGGAGTTAGATGATATCTCAAAGTAGTTTTGATTTGCATTTCTCTGATGATTAAAGATGATGAGCATTTTTTCATATGTCTGAAGGCCGTGCGCCTGTCTTCTTCAGAGAAGTTTCTCTTCAAATCCCTTGCCCAGCCTGCGATGGGATCCCTTGTTTTTTTCTTGCTGATGCGTTTGAGTTCTCTGTGGATTCTGGTTATTAAACCTTTGTCAGAGTTATACCCTGCAAATATCTTCTCCCATTCTGAGGGCTGTCTGCTTGCTCTGCTTACTGTGTTCTTAGCTGTGCAGAAGCTTTTTAGTTTGATCAAGTCCCAGTAGTGTATTTTTGAAGCTGCTTCAATTGCCCGGGGGGTTCTCCTCATGAAATACTCACCCAGACCAATTTCTTCAAGGGTTTTCCCTGCATTCTCCTCTAGTATTTTTATAGTTTCATGTCTTAAGTTTAAATCTTTAATCCAATGAGAGTCTATCTTAGTTAATGGTGAAAGGTGTGGGTCCAATTTCAGTCTTCTGCAGGTTGCCAGCCAGTTCACCCAGCACCATTTGTTAAATAGGGAATCTTTTCCCCACTGAATATTTTTAATTGGCTTGTCAAAAATCAAATAGCGGTAAGTAGCTGGATTCATCTCTTGGTTCTCTATTCTATTCCAGATATCTACTTCTCTGTTTTTGTGCCAATACCATGCTGTTTTGATCACTATCGATTTGTAGTAAAGTCTGAGGTCTGGTAGTGTGATTCCTCCTGTTTTGTTTTTATTTCTGAGTAATGTCTTGGCTATTCGAGGTTTTTTCTGATTCCATATAAAACGAAGTAATGTTTTTTCAAGATCTTTAAAATATGACAGTGGAGCTTTAATAGGGAGTGCGTTGAAATTATATATTGCTTTGGGTAGTATGGACATTTTGATAATGTTGATTCTTCCTAGCCATGAGCATGGTATGTTTTTCCATTTGTTAACATTTTCAGCTATTTCTTTTCTTAGAGTTTCATAGTTCTCTTTATAGAGATCTTTCACGTCTTTTGTTAGGTAAATTCCCAAATATTTCATCTTCTTTGGCACTACTGTGAATGGGATAGAGTCCTTAACTGCTTTCTCAATTTGACTGTTGTTGGTGTATATAAAGGCTACCGATTTATGAATGTTGATTTTGTAACCTGAGACGCTGCTGTATTCCTTGATCACTTCTAGGAGTTTTGTAGTAGAGTCCCTAGTGTTTTCCAGATACACAATCATATCATCTGCGAAGAGCGAGAGTTTGATCTCTTCTGACCCTATATGGATACCCTTGATCGCCTTTTCTTCCCTAATTGCGGTGGCTAAAACTTCCATTACAATGTTGAAAAGCAATGGAGACAATGGGCAGCCTTGTCTGGTTCCTGATCTGAGTGGAAATGATTCCAATTTAACTCCATTCAATATGATATTGGCTGTGGGTTTGCTGTAGATAGCCTCTATCAGTTTAAGAAAAGTCCCTTCTAGACCAATTTTCTTGAGTGTTCTGATCATGAAGGGATGCTGGATATTATCAAAAGCTTTTTCTGCATCAATTGAGAGAATCATATGGTCTTTGTTTTTTAATTTGTTTATGTGCTGAATTACATTTATAGATTTACGTATATTGAACCAGCCTTGAGACCCTGGGATAAAACCAACTTGGTCATGATGTATAATTTGTTTGATGCGTTGCTGGATTCTGTTTGTTAGGATCTTGTTGAATATTTTTGCATCTATATTCATTAGTGATATTGGTCTATAATTTTCTTTTCTTGTTGGGTCTTTTCCTGGTTTGGGGATCAGGGTGATATTTGCTTCATAGAACGTGTTGGGTAGTCTTCCTTCTTTTCCTACATTTTGGAACAGGTTGAGTAATATAGGTACTAATTCCTCTTTAAAGGTTTGGTAGAATTCTGACGTGAAACCATCTGGTCCCGGGCTTTTCTTTTTAGGGAGGTTTTGTATAGTTGATGCTATTTCTGAACTTGATATGGGTCTGTTCAACATTTCCACTTGATTCTGGTTAAGTCTTGGAAGGTGGCGTGCTTCCAAGTATCGGTCTATTTCCTTCAGATTTTCATATTTCTGAGAATAAAGTTTCTTGTAATATTCATTAAGGATTTTTTGGATTTCTGATGAGTCTGTGGTTATTTCATCTTTGTTGTTTCTGATTGATGATATTAGAGATTTTACTCTTTTTTTCCTGATTAGGTTGGCCAGAGGTTTATCTATTTTATTGACCTTTTCAAAAAACCAGCTTTTTGATTTATTGATCTGTTGTATTATTCTTTTGTTTTCAATTTCATTTAATTCTGCTCTAATTTTGGTTATTTCTTTTCTTCTACTGGGTTTGGGGTTGGAATGTTCTTCCTTTTCCAGTTGCGTGAGATGTCCCATTAAGTTGTTAACTTCCTCTCTTTCCGTTCTCTTGAGGAAGGCTTGCAGTGCTATAAATTTCCCTCTTAGAACTGCCTTTGCAGTGTCCCAGAGGTTCTGATAGCTTGTGTCTTCATTGTTATTTTGTTCCAAAAAATTGGTGATTTCTTTCTTAATCTCATCTCTGACCCAGCTATCCTTCAGCATAAGGTTATTTAACTTCCATGTTTTTGTATGGGTATGCAGATTCCTGTTGTTACTCAATTCAAGTTTTATTCCATGATGGTCCGAGAAGATGCATGGAATAATTTCTATTCCTTTAAATTTACTGAGGTTAGACTTGTGACCTAAAATGTGATCAATTTTGGAGTAAGTTCCGTGGGCTGATGAGAAGTATGTGTATTCAGTTTTGTTGGGATGAAATGTTCTGTAGATGTCTGCTAAATCTAAATATTGGATGGTTAGGTTTAAATCTAAGATTTCTTTGCTCAGCTTCTTTCTGGAGGATCGATCCAACACTGCCAAGGGAGTGTTGAAATCTCCAACGATTATGGAGCTGGAGGAAATCAAGTTACTCATGTCTGTTAGAGTTTCTCTTATAAATTGAGGTGCATTCTGGTTGGGTGCATAGATATTAATAATTGAGATCTCGTCATATTGAGTATTACCCTTAACAAATATGAAGTGACCATTCTTGCCCTTCCTTACTTTTGATGGTTTAAAGCCTACTGTATCTGCAAATAAAATTGCAACACCTGCTTTTTTCTGATTACCATTTGCCTGAAATATGGATGACCATCCTTTCACCCTGAGTCTGTATTTGTCTTTGAAGTTGAGATGTGACTCTTGTATGCAACAAATATCTGGCTTCAGTTTTTGTATCCAGTCAGCTAACCTATGCCTCTTTAGAGGACAGTTTAAGCCATTCACATTGATGGAGAGTAAGGATAAGTCTGGTGGAATTTTGGGTATCGAGTTTTTCAAAGGTCCAGTGGACATTTTTAATCCTTTCGCCAGTGTGGAAGTTGGAGTTTGATCCGAAGTTTCTGAGTGAGTTTACTTTTGTGGTATAGGATTGGGTTGGTCATTGTGGAGGATAGGTCTGAGAACATCCTGAAGAGCTGGTTTACTTATGGCAAATTTTTTCAACATATGAATGTCATTGAAGTATTTAATTTCTCCATCATAGATGAAACTCAGTTTAGCTGGATACAAGATCCTGGGTTGAAAGTTTTTTTGCTTTAGGAGATTAAAAGTTGATGACCAGCCTCTTCTTGCTTGAAAAGTTTCAGCAGAGAGATCTGCAGTTATTCTAATATTCTTACCTTTGTACGTTATAGTTTTCTTTCGCCGGGCTGCTTTGAGAATCTTCTCTTTCATGTTAACTTTAGTGAAGCTAATTATGATATGTCTGGGAGATGGCTTATTGGGGTTGAATCGTGCTGGGGTTCTGAAGCTGTCTGCTATCTGAATTTCAGATTCTCTAGGCATGTCTGGAAAATTTTCTTTCATAATTTCATGTAGAAGGGCCTCTGTGCCCTTGGCTACAACTTCATCAGTCTCCGAAATTCCTATAACCCTTATGTTATTTTTTTTCGAATTATCTGAGAGCTCTCTGAGTGAGTAATCCGTTTTTGCTCTCCATTTCTCTTCCTCTTTGAGAGATTGGGAGCGTTCGAAGACTTTATCTTCAATGTCAGAAATCCTTTCTTCTGCTTGCTCCATTCTGTTACTGAGGGATTCTACTGTATTTTTCATATCTTTGAGGGCTGTAAGTTCTTGTTTCAGTGTGTCTAAGTCTTTGGTGGTTTTGTCTTTAAATTCGTTAAATTCTTGAGACAGTTTTTGAATTTCTCCTCGAATTCCTAATTCCATTTTATTAATCTTGTCTGCAAACCAAATTCTGAATTCGACTTCTGACATCTCAGCCAGTTGTTTATGAATGGGATCTTCAATCACATCTGCCGTATCTTTTCTTGGGGGGGTTGATCTATTCTGGTTATTCATGTTACCAGAGTTTTTCCGCTGATTCCGCCCCATGGTTTACTCCCTTTGGTTTTTCCCCTGGGGTTTTATCGAGGGCCCGTACAGTGTTGTGGCCTGAGAAACTGGGGCCCTGTCTGGTGTGGTGGAGCAAAGTGGTTCTGTCTTGTTTTCAGCTGGTTTCTGTTCGATCCTATTGCAACTTCTACTCTGGCTTGAAGTCTCAGTTGTGTGGAAAAATCAGCAATTAAGTCACCCCGCCTGCCCACCTCTGGCCCCAGTTGGAAAAGGAGAATCAAACCTTCCTACAATCGCACACCCAGGGCACCACCTGAAAAGTCCTCAGTCTATTAGCCCAGTTCAAAAGGTCCGAATCAACTGTCTCAATCGGCACTTGTCTCAGGTGGAAGGGTTCAAGAGGTCTCTGGGAACTGGATCACAGGGGCCTGGTGACTCCTCTGAGACAGTTCACCCCAGTGCAGCGTGGAGTCAGGAGGAGCCACCCAGCAAACAGAGCAGTCTGGGAAGGTTGACGTCTCCTTCCCCACTTTGCCCCTCCGTCGGACCCAGTCACTGGTATCTCTGCAGATGGCTAACCCAGTTGCCTGCAGTGAACAGACACTCCAGGGGTTTGCACCTGCCTGAATCGCGAGGAAGTCTGCCAGGCCCCCG